>NC_029790.2:68611551-68631941 GCF_000816755.2 Arachis ipaensis
AGAGCTCCTCACCCCCAACAATGGGGTTTAGAGACTCATGCCGTAGAAGATACAATATGAAATGTGTAAAGTGTCATGAGGTACAAGATGAATCACTAAAAGTAGTTTTTATAGTAAACTGGTGACCTAAGGTTACAGAAAATGAGTAAGCTAGGATGTTTAGTGTAAAAATCCACTTTCGGGGCCCACTTGGTGTGTGCTTGGGCTGAGCATTGAAGCTTTCATGTGTAGAGACTTTTCTTGGAGTTAAACGCCAGCTTTTGTGCCAGTTTGGGCGTTTAACTCCAGTTTTTATGACAGTTCCGGCGTTAAACACCAGAATTCTTGAGCTGACTTGGAACGCCTGTTTGGGCCATCAAATCTCGGGCAAAGTATGGACTATTATATATTGCTGGAAAGCCCAGGATGTCTACTTTCAACACAATTGAGAGCGCTCCAATTGGGCTTCTGTAGCTCCAGAAAATCTACTTTGAGTGCAGGGAGGTCAGAATCCAACAGCATCTGCAGTCCTTTTTCAGCCTCTGAATCAGATTTTTGCTCAGGTCCCTCAATTTCAGCCAGAAAATACCTGAAATCACAGAAAAACACACAATCTCATAGTAAATTCCAGAAAAGTGAATTTTAAATAAAAACTAATAAAAATATGATAAAAACTAATTAAAATATACTAAAAACAATGCCATAATGCGTATAAATTATCCGCTCATCACAACACCAAACTTAAATTGTTGCTTGTCCCCAAGCAACTGAAAATCAAATAGGATAAAAAGAAGAGAATATACATTGAATTCCAAAAACATCTATGAAGATCAGTATTAATTAGATGAGCGGGGCTTTTAGCTTTTTGCTTCTGAACAGTTTTGGCATCTCACTTTATTCCTTAAAGTTCAGAATGAATGGCATCTATAGGAACTCAGAATCCAGATAGTGTTATTGATTCTCCTAGTTAAGTATGTTGATTCTTGAATACAGCTACTTTATGAGTCTTGGCTGTGGCCCTAAGCACTTTGTTTTCCAGTATTACCACCGGATACATAAATGCCACAGACACATAACTTGGTGAACCTTTTCAGATTGTGACTCAGCTTTGCTAGAGTCCCCAATTAGAGGTGTCCAGGGTTCTTAAGCACACTCTTCTTTTTGCTTTGGACCTCGACTTTAACCGCTCAGTCTCAAGTTTTCACTTGACACCTTCACGCCACAATCACATGGTTAGGGACAACTTGGTTTAGCCGCTTAGGCCAGGATTTTATTCTTGTGGGCCCTCCTATCCACTGATGCTCAAAGCCTTTGATCCTTTTCACCACCCTTGCCTTTTGGTTTAAAGGGGTATTGGCTTTTTCTTCTTGCTTTTCTTTTTCTTTCTTTTTCTTTTCTCTTTTTTTTTCGCCTATTCTTTTTTTTTTCTGCAAGCTTTTCACTACTTTTTCTTTCTTCAAGAATCAATTTTATGATTTTTCAGATCATCAGATAACATTTCTCCTTTTCCCATCATTCTTTCAAGAGTCAACAATTTTAACATTCATAAACAATCAAATTCAAAAATATGCACTGTTTAAGCATTCCACCACGTCAAAATAATGAAACTGTTTTAAAATTTGAAATTCATGTACTTCTTTTTCTTTTTCAATTAAAAATACTTTTTATTTAAGAAAGGTGATGGATTCATAGAACATTCATAGCTTTAAGACATAAACTTTAAATTTTTATTGATTATAGAAAAAAAAAATAAGACTCAAAAATAAATATAAGCACAGACCCATAATAATAGAAGACAGAAAATTAAAAGCAGAAGAATAAATGACTCTTAAAATAGACTCTTAATAATAAAGGTTATCACAGAGTTAGGACTCAACAACCTTGATTTTGAGGAGTTGATGCTCCCTCAATCTGTGGGGTGCTTGGTCCTTCAAGGGAGAGCTTCTGGCGCTTCAGCTCCTGTAGCTCACGCCCCTGCTTCTCCTGTTCCTTCAGCAGTTTGTAGAGCATGCAGTTTTGATTCTGCTGTTCTTCCTTAAGTTTTTCCCGCCCAATAAAGTCCAACCAGCCTCTTGCAACTGGTTTGAGATCTCCCCTCTTGAGTTGGTTTGGGACACCTTTTGAATTGGTTATCCACTTAGTTCTAGGGAGGCATATGTCCTCTAGAACTTGATCCAACCCCTTATCTACTCTCACCATTCTCCTATTAAAGGATTCTGGATCATTTTGTAGTTGAGGCAATTTGAAGATCTCTCTTATTTTGTCCAGATGGAAGTAAATAAGCCTCCCTCTGACCATGGTTCGGTAGATATGAAAGGCGGTTCCAGTTATTCTCTGCTTATCTGTCAGCCACAGATTTGAGTAGAATTCCTGAACCATGTTTCTTCCAACCTTTGTCTCAGGATTGGCTAGAATTTCCCATCCTCTGTTTCGAATTTGCTTTTGGATCTCCGGATATTCATCCTCTTTTAGATTGAATTTAACTTCTGGGATCACTGACCTCAGACCCATTATTTTGTGGTAATGGTCTGCATGTTCTTTGGTTAATAACCTCTCTTGATTCCAAAGACTCTTTGGAGTATTCTCTTTCTTGCCTCTTGATTTGGTTTGTTTTCCCTTAGGTGACATGATCTTGATGAGTTTTAGCTCATTGATCATGGAAAAACACACCAAACTTAGAGGTTTGCTTGCCTTCAAGCAAAAGAAAGGAAAGGGGAGAGAGAGGAGAAGAGGCAAATTCGAATGGTGTAGAGGAAGGGATGGCCAAATGTATATTTATAGGAGGAGGGGAGGGATTTCGAAAAATTTGAAAGATATGACATAGAGATATGATTGTTGGAAGAAAATAAAATCATGATATGAAAAAGATGAGATTTGTAATTGAAAAAGATATAAAGATGTTAAATCTGAAAATTTGGTTATGCATCTAAGAATTAAAAGATGATATGATGAGTTGAAAAAGATTTGGAAAGAAATTAAGAAGATAATTGAGTTTTTGAAGAAGATTTAGGAAGGATTTGAAAGAAAATTGAAAAGAGATTTAGAAAATGTTTGAATTTTTGAAAATTGAGGGTGAATGATGAAAGTTTGAAACATGTTTATGCAGAAAAGTATGAATCAAAACATGAAAATTTGAAAAAATTTAAAGTTGAAACAAAATCTCCTTCCCCTGCCTTTCTGGAGTTAAACGCCCAGAATGGTATCCATTCTGGCGTTTAAAGCCCAATTGTTGGCCATTATGGGCGTTTAACGCCCAGCCAGGTACCCTGACTGGCGTTAAACGCCAGAAACCACTTTATCACTGGGCGTTTTGCTGAACGCCCAGGATGCTGCAATTCTGGTGTTAAACGCCCAGAATGGTACCCATTCTGGCGTTTAACGCCCAAAATGCCCTTTATTGGCATTTTCTTGCCAGCAAGCTCCTTTTCTCTGCTTTTTGCACTGAATCCTTCTGTAACTCTGTTAATTCCTTCAATTTTGATGATTAACCTTTGAAGAAAAATGTATATCAACTTCTACAAGTATTAATTAAGACAAATAACTTGCTAATGGCTGGGGTGCCTCCCAGCAAGTGCTTCTTTATTGTCTTTAGCTGGACCTTTACTGAGCTTCATTCAAGCCTCAGTTTTGAGCATTCTTGCTCAAAATTACTTTCATGATAATGTTTGATTCTATGTCCATTAACAATGAACTTTCTGTCAGAATAAATATCTTGAAGCTCAACATAACCATATGGTGACACTCTTGGCAATTACAGTCCGTTCCAGGATTCTCTTTAGTTCTCTATTAGAGACTTCAGCCTGCCCATTTGTCTGTGGATGATACGGAGTTGCTACTTTGTTGTTAATTCCATATCGAACCATAGCAGAGTAAAGCTATTTATTGCAGAAATGGGTGCCCCCATCACTGATTAGTACTCTGGGAACACCGAATCTGCTGAAAATATGTTTCTGGAGGAACTTTAGCACAGTCTTGGTATTATTAGTGGGTGTGGCAATTGCTTCCACCCATTTAGATACGTAGTCTACTGCCACAAGAATGTAAGTGATTGAGTATGATGGTGGGAAAGGACCCATGAAGTCAATACCCCATACATCAAACAACTCAATCTCTAAGATCCTTTGTTGAGGCATGGCATAACCATGAGGCAAGTTACCAGCTCTTTGGCAACTGTCACAGTTACGCACAAACTCTCGGGCATCTCTATAGAGAGTAGGCCAATAGAAGCCACATTGGAGGACTTTAGTGGCTATTCGCTCACTTCCGAAATGTCCTCCATACTGTGATCCATGGCAATGCAACAGGATCTTCTGTGCCTCCTCTCTAGGGATGCATCTACGGATCATTCCGTCTGCGCATCTCTTAAAGAGATATGGTTCATCCCATAAGTAGTACTTTGCATCAGAAATTAGTTTTTTCTTTTGCAACCTGCTGTACTCCTGGGGTATGAACCTCACAGCTTTATAATTTGCAATGTCTGCAAACCATAGTGCTTCCTGAAAGGCAAAAAGTTACTCATCCGGAAAGGTCTCAGAGATCTCAGTAGGAGGGAGGGATGCCCCTGCTACTAGTTTTATCCGGGACAGGTGATCAGCTACCTGGTTCTCTGTCCCTTTTCTGTCTCTTATTTCTATATCAAACTCTTGCAGAAGCAACACCCATCTTATGAGCCTGAGTTTTGAATCCTGCTTTGTGAGTAGATATTTAAGAGCAGCATGGTCAGTATACAAAATCACTTTTGAACCTACTAAATAGGATCTAAACTTGTCAATGGCATAAACCACTGCAAGTAACTCCTTTTCTGTGGTTGTGTAGTTCTTCTGTGCGTCATTTAGAACACGACTGGCATAGTAAATGACGTGCAGAAGCTTGTTGTGCCTTTGTCCCAACACTGCACCAATGGCATGGTCACTGGCATCACACATTAATTCGAATGGTAATGTCCAGTCAGGTGCAGAGATGACTGGTGCTGTGACCAGCTTGGCTTTTAGGGTCTCAAACACCTGCAGACACTCTGTGTCAAACACAAATGGCGTGTCAGCAGCTAGCAGGTTGCTTAGAGGTTTTGCAATTTTTGAAAAATCCTTTATGAACCTCCTATAGAATCCTGCATGCCCCAGAAAGGTTCTGATTGCCCTAACATTGGCAGGTGGTGGTAATTTCTCAATTACCTCTACCTTGGCTTGATCCACCTCTATCCCCTTGCTTGAAATTTTGTGTCCAAGGACAATTCCTTCAGTCACCATAAAGTAACATTTTTCCCAGTTTAAGACCAGGTTAGTCTCTTGGCACCTTTTCAGGACAAGTGCTAGATGATCAAGACAGGAGCTGAATGAGTCTCCAAATACTGAGAAGTCATCCATGAAGACTTCCAGTAACTTCTCTACCATATCAGAGAAGATAGAGAGCATGCACCTCTGAAAGGTTGCAGGTGCATTGCATAGACCAAAAGGCATTCTTCTGTAAGCAAATACTCCATATGGACATGTGAATGCTGTTTTCTCTTGGTCTTGAGGATCCACTGCAATTTGGTTGTGGCCTGAATAGCCATCCAAAAAGTAGTAGTATTCATGACCTGCTAGTCTTTCTAGCATCTGGTCTATGAATGGTAAAGGAAAATGATCCTTTTTGGTGGCTGTATTGAGCCTTCTGTAGTCAATACACATACCCCACCCTGTAACTGTTCTTGTGGGAACCAGTTCATTTTTTTCATTATGAACCACTGTCATGCCTCCCTTCTTGGGGACAACTTGGACAGGGCTCACCCAAGGGCTATCAGAAATGGGATAAATAATCCCAACCTCTAGTAACTTAGTGACCTCTTTCTGCACCACTTCCTTCATGGCTGAATTTAGCCGCCTCTGTGGTTGAACCACTGGCTTGGCATCATCCTCCAATAGGATTTTGTGCATGCATCTTGTTGGGCTAATGCCCTTTAGGTCACTTAGGTAGCGTTTGTTTTGAGGTACTGAGACAGAGACTGAGAGACTGAGACTCAGTATCGTGTTTGTTAGTTCAGAGACTGGTACTAAAATTTCTGTCTCTGTCTCTAAAATTTCAGTATTTCAGTACCTCCAAAAAGTAGGGACACCGGGGACTGAAATTTTTAGAGATGGAGACTGAAACTTTAATAATATTTTATACCTAAAATACTTTCATTCCAATTAATTAATTCTAATTTTACCTTTTGTACAAATTAAATTAGAGTTTCATTTTTATTTCAATTCCTGTCTCCCATTTTGCACCAAACAGAATACTGAGATTTATTTCAATCCCTGTCTCTTAGTCTCAGTCTTTCAGTCTTAGTCTTTCCGTCTCTGTCTCTCCACCAAATGCTTCCTTATAGACCACCCAAGAGCTGTCTTATGTGTCCTTAGCACTTGAATTAGTGCTTTCTCTTCCTGTGGATTTAAAGCAGAGCTTATGATCACTGGAAAAGTGTCACCCTCTCCCAGAAATGCATATTTCAGGGATGGTGGTGTGGTTTGAGCTCTGGTTTAGGAGGTTTCTCCTCTTCTTGAGGGATTTTTAGAGGTTCTTTTATTTCCTCTGGTTCCTCCAAATCAGGCTGAACATCTTTAAATGAAAAACACTTTTTCAGTTTCTCTCCAATCCTTTTTATGACTTAAGATCTCTTTCATGAACTTAGCATAAGAGGGTATTTGCTCAAGTGCCTCTACAAACGAGATCTTTATTTCAAGAGTCCTGAGATAGTCTGCAAAGCGGGCAAATTATTTATCCTGTTCCGCTTGGCAGAGCTTCTGAGGATAAGGCATCTTGGCTTTATATTCTTCAACCTTAGTTGCTGCAGGTTTATTCCCTACAGAAGTGGTTGGAGAAGCCTTCTTAGAGGGGTTACTATCAGCATTTGCAGGTGCCTGATCCCTTATTGGCGTTTGAATGCCAGGAATGGGGGCTGAATGGGCATTTAACGCTAGGTTCCCACCCTTTTCTGGTGTTTGAACGCCAGATTTGGGCATCTATTGGGCGTTTAACGCCAGTTTTTCCCCCTTTTCTGGCGTTTGAATGCCATAGTTATTCCTTTCGGGCTCTTGATGTCCTTAGAGGGATTTTGGGCAGTGGTTTAGGCATCCTCTATCATTTGTTCCTTTCTTGACTTTTTGCTACTTTAAGCTGAGTTATTCAATGTCTTCCCGCTCCTTAGTTGGACAGCTTGGCATTCTTCTATTATCTGTTTAGATAGCTACTGTCTTGTCTGATTCAATTGTGCTTCTATTTTCTTGTTAGCATTTTTAGTGTCTTGAAGCATCTCTTTGAATCCTACTAATTGTTTTGTCATAAGGAGTAATTGCTAATTAAGTTCAACAATCTGTTCTTGAGGATTGGGATCAGTAGTTACTGCCATAGCCTCTTCTTTTATGGAGGACTCACTATTTGAGTACAGATGTTGATTTCTAGCAACTATATCTATGAGCTCTTAAGCTTCTTCAATTATTTTTCTCATGTGTATAGATCCACCAACTGAGTGGTCTAGGGACATCTGAGCCTTTTCTGTAAGCCCATAGTAGAAGATGTCTAACTGTACCCACTCCAAAAACATTTCAGAGGGGCATTTTCTCAGCATCCCTATGTACCTCTCCCAGGCATTATAAAGGGATTCATGATCCTCTTGTTTGAATTCTTGGATGTCCAGCCTTAGCTATGTCATCCTTCTTAGAGGGTAAAATTGATTCAGGAATTTGTCTGTTAATTATCTCCATGTTTTTATGCTTGATGTGGGTTGGTTATTTAACCACCTCTTAGCTTGATCTTTTACAGCAAATGGAAACAATAATAATCTGTAGACATCCTGATCCACTTCTTTATCACGTACTGTGTCAGTAATTTGTAAGAACTGTGTCAAAAACTCAGTAGGTTCTTCCTGTGAAAGACCGAAATACTGGCAATTTTGCTGCACCATGATAATGAGCTGAGGATTTAGCTCAAAGCTGCTTGCTTTGATGGGGGGTATACAGATGCTACTCCCATATGCAGCTGTAATGGGGTTAGCATATGACCCCAGAGTCCTTCTGGACTGTTCGTTTTCACTTATGTCCATGATGGAGAAAAGGGAATTGATATGAATTGCAATTAAATTATATTTTTATTTTTTTATTTAATTAAAAGTGACTAATTAGCAATAAAAAAGATATGATTGAAAATTATTTTGAAAAAGATATGATTTAGAAGATATGATTGCAAATTAAAAAAAAAAGATATGATTGAGAAGATATGATTGAAGAAATTAAAAAGATTTGATTTTTCAAATTAGAATATTGACTTGACTAAAAAAAAGATATGATTTTGAAAACCTTTGACTAAATTAATGCAAAATTTTGAAATTTATGAGTAACATAAGGAAAGGATATTTTTTTTGATTTTTTGAATTTTAATATGGAAAGAGAAAAACAACAAAACGACACTAAAGTTAGAAATTTTAGATCAAAACACAGAAAACAAACAAGAAAACTTTGAATGTCAAGATGAACACCAAGAACACTTTGAAGATCAAGATGAACACCAAGAACAATTTTCGAAAAATATTTAAGTAAATAAAAGCACAAGGGACACCAAACTTAAAATTTTTTAGAAAATCAAGCACAATATTTTCGAAAAATTAAAGGAAAAACAAAGAAGACACCAAACTTAGACTTTTTAAAGATCAAGAAAGACTAAGAACATGCAAATTCGAAAAAATTAAAAGAGAGTAAAAGCATGCAATTGACACCAAACTTAAAATATGAAACTAAACTCAAATAAAAGACTCTAAACCAACAAAAATAAAATATTCCTAATCTAAGAAACAAGATAAACCATCAGTTGTCCAAACTCGAACAATCCCCGGCAACGGTGCCAAAAACTTGGTGCACGAAATCACAATCACACTTTTGCAATTCCGCACAACTAACCAGCAAGTGCATTGGGTCGTCCAAGTAATACCTTACGTGAGTAAGAGTCGATCCCATGGAGATTGTCGGCTTGAAGCAAGCTATGGTTATCTTGTAACTCTTAGTCAGGATATCAATAATTCTCAGATTTAATTGTAAAAAGTAAAAGAACATGAAATAAATACTTGTTATGCAGTAATGAAGAACAGATTGAGGCTTTGGATATGCTTTGTCTTCTAAATCTCTGCTTTCCTACTATATTCTTCTTCATGCACTAAAGGCTCCTTCCATGGCAAGCTTTATGTTGGGCATCACCGTTGTCAATGGCTACTTCCCGTCCTCTCAGTGAAAATGTTCCAAGTTCGCTGTCACCGCACGGCTAATCATTTGTCGGTTCTCGATCATGTTGGAATAGGATCCATTGATCCTTTAGCGTCTGTCACTACGCCCAACAACCGCGAGTTTGAAGCTCATCACCGTCATCCCTTCCCAGATCCTACTCAGAATACCACAGACAAGGTTTAGACGTTCCGGATCTCAGAAATGGCTGCCAATAATTCTAGCCTATACCACGAAGGTTCCAATCTTAGATTAGAAACCCAAGAGATACACATTAAAGCTTGATTGCATGTAGAACGGAGGTGGTTGTCAGACATGCGTTCATAGGTGAGAATGATGATGATTGTCACGGATCATCACATTCATCAGGTTGAAGTGCGAATGAATATCTTAGAATAGAAGCAAGCGTGATAGAATGGAAAACAGTAGTAATTGCATTAATTCATGAAGAACAGCAGAGCTCCTCTCCCCCAACAATGGGGTTTAGAGACTCATGCCGTAGAAGATACAATATGAAACGTGTAAAGTGTCATGAGGTACAAGATGAATCACTAAAAGTAGTTTTTATAGTAAACTGGTGACCTAGGGTTACAGAAAATGAGTAAGCTAGGGTGTTTAGTGTAAAAATCCACTTCCGAGGCCCACTTGGTGTGTGCTTAGGCTGAGCATTAAAGATTTCATGTGTAGAGACCTTTCTTGGAGTTAAACGCCAGCTTTTGTGCCAGTTTGGGCGTTTAACTCCAGTTTTTATGCCAGTTCTGGTGTTAAACGCCAGAATTCTTTAGCTGACTTGGAACGCCTATTTAGGCCATTAAATCTCGAGCAAAGTATAAACTATTATATATTGCTGGAAAGCCCAGGATGTCTACTTTCCAACTCAATTGAGAACGCGCCAATTAGGCTTTTGTAGCTCCAGAAAATCTACTTTGAATGCAGGGTGGTCAAAATCCAACAGCATCTGCAGTCCTTTTTCAGCCTCTGAATCAGATTTTTGCTCAGGTCCCTCAATTTCAGCCAGAAAATACCTGAAATCACAGAAAAATATAATAAAAACTAATTAAAATATACTAAAAACATACTAAAAATAATGCCAAAAAGCATATAAATTATCCGCTTGTCAAGGGGACCACGGGGATCACCTTCTTCTTGGCACAACTTCATAGAAGTGGTCTTGATGCACCCTTGAGATGAATCTCTCCATCTCCCATGACTCGGAGGCGGAAGCTTTTGCCTTCCCTTTCCTCTTTCTAGAGGTTTCTCCGGCCTTTGGTTCCATAAATGGTTATGGAAAAACAAAAGGCTTTAGCTTTTACCATACCAAACTTAGAAGGTTTGCTCATCCTCGAGCAAAAGAAGAAAAAAAAGAGTAGAAGAAGAAGAAATAGAGGAGATGGAGGGGGGTATAGTGGTTCGGCCAAGGGGGGTAAGTAGTGTGTAAGATGTGTGAAAATGAAGGAGGGAAGATGGGTTTATATAGGAGTGGAGAGAGGGGTAGGGTTCGGCCATTTATGGGTGGGTTTGGGAGGGAAAGTGGTTTGAATTTGAATGGTGAGGTAAGTGGGGTTTTATGATGGATGGATGTGGATTGGTGAAGACATTATGGAGAAGAGGGTAGGATTTGATAGGTGAGGGGTAATTGGGGAAAAGGTATTGAGGTGATTGGTGAAGGGTATTTGGGGAAGGGTGTAATGGGAAGGTGTGAAGAAGAGAAAGAGAGATGAGATAGGTGGGGATCCTGTGGGGTCCACAGATCCTGAGGTGTCAAGGATTTTCCATCCCTGCACCATGTTGGCATGTAAACGCCCCTTGCTTGCCAATCCTGGCGTTAAACGCCAGGTTACTGCCCATTTCTAACGTTAAACGCCAGCTCTGTGCCCCCTTTCTGGCATTAAACGCCAGTCTGGTGCCCATTTCTGGCGTTAAACGCCCAGAATGGTGCCAGACTTGGCGTTTAATGCCCATTCTGCTACCCTTACTGGCGTTTAAACGCCAGTAAGCTTCTCCTTCAGGGTGTGCTATTTTTAATACTATTTTTCATTCTGTTTTTGCTTTTTCAGTTGTTTTTGTGACTTCACATGATCATCAACCTACATAAAACATAAAATAACAATGGAAAATAAATAGATATGATTAAATAAAATTGAGTTGCCTCCCAACAAGCGCTTCTTTAATGTCAATAGCTTGACAGTAGGCTCTCATGGAGCCTCACAGATACTCAAAGCATGATGATGGCCTCCCAACACCAAATTTAGACTTTGAATGTGGGGCCTCTATTTGACTCTGCATTGAGAGAAGCCTTTCATGCTTCCTCTCCATGGTTACAGAGGGAGATCCTTGAGCTTTAAACACAAGGGAGTCCTCATTCACTTGAAGGACCAATTCTCCTTTGTCAACATCAATCACAGCTTTTGCTGTGGCAAGGAAGGGTCTGCCAAGAATGATGGATTCATCCATACACTTCCCAGTGTATAGGATTATGAAATCAGCAGGGATGTAATGGCCTTCAACCTTTACCAAGACATCCTCTACAAGTCCATATGCCTGTTTCCTTGAATTGCCTGCCATCTCTAGTGAGATTCTTGCAGCTTGTACCTCACGGATCCCTAGCTTCTCCATCACAGAGAGTGGCATGAGGTTTATACTTGACCCCAAGTCACACAGAACCTTCTCAAAGGTCATGGTACCTATGATACAAGGTATTGAGAACTTTCCAGGATCCTGTCTCTTCTGAGGTAATCTCTGCCTAGTCAAGTAATCCAGTTCTTTGGTGAGCAAGGGGGGTTCATCCTCCCAAGTCTCATTACCAAATAACTTGGCATTTAGCTTCATGATTGCTCCAAGGTACTTAGCAACTTGCTCTTCAGTAACAAATTCATCCTCTTCAGAGGAAGAATACTCATCAGAGCTCATGAATGGCAGAAGTAAATTCGATTGAATCTCTATAGTCTCAGTGTGAGAGTCAAATTCCCATGGTTCCTTGAAGAAGGAACTTTTACGTGGTCTAGAAATTCGCAGATAAGTCCTCGTTGTAGGTATAGCTTCTAAACCAAGAGAAGTCCTTTCTTACAAAAGTTTTTGTTGTCACAAGTAACAAACCCCTTTAAAATTGATAACCGAAGTATTTAAACCTCGGGTTGTCTTCTCAAGGAACTGCAGGGAGGTGTTCTTATTATTGGTTATGAGTTTTGTAAATTGGGGGTTTTGAAAGTAAGGAACAAGTAATTTAAATGACAAATAAAATAAATAAATAACTGTAAAATAGACTCTTGGCAAGGTATAAAAATTCGGAAGTCCTATCCTAGTTACTCCTATGAGAATGGAAGTTAATCCCACTTAGTTAACCCTTATGAAAGCAAGGGAAAGTCAAGTGAACTAATTAGTTAGATTCCCAAGTCCTAGCCAACTCCTAAGGAAAGACTAGAGTTAGTGGAATACCAGTCAATTTAGCTGACATAACAACCAATCACGGATAGTTGATAACTCAAGAGCTTCCAGTTAATCAATTAAAGCCAAGAATATAAGAAAAGCTAAATAAGAATTATAAATCTGAAATACCTCAAATTATTAATTATGAAAATCCTAACATGAAGGGTTTATAAGCCAATTGGGCAACATAAGTCAAATACAAATAAAAGCGTTAGAGTATATAAAAGTAAAAGGGAAACATAAATTAAAGGAACATTGAACTTGAGAAGAAGTTGAAATAATAAGTTGAAATAATAAAGTTGAAATCCTAATTCCTTTAAGAGGAATCCTAATCCTAAATCCTAAGAGAGAGGAGATAACCTCTCTCTCTAAAGACTACATCTAAAATTATGAAAAATGAATTATGAGCTGATGATTATGAATGAATGGATTCCCCCACTTTATAGCCTCTGATCTGTGTTTTCTGGGCCAAAAACTGGGTCAAAAACAGCCCAAAAATCGCTGGAGAAGAAATCTGCCACGCTGATTTTTGTCACTTCGATGCGTTCGCGTGGAGCACGCGTTCACGTCACCTAGCGTTAGAGCAACTATGGCATATTATATAACAAATCGAAGCCCCGGACGTAAGCTTTCCAACGCAATTGGAACCGCATCATTTGGACCTCTATAGCTCAAGTTATGATTGTTTGAATACGAATAGGTCAGGCTGGAACTTCTTGTATTCCTTCCACTTTTGGATGCTTCCTTTCCATCCTCCAAGCCATTCCTGCCCTATAATCTCTGTAATCACTTAACACACATATCAAGACATCGAATGGTAATAGGAGAGGATTAATAATTAGCAATTTAAAGGCCAAAGAAACATGTTTTCAATCATAGCACAAAATCAGGAAGGAAAACGTAAAACATGCGAATAGTATGAATAAGTGGGTAAAGAGTTGATAAAATCCACTCAATTGAGCACAAGATAAACCATAAAATAGTGGTTTATCATTCCTCATTAGGGAACTCCTTGGAGGCTAGTGGACGTCCATTGAGGTCTTCCTCAGTGGAAATCACTGCCTTTCCCTCCTCTATGCATTCGGCCATGTGGGACGTGTTTATGGCCTTGCATTCTCTCTTTGGGTTCTCTTCTGTATTGCTTGGGAGAGTACTTGGAGGGAGTTCAGTAGTCCTCTTACTCAACATGGTTTTAATTAGATCAGAGACTATGGTTGCTAAGTCAGATTGGCTCTGCTTAGAATTCTCTGTCTGTTGCTGAGAAGATGATGGAAAAGGCTTGCTATTGCTAAACCTATTTCTTCCACCATTACTGTTGTTGAAGCCTTGTTGAGGCCCCTGTCGGTCCTTCCATGAGAGATTTGGGTGATTTCTCCATGAAGGATTATAGGTGTTTCCATAGGGTTCTCCCATGTAATTCACCTCTTCCATTGTTGGGTTCTCAGGATCATAAGCTTCTTCTTCAGATGAAGCTTCTTTGGTACTGCCTGTTGCTGCTTGCATTCCAGACAGACTCTGAGAAATCATATTGACTTGCTGAGTCAATATTTTGTTCTGAGCCAATATGGCATTCAGAGTATCAATCTCAAGAACTCCTTTCTTCTGATTTGTCCCATTATTCACAGCATTCCTTTCAGAAGTGTACATGAATTGGTTATTTGTAACCATCTCAATAAGTTTTTGAGCTTCTGCAGGCATCTTCTTCAGATGAAGAGATCCTCCAGCAGAGCTGTCCAATGACATCTTGGACAGTTCAGACAGACCATCATAGAAGATACCTATGATGCTCCATTCAGAAAGCATGTTAGAAGGACACCATCTGATCAATTGCTTGTATCTTTCCCAAGCTTCATAATGGGATTCACTTCCTTCTGTCTGAAGGTCTGGACCTCCACTCTTAGCTTACTCAATTTTTGAGGTGGAAAGAATTTGGCCAGAAAAGCACTGACTAGCTTTTCCCAAGAGTTCAAGCTTTCCTTAGGTTGTGAATCCAACCATATCCTAGCTCTGTCTCTTACATCAAAAGGGAAGATCATAAGTCTGTAGACCTCAGGGTCAACCCTATTGGTCTTGACCATGTCACAGATTTGCAAGAATTCAGCTAAGAACTGATGAGGATCTTCCAATGGAAGTCCATGAAACTTGCAATTTTGTTGCATTAGAGAAACTAATTGAGGCTTAAGCTCAAAGTTGTTTGCTCCAATGGCAGGGATAGATATACTTCTCTTATAGAAGTCGGGAGTAGGTGCAGTAAAGTCACCAAGCACCTTCCTTGCATTGCTGGCATTATTGTTATTTTCATGTCTTTTTCTTGTTTGAAAATTTCTGTTAGGTCCTCTACAGAGAGTTGTGCTTTAGCTTCTCTTAGCTTTCTCTTCAAGGTCCTTTCAGGTTCAGGATCAGCTTCAACAATAATGCCTTTGTCCTTGCTCCTGCTCATATGAAAGAGAAGAGAAGAAAGTATGGAATCATCTATGTCACAGTATAGAGATTCCTTGAGATGTCAGAGGAAAAGAAGAATAGAAGGAGGAGGTAGAGAGGAGAGAATTCGAACTTGTAAAAAGAGGGAATCCGAATTGCATAGTGAGGAGGAATGTTAGTCCCTTAAATAGAAAAATGTGAGAGGGGGGAAAGAATTTTCGAAATTTAATTTAAAAAGATTTTAAAGTAATTGAAAAAAATTTTGAAAATTTGGTTGATGATTTTCGAAAATTAAGATTGAGAAAGTAGTTAAGTGATTTTGAAAAAGATGTGGTTGAGAAGATATGATTGAGAAAATATGGTTTTAAAAAGATATGATTGAACGCCCAGCTTTTTCTGTGTAATTCCTCTGCTGCATGTTCTGAATCTTCAATTCTCTGTATTATTGACTTGAAAAGACATAATTTTGAAATTTTTTTTTTGAATTTTTAATGATTAGAAACAATCAAAATGCAACTAATCATGGAAAGCTAAGATCAAATAAACAATGCATGCAAGACACCAAAATTAGAAATTTTCATATTAGAGACATTAACAAATTGAGAATGCATATGAAAAGCAACAAAACACACAAGACAAGAGAATTTGAAGATCAGAGTAAGGAAATCATCAAGAATAACTTGAAGATTAATGAAGAACATAATGCATATATTCGAAAATTGCAAGAAATTAAATAAAATATGCAGGACACCAAACATAAAAATTGACACTAGACTCAAACAAGAAACACGAAATATTTTTGGTTTTAAGATTTTATAATTATTTTTTATTTTTTGAAAATTATTTGGAAAAGAAAATAAAGATTTCAAAATTCTTAATAAGAATTCCAGGAATCATGCAATGTTAGTCTAAAGCTTCAGTCTAAAAAGATTAGACATGGCTAGCCAAGGTTCAGCAGGACATTACATACAACAGCCAAATTAATGAGAATCAATCAGCTTTTGTGATGATAAAAACATCATCTGAAACTCTAGAATTCATTCTTAAAAATTCTGACGAATAAAAATAAAATAAAGTTACCTAATCTAAGCAACAAGATGAACCATTAGTAGTCCAAACTCGAACAATCCCTGGCAACGGCGTCAAAAACTTCGTGCACGAAATTGTGATCATCAATGGCGCCAACAACTTGGTACGCACAATTGTAATCTCAACTCTTTTTCACAATTCCGCACAACTAACCAGCAAGTGTACTGGGTCGTCCAAGTAATAAACCTTACGTGAGTAAGGGTCGATCCCACGGAGATTGTTGGCTTGAAGCAAGCTATGGTCATCTTGTAAATCTCAGTCAGGCGGATTTAAATGGTTATGGAAAATTGATAATTAAAAGATGAATAAAATATATAATAGGATAGAGATACTTATGTAATTCATTGGTGAGAATTTCAAATAAGCGTATGAAGATGCTTTGTTCCTCCTGAACTTCTGCTTTCCTATCGTCTTCATCCAATCATTCATACTCCTTTCCATGGCAAGCTGTATGTTGAGTTTCACAATTGTCAATGGCTACCTCCCGTCCTCTCAGTGAAAATGGTCCAAATGCGCTGTCACCGCACGGCTACTCATCTGTCGGTTCTCGATCATGTTGGAATAGGATCCATTGATCCTTTTGCATCTGTCACTACGCCCAACACTAGCAAGTTTAAAGCTCGTCACAGTCACCCCTTCCCAGATCCTACTCGGAATACCACAGACAAGGTTTAGACTTTCTGGATCTCAGGAATGGCCGCCAATAATTCTAGCCTATACCACGAAGGTTCTAATCTTAGATTAGAAACCCAAGAGAGACACATTCAAGCTTGTTTACATGTAGAACGGAAGTGGTTGTCAGGCACACGTTCATAGGTGAGAATGGAGATGAGTGTCACATAATCATCAGATTCATCATGTTCTTGAGTGCGAAGGAATATCTTGGAGAAGAAATAGGCTTGAGTTGAATAGAAAAACAATAGTACTTTCCATTAATTCATGAGGAACAGCAGAGCTCCACACCTTAATCTATGGGGTGTAGAAACTCCACCGTTGAAAATACATAAGAACAAAAGGTCCAGGCATAGCCGAATGGCTAGCCTCCCAAAGAGTGTTCAATCATCAAAACATAATTAAAAGATGATTAAATGGATGATTAAAGGATGAAAATACAATAGCGAAAGGTCCTATTTATAAAAAACTAGTAGCCTAGGGTCACAAAAATAAGTAATTAATGCAGAGATTCACTTCCGGGCCCACTTGGTGTGTGCTTGGGCTGAGCATTGAAGCTTTCACATGTAGAGACTTTTTTTGGAGTTAAACGCCAGCTTTTGTGCCAGTTTGGGCGTTTAACTCCAGCTTTTATGTCAGTTCTGGCGTTTTGATGCCAGAATTTTTACGCTGAGTTGGATCGCCGGTTTTATGTATTGCTGGAAAGCCCAGGATGTCTACTTTCCAACGCAATTGAGAGCGCGCTAATTGAGCTTCTGTAGCTCCAGAAAATCCACTTGGAGTGCAGGGAGGTCAGAATCCAACATCATCTGTAGTCCTTTTTCAGCCTCTGAATCAGATTTTTGCTCAGGTCCCTCAATTTCAGCCAGAAAATACCTAAAATCATAGAAAAACACACAAACTCATAGTAAAGTCTAGAAATATGATTTTTGAATAAAAGCTAAAAAAAACATAATAAAAACTAACTAAAATATACTAAAAATATATTAAAAACAATGCCAAAAAGCGTATAAATTATCCGCTCATCACAACATCAAACTTAAATTGTTGCTTGTCCCCAAGAAACTGAAAATCAAATAGGATAAAAAGAAGAGAATATACAATGAATTCCAAAAACATCTATGAAGATCAGTCTTAATTAGATGAGCGGGGCTATTAGCTTTTTGCTTCTGAACAGTTTTGACATTCATAGCTTTAAGACATAAACTTTAAATTTTTTTATTAATTATGGAAAAAAATAAAACTCAAAAATAAATATAAGAGCAGACCAATAATAGTAGAAGACAGAAATTAAAAACAGAAAAATAAATGACTCTTAAAATAGATTCCTAATAATAAAGGTTATCACAGAATTAGGACTCAACAATCTTGATTTTGAGAAGTGGATGCTCCTTCAATCTGTGGGGTGTTTAATCCTTCAAGGGAGAGCTTCTGGCGCTTCAGCTCCTGTAGCTCATGCCCCTGCTTCTCCTGTTCCTTAAGCAGCTTGCAGAGCATGCAGTTTTGATTCTGCGATTCTTTCTTAAGTTGATTCATAGCTTTTTGCAACTTGGCGACAGATGCTTCTAGGCGAGTCCAGTAGTCAATTTCAAGGATTTCTGGGAGGAACTCCTGCGCCCTCCTTTTGATGGAGTTGTCTTGCACTTGTTATCCTTTCATTGACTTCTTGGTGATTGGGTGTTCGATTGGGATGAATTCATCTACTCCCATCCTTACCCCAGCATCTTTACATAACAGAGAAATTAAGCTTGGGTATGCCAATTTGGCTTCAGTGGAGTTCTTTTTTGCAATTGTGTAAATCTCACAAGAAATCAGATGATAAATCTCCGCTTCGTTTCCCAGCATAATACAATGAATCATCACTGCTCTTTTGACCTGACCTCAGAACGGTTGCTAGTGGGCAGTATAGAATGCCCAATGAAGTCCAACCAGCCTCTTGCGACTGGTTTGAGATCTCCTCTCTTGAGTTGGTTTGGGACACCTTTTGAATTGGTTATCCACTTAGTTCCAGGGAGGCATATGTCCTCTAGAACTTGGTCCAACCCCTTATCCTCTCTCACCATTCTCCTATAAAAGGATTCTAGATCATCTTGTAGTTGAGGCAGTTTGAAGACCTCTCTTATTTTGTCCAAATGGAAGTAAATAATCCTCCCTCTGACCATGGTTTGGTAGGTATGAAAGGCGGTTCCAGTTATTCTCTGCTTATCTGTCAGCCACAGATTTGAATAGAATTCCTGAACCATGTTTCTTCCAACCCTTTGGTGCACGAATTGCGAATCACACTTTTCACAACGCGTACCACTAACCAGCAAGTGCACTGGGTCGTCCAAGTAATACCTCACGTGAGTAAGGGTCGAATCCCACGGAGATTGTTAGTTTGAAGCAATCTATGGTTATCTTGTAAATCTTAGTCAGGATCTTAGATAGGAACAAGCGTGTTTGAATGGAAAACAGAAATATTTGCATTAATTCATCGAGACACAGCAGAGCTCCTCACCGCCAACAATGGGGTTTAGAGACTCATGCCATCAGAGAATACAAAGTTTAGATATGAAATGTCATGAGATACAAAATCAATCTCTAAAAGTTGTTTAAATACTAAACTAGTAGCCTAGGTTTACAAAAATTGGATAAACTATGATGGATGATGCAGAAATTCACTTCTGGGGCCCACTTCTGTGTGCTGGGGCCTACTTGGTGTGTGCTGGGGCTGAGACTTAAGCAATTCACGTGCAGAGGCCATTAGTGGAATTGAACGCCAGTTTTTGTGCCAGTTTGGGCGTTCAACTCCAGTTTTTGATCCTTTTCTGGCGCTGGACGCCAGAATTGGGCAGAGGACTGGAGTTGAACGCCAGTTTACGTCATCTATTCTTGTGCAAAGTATGGACTATTATATATTTCTGGAAAGCCCTGGATGTCTACTTTCCAACGCAATTGGAAGCACGCCATTTCGAGTTCTGTAGCTCCAGAAAATCCACTTTGAGTGCAGGGAGGTCAGAATCCAACAGCATCAGCAGTCCTTTTTCAGCCTGAATCAGATTTTTGCTCAGCTCCTTCAATTTCAGCCAGAAAAATACCTGAAATTACAGAAAAACACACAACTCATAGTAAAGTCCAGAAATATGAATTTTTCCTAAAAACTAATAAGATTGTGACTCAGCTTTGCTAAAGTCCCCATTTAGAGGTGTCCAAAGTTCTTAAGCACACTCTTTTTGCTTTGGACCACGACTTTAACCGCTCAGTCTCCAAGTTTTCACTTGACACCTTCATGCCACAAGTACATGGTTAGGGACAGCTTGGTTTAGCCGGTTAGGTTTATTCTTTATTCCTTTAGGCCCTCCTATCCACTGATGCTCAAAGCCTTGGGATCCTTTTTATTTGCCCTTGCCTTTTGGTTTTAAGAGCTTTTGGCTTTTTCTACTTGCTTCTCTCTTTTTTTTTTTTCTGCAAGCTTTGTTCTTTGCTGCTTTTTCTTGCTTTAAGAATCATTTTTATGATTTTCAGATTATCAATAACATGTCTCATGTTCATCATTCTTTCAAGAGCCAACATATTTAACAGTCTTAAACAACAAAT
>NC_029790.2:68631984-68632715 GCF_000816755.2 Arachis ipaensis
AGAGATAAGATAAAAAGATTGAGTTGAAAAAGATAAGATAGAAGATAGAGTTTAATTTTGAAAAGATATGATAGATTTTTTTGAAAAAGATAACTCTGAATTTTGAAAAAGATAATATGGATATTTGAAAAAGATATGGATTAGTTGAAAAGATTTTTGAGTGAAAAAGATAGATTTGTTTTCAGAAAAGATTTTAAAAAGAGTTGGATTGAATTTGGAAAGATGGATTTTTAGAAATTAAGGATTTTAGAAATCAGGGTTCTTGATATGTTCATGTAAAAATCATGCATTGAAGCATAAAATTTGAAATTAAAATGGAAATACGTGTGGGATTACTGGATTTGGCTCCTCCCTATCCTCCTGGCGTTTGAACGCCCAAACACTGCCTGTTTTGGGCGTTCAGCGCCCAAATGCTGATCTCCTAGGCGTTCAGCGCCCAGTTGCTGCCATTCCTGGCGTTCAACGCCCAGTGGGTGGCCATTTCTGGCGTTGAACGCCCAATTGCTGCCATTACTGGTGTTCAGCGCCCAGTGGATGCCCATTTTGGGCGCTGAACGCCCAAAATGCCCCTTTACTGGCGTTTTCTTACCATTGAGCTCCCTTTCTCTGTTTTGTGTGCAAATTCCTTCTGTAACCCTGTAAACTTACACAAATGATTCTGTACCTTAGTGTCAGTGAACTTTATATAAACAAATAAAAATAAAAATAGGGCAAAAATGCTTAGAGGATTG
>NC_029790.2:68633337-68641058 GCF_000816755.2 Arachis ipaensis
TGGGGCCCACTTCTGTGTGCTGGGGCCCACTTGGTGTGTGCTGGGGCTGAGACTTAAGCAATTCACGTGCAGAGGCCATTTGTGGAGTTGAACGCCAGTTTTTGTGCCAGTTTGGGCGTTCAACTCCAGTTTTTGATCCTTTTCTGGCGCTGGACGCCAGAATTGGGCAGAGGACTGGCGTTGAACGCCAGTTTACGTCGTCTATTCTTGTGCAAAGTATAGACTCTTATATATTGCTGGAAAGCCCTGGATGTCTACTTTGCAACGCAATTTGAAGCACGCCATTTCGAGTTCTGTAGCTCCAGAAAATCCACTTTGAGTGCAGGGAGGTCAGAATCCAACAGCATCAGCAGTCCTTTTTCAGCCTGAATCAGATTTTTGCTCAGCTCCTTCAATTTCAGCCAGAAAAATACCTGAAATTATAGAAAAACACAAAACTCATAGTAAAGTCCAGAAACATGAATTTTTCCTAAAAACTAATAGAAATGGACTAAAAACTAACTAAAACATACTCAAAACTATATGAAATTAACCCCAAAAAGCGTATAAAATATCCGCTCATCACCCTTGTTTCAGGATTAGTTAGAATTTCCCATCCTCTGTTTCGAATTTGCTCTTGGATCTCCGTATATTCGTCTTCTTTCAGATCGAATTTAACTTCCGGGATCACTGATCTTAGACTCATTATTTTATGGAAATGGTCTGCATGTTCTTTGGTGAAGAACCTCTCTTGATTCCAAAGACTCTTTGGAGTATTCTCTTTCTTGCCTCTTGAATTGGTTTGTTTTCCCTTAGGAGCCATGATCTTGATGAGTCTTAGCTCGGTGATCATGGAAAAACACACCAAACTTAGAGGTTTTCTTGCCCTCAAGCAAGAGAAAGGAAAGGGGAGAGAGAGGAGGAGAGGCAAATTCGAATGGTGGAGAGATGGGGATGTCCGAATGTGTATTTATAAGTGGAGGGGAGGGATTTCAAAAATTTTGAAAAAGAGATGACATAAAGATATGATTGGTGTAAGAAAATAGAGTCATGATATGAAAAAGACGAGATTTTTAAATGGAAAAGATATAAAAAGGTTAAATCTGAAAATTTGTTTATGCATCTAAGAATTAAGAGATGATATGATGAGTTGGAAAATATTTGGAAAGAAATTGAAAAGATACTTGAGTTTTTGAAGAAAATTTGGGAAGAATTTGAAAGAAATTTGAAAAGAGATTTAGAAAATTGTTGAATTTTTGAAAATTGAGGGTGAATGATGAAAGTTTGAAACATGTTTATGCAAAAAATTATGAGTCAAAACATGAAAATTTGAAAAATTTTGAAGTGGAAAACAAAATCCTCCCCCTGTCTTTCTGGCGTTAAACGCCCAGAATAGTATCCATTCTGGCGTTTAACGCCCATATGTTGGCCATTGTGGGCGTTAAACGCCAGAAATCTTTTATTATTGGGCATTTTTCTGAATGCCCAAAATGCCCCTTACTCGCATTTTCTTGCCAGTGAGCTCCTTTTCTCTGCTTTTTGTGCTGAATCCTTCTGTAACTCTGTGAATTCCTACAATTTGATGATTAATCTTAAAGAGAATTTATATTAAACTTCTCTAAGTATTAAGTAAAACAAATGACTTGCTAATGGCTGGGTTGCCTCCCAGCAAGCGCTTCTTTATTGTCTTTAGCTGCACCTTGACTGAGCTTTATTCAAGCCTCAGTTTTGAGCATTCTTGCTCAAAATTGCTTTCAAGATAATGTTTGATTCGCTGTCCATTAACAATGAACTTTTTGTCAGAGTCAAAATCCTGAAGCTCAACATATCTATATGGTGATACACTTGTAATCACATATGGTCCCCTCTACCGGGATTTCAATTTCCCGGGGAATAGTCTGAGCCTAGAGTTAAATAGCAGAACCTTCTGTCCTGGTTCAAAGACTCTAGATGACAGTTTCTTGTCATGCCACTTTTTTGCTTTCTCCTTATAAATTTTAGCATTTTTAAAAGCATTGAGTCTGAATTCCTCTAGCTCATTCAGCTGGAGCAATCTTTTCTCTCTAGCTAACTTGGCGTCCAGGTTTAGGAATCTGGTTGCCCAATAGGCCTTACGTTCCAGTTCCATGGGCAGATGACAGGCCTTGCCATACACAAACTAGTAGGGAGAGGTTCCTGTAGGATTCTTGAATGCTGTTCTGTATGCCCACAAAGCATCATCCAAGCTTTTTTCCCAATCCTTTCTACAGGAAATTACAGCTCGTTCCAGGATTATTTTTAGTTCTCTATTAGAGACTTCAGCCTGCCCATTTGTCTGTGGGTGATATGAAGTTGCTACTTTGTGGCTAATTCTATATCGGACCATAGCAGAGTATAGCTATTTATTGCAGAAATGAGTGCCCCTGTCACTGATTAATAGTCTGGGGACGCCAAATCTACTGACGATATGTTTCTAAAGGAATTTCAGCACGGTCTTAGTATCGTTAGTGGGTGTGGCAATTGCTTCTACCCATTTAGATACATAGTCTACTGCCACCAGAATGTAAATATTTGAGTATGATGGTGGGAAAGGACCCATGAAGTCAATACCCCATAGATCAAACAACTCAATCTCTAAGATTTCTTGTTGAGGCATGGCATAACCACGGGGCAAGTTGCCAGCTCTTTGGCAACTGTCACAGTTATGCACAAACTCTTGGGCAACTCTATAGAGAGTAGGCCAGTAGAAGCCACATTGGAGGACCTTAGTGGCTGTTCGCTCACCTCCGAAATATCCTCCATATTGTGATCCATGGCAGTGCCATAGGATCTTTTGTGCCTCTTCTCTGGGTACGCATCTGTGGATCATTCCGTCTGCACATCTCTTAAAGAGATATGGTTCATCATATAAGTAGTACCTTACATAAGAAATTAGTACTTTGCATCGGAAATTAGTTTTTTCGTTTGCACTCTGCTGTACTCCTTGGGTATGAACCTCATGGCTTTATAATTTGCAATGTCTGCAAACCATGGTGCTTCCTGAATGGCGAAGAGTTGCTCATCCGGAAAGGTCTCAGAGATCTCAGTAGGAGGGAGGGACGCCCCTGCTACTGGTTCTATCCGGGACAGGTGATCAGCCACCTGGTTCTCTGTCCCTTTTCTGTTTCTTATTTCTATATCAAACTCTTGCAGAAGCAACACCCATCTTATGAGCCTGGGTTTTGAATCCTGCTTTGTGAGTAGATATTTAAGAGCAGCATGGTCAGTATACACAATCACTTTTGAACCTACTAAATAGGATCTAAACTTGTCAATGGCATAAACCACTGCAAGCAACTCTTTTTCTGTGGTTGTGTAATTTTTCTGTGCGTCATTTAGAACACGACTGGCATAGTAAATGACGTGCAGAAGTTTGTTATACCTCTGTCCTAATACTGCACCAATGGCATTGTCACTGGCATCACACATTAGTTCAAATGGTAATGTCCAGTCTGGTATAGAAATCACTGGTGCTGTGACCAGCTTAGCTTTCAGAGTTTCAAACGCCTGCAGACACTCTGTGTCAAAGACAAATGGTGTATCAGCAGCTAGCAGATTACTCAGAGGTTTTGCGATTTATGAAAAATCCTTCATAAACCTCCTGTAGAATCCTGCATGTCCCAAAAAGCTTCTGATTGCCTTAACATTGGCAGGTGGTGGTAATTTTTCAATTACTTCCACTTTAGCTTGATCCACCTCTATTCCCCTGTTTGAAATTTTATGCCCAAGGACAATTCCTTTAGTCACCATAAGGTGACATTTTTCCCAGTTTAAAACTAGGTTGGTCTCTTAGCATCTTTTCAAAACAAGTGCTAAATGGTCAACACAGGAGCTGAATGAGTCTTCAAATACTGAAAAGTCATCCATGAAGACTTCTAGAAATTTCTCTACCATATCAGAGAAGATAGAGAGCATGGTAAAGTAAAATGATCCTTTCTGGTGGCTGTATTGAGCCTTCTGTAGTCAATACACATACGCCACCCTGTAACTGTTCTTGTGGGAACCAGTTCATTCTTTTCGTTGTGAACCACTGTCATGCCTCCCTTTTTGGGTACAACTTGGACAGGGCTTACCCAGGGGCTATCAGAAATAGGATAAATAATCCCAGCCTCTAGTAACTTAGTGACCTCTTTCTCCACCACCTCCTTCATGGCTGGATTTAGCCGCCTCTGTGGTTGAACCACTGGCTTAGCATCATCCTCCAATAGGATCTTGTGCATGCATCTTGCTGGGCTAATGCCTTTAAGATCACTTATGGACCACCCAAGAGCTGTCTTGTGTGTCCTTAGCACTTGAAATAGTGCTTTCTATTCCTGTGGATTTAAAGCAGAGCTTATGATCACTGGAAAAGTGTTACCTTTCTCCCAGAAATGCTTAATTTGGGGATGGTGGTAGTGGTTTGAGCTCGGGTTTAGGAGGCTTATCCTCTTCCTGAGGAATTTTCAGAGGTTTTTTTATTTCCTCTGATTCCTCCAGATCAGGCTGAACATCTTTAAAGATGTCCTCTAGCTCTGATTCGAGACTTTCAGTCATATTGATCTCTTCCACCAAAGAGTCAATAATATCAGTGCTCATGCAGTCATTTGATGTGTCTGGATGCTGCATAGCTTTGACAGCATTTAACTTGAACTCATCCTCATTGACTCTCAGGGTCACTTTCCCTTTTTGTACATCAATAAGAGTTCATCCAGTTGCTAGGAAAAGTCTTCCTAGAATGATAGTTGCACTCTTATGCTCCTCCATTTCCAGCACTACAAAGTCAGTGGGAAAGGCAAATGGCCCAACCTTGACAATCATGTCCTCAATTATGCCTGATGGATATTTAATGGAGCCATCAGCAAGTTGAAGACATATCCGGGTTGGTTTGACTTCTTCAGTCAAGCCAAGCCTCAATTATGCCTGATGGATATTTAATGGAGCCATCAGCAAGTTGAAGACATATCCGGGTTGGTTTGACTTCTTCAGTCAAGCCAAGCTTTCTAATAGTGGATGCAAGTATTAGGTTGATACTTGCTCCAAGGTCACATAGAGCTGTCTTGGTACAAGCACCCTCTAATGTGCATGGTATCATAAAGCTTCCTAGATCTTGATGCTTCTCTGGTAAGCTTTTCAGAATGACTTTACTGTATTCTTCAGTGAGAAACACCTTTTCAGTTTCTCTCCAATCCTTCTTATGACTTAAGATCTCTTTCATGAACTTAGCATAAGAGGGTATTTACTCAAGTGCCTCTGCAAATGGGATCTTTATCTCAAGAGTCCTGAGATAGTCTGCAAAGAGGGTAAATTGTTTATCCTGCTCCGCTTGGCGGAGTTTCTGAGGATAAGGCATCTTGGCTTTATATTATTCAACCTTAGTTGCTACAGGTTTATTCCCTACAAAGGTGGTTGGAGAAGCCTTCTTAGAGGGGTTACTACCAGCACTTGCAGGTGTCTGATCCCTCATTGGCGTTTGAACGCCAGGATTGGGTGCTGGATGGGCGTTTAACGCCAGCTTCCCACCCTTTTCTGGCGTTTGAACGCCAGAACTGGGCAAGGAATGGGCGTTCAATGCCAACTTCTCTCCCTTTTTTGGCGTTTGAACGCCAGAAGTGGGCAACCACTGGGTGTTTGATGCCAATCTTTCACCCTTTTCTGGCGTTTGAACGCCAGAATTATTCCTCTTTGGGCTCTTGCTATCCTCAGAGGGATTTTGGGCAGTGGTTTGGTCATCCTCTGTCAGTTGTTCCTTTCTTGGCTTTTTGCTACTTTGAGCTGAATTATTCAATGTCTTCCTGCTCCTTAGTTGGACAGCTTGGCATTCTTCTGTTATTTGTTTAGATAGCTGTTGTCTTGTCTGATTCAATTGTGCTTCCATATTCTTGTTAGCATTTTTAGTGTCTTGGAGCATCTCTTTAAATTCTGCTAATTGTTTTGTCATAAGGAGTAAATGCTGATTAAGTTCAACAATCTGTTCTTGAGGATTAGGATCAGTAGTTACTGTCCTAGCCACTTCTTTTATAAAGAACTCACTGCTTGAGTACAGATGTTGATTTCTAGCAACCGTGTCAATGAGTTCTTGAGCTTCTTCAATCGTCTTTCTCATGTGTATGGATCCACCAGCTGAGTAGTCTAGAGACATTTGAGCTCTTTCTATAAGCCCATAGTAGAAGATGTCTAACTGTACCCACTCTGAAAACATTTCAGAGGGGCATTTCCTTATCATCCCTCTGTACCTCTCCCAGGCATTATAAAGGGATTCATGATCCTCTTGTTAAAAGCCTTGGATGTCCAGCCTCAGCTGTGTCATCCTTTTTGGAGGGTAAAATTGATTGAGGAATTTGTCTGATAGCTGTCTCCATGTTTTTATGCTTGCTGTGGGTTGGTTATTTAACCACCTTTTAGCTTGATCTTTTACAGCAAATGGAAACAGTAACAATCTGTAGACATCCTGATCCACTTCTTTATCACGTACTATGTCAGAAATTTGTAAGAACTGTGCTAGAAACTCAGTAGGTTCTTCTTGTGGAAGACCGAAATACTGCCAATTTTACTGCACCATGATAATGAGCTGAGGATTTATCTCAAAACTGCTTACTTTGATAGGAGGTATACAGATGCTACTCCCATATGCAGCTGTAATGGGGTTAGCATATGATCCCAGAGTCCTTCTGGACTGCTCATTTCACTTAGGTCCATGATGGAGAAAGGGAGATGATGTGGATTGCAAATAAAATATATTTTTATTTTTTTTGAATACCGAAATTAAAATAAAATAAAATAATTAAAAAATTGAATATAAGTTCAAAATTTAGAAGAAAATGAAATAAAAGCAAATTGAAAACTAAATTAATTAATTAATTAAAAAGATTTTGAAATTAGCAATCAAAAAGATATGATTTAAAATTATTTTGAAAAAGATATGATTGAGAAGATATGATTGCAATTTACTAAAAAAAGATATGATTGAAGAAATTAAAAAGATTTGATTTTTGAAAAAGATTTGAAAAGATCAATTTTTGAAATTAGAATTTTGACTTGACTAAAAAAAAGATATGATTTTGAAAATCTTTGACTAATTTAATGCAAAATTTCGATATTTATGAGTAAAATAAGGAAAAGATATTTTTTTAATTTTTGAATTTTAATGAGGAAAGAGGAAAACAACAAAATGACACTAAACTTAGAAATTTTAGATCAAAACAAAGATAATAAACAAGAAAACTTTGAATGTCAAGATGAACACCAAGAACACTTTGAAGATCAAGATGAACACCAAGAACAAATTTTTGAAAAATTTTTAAGTAAATAAAATCACAATAACACACCAAACTTAAAATTTTTAGAAAATCAAACACAAATTTTCGAAAATTTAAAGGAAAACACAAAGAAGACACCAAACTTAGAATTTTTAAAAATCAAGAAAGAACTAAGAACATGCAAATTCGAAAAATTAAAAGAAAATAAAAGCATGCAATTGACACCAAACATAAAATATTTAACTAACTCAAGTAAAAGACTCAAATTTAGTGACTCTAAACCAACAAAAATAAATTATTCCTAATCTAAACAACAAGATAAACCGTCAGTTGTCCAAACTCGAACAATCCCCGGCAACGGCGTCAAAAACTTGGTGCACGAAATCACAATCACACTTTTGCAATTCCGCACAACTAACCAGCAAGTGCACTGGGTCGTCGAAGTAATACCTTACGTGAGTAAGGGTCGATCCCACGGAGATTGTCGGC
>NC_029790.2:68641146-68658932 GCF_000816755.2 Arachis ipaensis
TTTTGCGTCTGTCACTACGCCCAGCACTTGTGAGTTTGATGCTCGTCACAGTCATCCTATCCCAGATCCTACTCAGAATACCACAGACAAGGTTTAGACGTTCCGGATCTCAAGAATGCTGCCAATTGATTCTAGCTTATACCACAAAGACTCTGATTTGAACCAGGAGGCTAAGAGATAAGCACTCAGTCTAAGGTAGAACGGAGGTGGTTGTCAGGAACACTTTCATAGGGTGAGAATGGTGATGAGTGTCACAAATCATCACATTCATCAAATTGAAGTACGAGTGAATATCTTAGAATGGAAGCAAGCGTGATAGAATGGAAAATAGTAGTGATTGCATTAATTCATCAAAACACAGCAGAGCTCCTCACCCCCAACCATGGGGTTTAGAGACTCATGCCATAGAAGATACAATATGAAACGTGTAGAGTGTCATGAGGTACAAGATGAACCACTAAAAGTAGTGTTTATAATAAACTAGTGACCTAGGGTTACAGAAAATGAGTAAGCTAGAATAGTTAGTGTAAAAATCCACTTCCGGGGCCCACGTAGTGTGTGCTTGGGCTGAGCATTGAAGCTTTCACGTGTAGAGACTTTTCTTGGAGTTAAACGCCAGCTTTTGTGCCAGTTTGGGCGTTTAACTCCAGCTTTCATGCCAGTTCTGGCGTTTTGACGCCAGAATTTCTATGCTGACTTGGAACACCGGTTTGGGCCATCAAATCTCGGGCAAAGTATGGACTATTATATATTGCTGGAAAGCCCAGGATGTCTACCTTTCAATGCAATTGAGAGCGTGCTCCAGAAAATCTACTTTAAGTGCAAGGAGGTCAGAATCCAACAGCATCTGTAGTCCTTTTTCAGCCTCTAAATCAGATTTTTGCTCAGGTCCCTCAATTTCAGCCAGAAAATACCTAAAATCACAGAAAAACACAGAAAATAATAGTAAAGTCCAGAAATATGATTTTTAAATAAAAAATAATAAAAACATAATAAAAACTAACTAAAATATACTAAAAATATACTAAAAATAATGCCAAAAAGCGTATAAATTATCCGCTCATCAGTTTTCTAAATATTTTAAGTTTGGTGTTCTTTGTTTGTTCTTGTGTTCTTTAAAGTTCTTGAGTCTTTTCTTTGTGTTCTTCTTAGTCTTCAAAGTGTTCTTGAGTCTTTTTTGTGTTTTGATCTTAAAATTTTTTAAGTTTGGTGTTCCTTTGTGTTTCCCTCCAAAATTTTCAAAAACAAGGAGCATTAGATCTAAAAATTTTAAGTTTTGTGTCTTTTACTTGTTTTTCTCCTTCATCATTAAATTCAAAAATAAAAAAATATCTTTTCTATCTTTATTCAATTCAAAATTTTTATCTTATCTCATCTTAGTTTTTAAAATTTCAAAAATCAAATCTTTTCAAAATTAAAAATCTTATCTTTTTCAAATTTCAAATTTTAAAAATCAGATCTTTGTTAAAATTAAATTTTAAAATCTTATCTTTTTAAAATTATTTTCAAATCTTTTTAATTTCATATCTTATCTTTTTCTAATTTCAAATTTCAATTTCAAATCTTTTCTTATCCTATCTGTTATCTTATTTTAAATTCAAATCTTTTCTTAATTAATATCTTATCTTCTCTCCCTTCCTTTTCAAAATTACCTAACTAACTCTTCTCTCTATCAATTTTTGAAAACTTCTTCCTCTTCTCTCTCATCTATTTTCGAAAATTTAACACTTAAATTTTAAATCCTTTTAAATTAATTAACTTAATTTTCGAAATTAATTAATAAATAAAATAAAAAAATATTTTAATTCTTATTTATCTTTTCTATTTATACTTCTTCTCCTATTCACTTCCATTTATTCAAACTCTACTCCTCTCTTCTCTTCCATCTTCACTTTTATTTCTCTCTTCTTTCTTCACATCTCACTGGACGCTCTTTGGTCCAAGTGTCACAAAAAGCTTTCTTCTTTTCTTTCTTTTCCTTTCTTGTTTATGACCAAGAATAGGGATAAAGAACCCCTCTTAACTCCTGATCCTGAACCTGAGAAAACTCTAAGGAGTCGTCTACATCAAGCTAGAATACAACACTCCAGAAGAAACCTCTCAGAAAATTTTGAACAAGAAACATGAGATATGTCCGAACCTCAAGAGGAGCCAAGGAAGATTTTTGGTGACTTCACCATGCGTACCTCTGACTTTTATGGCAGAAGTATCTCTGTACCTGCCATTGGAGCTAACAATTTTGAGCTAAAGCCTTAGCTAGTCTCTCTTCTGTAGTAGAACTGCAAATTCTATGGACTTTCAATGGAAGATCCACATCTGTTTTTAGCTGAGTTCTTACAGATCTATGATACTATAAAGACTAATGGAGTTGATCCTAAAGTCTACAAGCTGATGCTCTTTTCCTTTGCTGTAAGAGACAGAGTTAAGCTATGGTTGGATGTCCAACCTAGAGAGAGTCTTGACTCTTGGGAAAAGCTGGTTAATGCTTTTCTGGCTAAATTCTTTCCTCCTCAAAGGATGAGTAAGATTAGAGTGGAAGTTCAAACCTTCAGACAAAGAGAAGGTGAATCCCTCTAGGAAGTTTGGAAAAGATACAAGCAACTGATCCGGAGATGTCCTCCTAACATGCTCTCAGAATGGTCCATCATAGGCGTGTTCTATGATGGCTTGTCTGAGATATCCAAAATTTCATTAGATAACTCTGCAGGTGGATCACTCTACTTGAAGAAAACACTTACAGAAGTAAGAGAACTCATTGAGATGGTTGCAAATAACCAATTTATGTATACTTCTGAAAGAAATCCTGTTAACCATGGAATCTCTGAGAAGAAAAGAGTTTATGACGATAAAACTCTGAATGCCATATTATCTCAGAAAAGGATCTTGACCCAACAGGTGAATATGATCTCCCAGCATCTGACTGGAATACAAATTGCAACTGGCAGTACTTAGGAAGCTTCTCCTAAAGAAGAAGCTTATGATCCTGATCAACCCACCATGGAGGAGGTGAATTACATGGGAGAACCCTATGAAAACACCTACAACCCTTCATGCAGGATCCGAACCTCTCATAGGAGGATCAACAGAAACCTCAGCAAGGTTGCAATAACAATGAAGGTGGAAGGAACCATAATTGGTTCAATAATAAACCACCATTCCCATCTTCTCAAGGGAACACGAAAATCTCTAAGCAGAGCATCTATGACTTAGTTACTCTGGTTTTTAGCCTCTCTAAGACCACTCTTAGTTTCATTAATGAAACAAGGTCCTCTATTAGAAATTTAGAGGTGCAAGTTGGTCAACTGAGCAAGAGGATCCCTGAGATTTATCCTGAAACTCTTCCCAGTAATACTGAGGTAAATCCTAGAGAAGAGTGCAAGGCCATAACTATGGAGGCAGAGTCCAAACATGAGGAGGATGGGGTGGCATTGAACGCCAGTGAAGGACATATCACTGGGCGTTAAATGCCTAATTTGGCAGCAAGCCTGGCGCTGAATGCCAGTGAGGTCACTGGGCGTTCAACGCCCATCCTGGCAGCAGAGCTAGCGTTGAACGCCAGCCAGGGAGAACTGACCGGGCGTTCAACGCCCAAACACCCAGGCTTTCTAGCGCTGAACGCCAGTGAGGAACACTGGGCGTTCAACACGCAACCATGCAGCCACTCTAGCGCTGAACGCCAGTGAGGAACCCCTCACTGGGCGTTCAACGCCCACCGACCCAGGGAAGCTGGCATTGAACGCCAGCAAGGACATCCTTGCTGGGCGTTCAACCCCCAGAATGTTAGAGGGACTGGCGTTTAATGCCAGTCAGGGTGGACAGCAAGGGCATTCAATGCCCAAAGAGCTGACAGAGCTGGCATTGAATGCCAGTCAAAGCACACCCCTTGAGTGCTTAAATCCCACTCAAGAACCCTCTAGCCCAGAACCAAAGGAAATCATAAAGACCATTGAGGTTCCTTTGCATGCACTTCTGCAGTACATGAGCTCTGATGGCTACTCATCCTCGCATGAGGATGAAGTCACTAGGGAAGAGCAAGTTGCTCGGTACCTAGGAGCTCTTATATAGCTGGATGCCAAGTTATTTAGTACAAGGCCATCAGAGGAAGAACCTCCACTTCTTACCAAAGAACTCCATGCTTTGGTTCAGTAGTGGCTACCTCAGAAGTTTCCAGATTCTGGACGCTTTCCGATTCCTTGCACCATAGGCACCATGTCCTTTGAAAAGGCTCTGTGTGACCTAGGATCAAGCATCAACCTTATGCCACTCTCTGTAATGGAAAAACTGAGAGTTCTTGAGGTACAAACTGTACACATCTCATTAGAGATGGCTGACAAGACAATGAAAAAGCCATATGGCTTAGTACAGGATGTCTTGTTAAAGGTTGAAAACCACTACATCCTTACAAACTTCATAGTCTTGGACTTAGGAGAGGATGAGGATGACTTTATCATCCTTAGAAGACCGTTCCTAGTCACTACCAATGCTATCATTGATGTGTCTATGGGAGAACTGACTCTACAACTAGGGGAGGATCACATCATGTTCAAGATGCCCATCCCAATTCTCCCTCTAAAAGAGAGATAACTGTGCAACACCTAGCGGTCCAATACTTTCTTTCTGTACAAAGCTCTGCAGAGCCCCCAAACATCAATTCTAAGTTTGGTGTTGGGCAGCCTTCAATAAGCTCTAGGCACAAAGGTACTAAGAAGAAAGTACCTAAAGGCTGGAGGGACAAGAAAGTCCCAACTGAAGGCCTCTCACCTTGCATGAGAGTTGTCTTCACTAAGAAGCCAGTCTTACCACAGACAGTGAGTCGTGTCTTTTCTCTAGAGCATGTGGAACTCATTCATGAAAGGACAGGAAGAAAGTTCACTGTGCTAGGAAATTCCAGATTCCTTTCTCTTTTGCACTGGCGTTTGAATGCCCAGGGGCTGGTCCCTGGCTGGCGTTCAACGCCAGCAATGCTCCCCTCTTGGGGCGTTGAACGCCCAGTGAGGGCTTCCTTACTGGTGTTCAACTTTGACACTCTTTTTAGAGTGTTCTGATTTCACTGCTGTGAATTCTGTCTCTTGACTAATGCACATGATCATGACTCAGAGGGTGTACTTTGGTTGGCATCCAACGCAACCTCTGTTAGCTTATTGGGCATTGAACATCATTATTGCCCACTCTGACTGGCGTTAAACGCTAGTTCCTCTAGAATTTTAGGCGTTGAATGCCTAGCAGGGATGTCTTTGCTGACAATCAAAGCCAGCTTCCCTGGGCTGGTGGGCGTTGTACACCGAGTGAGGGATTCGTCACTAGCGTTCAGTGCCAGAATAGCTGCCTGTTTGGTCATTGAACGCCAGTGAGGGGTTCCTCACTGGCGTTCAATGCCAGTAAGCCTTCTTGTTTGGGCCGTAAATGCCCAGCCAATGCTCGCTGGCTAGCGTTCAACGCCATCTTTTCTTCCAGGATAGGCGTTAAAAGACCAGAGGGCTTCCTCACTGGTGTTTAACGCCAGGCTTACTGCCAATGTGGCCGTTGAACGCCCAGTGAAGGCTTCTTCACTGGCATTCAACACCTTCCCAATCTCCTCTGTTTCAGCCATGTCTTCCATGGTTTTGGCCTTGCACTCTTCTCTAGGATTGACCTCAGTGTTACTGGGAAGAGTGTCAGGAGGACTCTCAGGGATCTTCTTGCTTAGTTGACTAACCTGTACCTCTAAATTTCTAATGGAGGATCTTGTTTCATTAATGAAACTGTGGGCGATCTTAGTAAGGCTAGAGACCAGAATGGCTAAGGCAGAAAAGCTCTGCTTAGAGGTCTCCATATTCCCTTCAGAAGATGGGAATGGTAGTCTATTATTGAACCTATTCTGGTTCCTTCTACCTTGGTTGTTATTGAAACCTTGCTGAGGTTTCTGTTGATATTTCCATGAAATATTGGGATGGTTCCTTTTTGAAGGGTTGTAAGTGTTTCCATAAGGCTCTCCCATGTAATTCACCTGCTCCATGGTGGGTTGATCAAGATCATAAGCTTCTTCTTCAAGAGAAGCTTCCTGATTACTGCCAACTGCAGTTTGCATCCCAGTTAAATATTGAGATATCATGTTGATCTGTTGGGTCAGGATCTTATTCTGAGCCAGGATGGCATTCAGAGTCTCAACTTCATGAACTCCTTTCTTTTGAGAGATTCCATGTTTTACAGGACTTCTTTCAAAAGTGTACATGAACTTGTTGTTAGCAACCATGTCAATGAGTTCTCATGCTTCAGTAGGTGTTTTCTTCAAGTAGAGAGATCCACCTATAGAGCTATCCAAGGAAATCTTGGATATCTCAGACAAGCCATCATAGAACATGCCTATGAGGGACCACTCTGAGAGCATTTCAGGAGAACATCTCCTGATCAATTTCTTGTATATTTCCCAAGCTTCATAGAGGGATTCACCTTCTCTTTGTCTGAAGGCTTGAACTTCCACTCTAATTTTGCACATCTATTGGGGAAGAAAGAACTTAGCTAGAAAAGCATTAACCAACTTTTCTCAAGAGTGAAGACTCTCTCTTGGTTGGGCATCCAACCAAAACTTAGCTCTGTCTCTCAAAGCAAAGGGGAAAAGTATCAGCTTGTAGATTTCAGGATTAACTCCATTAGTCTTTACAATATCAAAGATCTGTAAGAATTCTGCTAAGAACTGATGTGGATCTTCCATTGGAAGTCCATGGAATTTGCAGTTCTGCTGCAGAAGAGAGACTAACTGAGGCTTAAGCTCAAAATTGTTAGCTCCAGTGGCAGGTACAACAATGCTTCTGCCATAAAAGTCAGAGGTAGGCATGGTCAAATCACCAAGGACCTTTCTAGGCTTCTCTTGTGGTACGGCCATGTCTTCTGTTTCTTGTTCAAAACTTTCTGAAAGGTCTCTTCCGGAGTGTTGTGCTTTTTATTGTAAACGCCTCCTTAATGTCTTCTCAGGTTCAGGATCAGGAGTCAAGAGGGGTTCTTTATCCCTAATCTTGGTCATAAATAAGAAGAAAAGAAAAAGAAAGAAAACAAGAAATCTTTCTATGCCAATAGACAAGAAGCTCCTCCTTAAAGTCAGAAGTAAAGAAAGAAGAAGAAGAAAGAAAAGGCATAAAAGAAGTAACAGAAAAATACCTTGAAAATAGTAGATAAGATTAAAGAAAGAAGATAGAAAAAGAGAAAATAAGAAAGATTTTTGTGCCACTTGGATCAAAGAGCTTCCAGTTAAATGCAAAGAAGAAAGGAAAGAAGATAAAGAAGTGTAGGTAGAAGAGGAGAGAGAGATAGAGTTTGAATGATATGAGTGAAGATGAGAAGAAGTATAAATAAAAAAAGTAAATAAGAATTAAAATATTTTTGTTTTTATTTATTTAATTAATTAATTTTAGAAAATTATGGTTAATAATTTAAAAATATTTTAAAATTGGTTAGTGAATTTTCAAAAATAGAAGAGAGAGAAGAGGGAGAAGTTTTCAAAAATTAACAGAGAAGAGAGTTAGTTAGGTAGTTTTGATAAAGAAGAGAGAGAGAAGAAGACATTATTTTCAAAAATTAAGAATAGAAGAGTTAGTTAGGTAATTTTAAAAAAGATGAGAGAGAAGAAGAGAAGTAATTTTCGAAAATTAAGAAGAGGTGAGTTAGTTAGGAAGCTTTGAAAAATAAGAGAGAGAAGATAAGATATTAATTAAGAAAAGATAACAAATAAAAATAAAAGATAAAAGATAAGATAAGAAAAGATTTGAAATCAAAATTTGAAATTAGAAAAAGATAAGATATGAAATTAAAGAGATTTGAAATTGATTTTAAAGACATAAGATTTTAAAATTTGATTTTGAAAAGATATGATTTTGAAAATTTGAAATTTGAAAAAGATAAGATAAGATTTTTAAAATTTTGAAAAAGATTTGATTTTTGAAAACTTGACAACTAAGATACGATAAAATAAAATTTAAAATTGAAATATGAATTTTTATTGTTATTTTCGAAAATTATGCTAAAATTAAGTTAGAAAAGATATTTTTTATTTTTGAATTTATTGATGAAAGAAAAAAACACAAAAAGAGACACAAGACTTAAAATTTTAGATCTAGAACCACTTTATTTTTGAAAATTTGGAGGGAAACACAAGGCGACACCAAACTTAAAAAATTTAAGATCAAAACACATACACGATTCAAGAACACCTTGAAGACTAACAAGAACACAAAAAACCACATTTAAAGACTCAAAGAACACAAGAACATAAAAAGAACACCAAACTTAAAATTTTTAGAAAACCAAAACACAATTTTCCAAAATTTGAAGAAAAATAACAAGAAAACACCAAACTTAAAGACTTGACACAAGATTAAACTAAAGAAAAATATTTTTGAAAATTTTTTTGAAAGAAGGACTCAAAGAACACGAAAAATTCAAGCAAGAACAAGAACACAAGACTCAAACAAAGAAAAAAGATTAAACAAAGAAAATAAAAGCATTTTCGAAAAAGTTGTATGATTTTTTCGAAAATTTGAAGAAAAAATAAAAGACTCAAAGAAACAACAATTACCAAGAACATGAACACAACGCTCTAACCAATTGAACAACAAAAATAAAAAATATTTTTGAAAAGGTTTTTATGACATTCAAAAATTTGAAGAAGAGTAAAATAAAAATAAAAGACCCAAAGACTCAAAGCAAGAAAACAAACAAAGACTCAAACAGAGAAAAGACAAATATTTTAAAAAAGGGTTTTAAAATTTTCAAAAATTTAAGGAAGAAAAAAACAAAAATAAAAGACTCAAATCAAAGTTATACTCATGCAAAAATCAGAGACTCAACGAGAACATAAATTGAACAAAGGAAAGAAAAATATTTTTGATCAAACAAAAATAAAAATTACCTAATCTAGGGAGCAAGACAATCCATCAGTTTGTCCAAACTCAACAATCCCCGGCAACGGTGCCAAAAACTTGGTAGCGTGTACGCAAACCCCATACTTTCGTATAGTAGTACCAGCAAGTGAACTGGGTCGTCCAAGTAATACCTGAGCAAGTCAGGGTCGATCCCACGAGGATTGTGGCTTGAAGCAAGCTATGGTTATCTTGCAGGTCTTAGTAAGGCGGAATTAGAAGGTCATTTGATGGAACTTTGTATAAGTACTATTTATATCAAATATTTGGATGTTATGTTGAAATAAGGATAGGAATAGAGTTGAGAGTTGGAGTTTCTTTGTCTTTCTAAATTAACTCTGGTACTACTGTCTTTTCTGCTTGTGAATGATCTTCTTCTATGGCAGGCTGTATGTGATCAACGCCATGGGTTGTGGTCATTGATCTCCTCTGCTACAGATTAAACGCCATTAGTCGTGGTCATCCAATCTGACGAAGGGTGAGCGCATAGCAGTCAATTCTCTTGGCGATCCTACTCAAAAAGCCACAAACAAGGTCGAATCTTCCGAATCAGAGGATGCTATTTCTTAGGATTCTAGCCTATACCACAGAGACCCTAATCTCCCCGGAAATTTACTGAACTAGTGTCTCGAGAAGTCCCCAACGAAGTCGTGGATTAACCATTTGAGAAATGTATAAACATAGCTGTTGGCTCGTGCTTTCCAGTCACGTATTCACATGAACCCAAGTAGACGCGGGTGTTTGTCAGGCACATTCGTCTTAATGTGATGAATAGAGCTAATTGGTTAGATCATTCTATTCACCACAATGAAGATTAGATATACATCTTAGAAACAGATCAAACACGGATTGGAGAAGAATTAGTAATACTTTTATTAATTCATAGGACTCAGCAGGGCTCCTCCCCTCAACCTAGGAGGTTTAGAAACTCATACTGAAGTAAAACACTATGTAAAACTCGAAAATAGTGTAAGAGGCCTGATGTTATATGTATGTTCTCCGAATGATTATGTAAAATATACTTTAAATATTAAACAGATGACTAGTAAGGGTAAAACAGTCTATCTAGTGCTAAAATTCACCTCTAGAGCCCACTTGGTGAGTGTTTGGGCTGAGCTTTGACGAGATCCACGTTCCTTGATGTCTTTGGGCATGGAACGCCAGCTAGAGGGTCTTTACTGGGCGTTTGTACATTGGTCTCTGCTCTGTTGGGCGCTGGACGCCTGGAAGGGGCGCAGGTAGATGGCATTGGACGCCAGTTTTGGGCTTTTGAATCCGAAGCAAAGTATAGACTATTATATATTGCTGGAAAGCTCTGAAAGTCAGCTTTCCATAGCCGTTGAGAGTGCTTCATTGGGACTTCTGTAGCTCAAGAAATGCTTTTCCGAATGCAGGAAGGTCAGATCTGGACAAATCTGCAGTGCTTTCTCTGTCTCTGAATTAGACTTCTGCTCCACCTCCTGAATTTCAGCCAGAAAATACCTAAAATTGCACAAAACACAAAAACTCATAGTATAATCCAAAAGTGTGAAATTAACACTAAAACCTATAAAAACTTAATAAAAACTAAATAAAAACTACTAAAAACTATATGAAAGTGATGTCAAAAAGCATATAAAATATCCGCTCATCCCAACACCAAACTTAAACCATTGCTTGTCCCTAAGCAACTAAAAACATAGTAGGATAGTGAGATGCCAAGACTATTCAGAAGCAAAAAGCTACTAAATCTTGCTCATCTAATTGAAACTGGACTTTATTGGAAACTTTGAGATTTATCGCATCCTACTCTTCTTTTCATCCTATTTTGTTTCTAGTTGCTTGGTGACAAGCAACAGTTTAACTTTGGTGTTGTGATGAGTGGATATTTTATACGCTTTTTAGTTTTGTTTTTATATAGTTTTTTGTATGTTTTATTTAATTTTTATTAAGTTTTCATAAGTTTTAGTGTTAAATTCACATTTTTGGATTCTACTTTGAGTTTGAGTTTTTTTTGCAATTTCATATTGATGTGTGGAAAATGATCCAACACAAAACTCACCGGCAAGTGTACCGGGTCGCATCAAGTAATAATAACTCACATGAGTGAGGTCAATCCCACAGGGATTGAAGGATTGAGCAATTTTAGTTTAGTGGTTGATTTAGTCAAGCGAACAAGAGTTGAGTTGAGTGATTTGTATCCAACAGAAGCTAAATTGCATGAAATTTAAAAGGGAGAGGGATAATTGACAAGAATTTAAAGTACAGAGAAATTAAAGAGGCTGAATCTTAAAGTGCAAGAAATATAAATTGCAGAAACTTAAATTGCAAGAAATGTAAATGACTGAATCTTAAAGTGCAAGAAATGTAAATTGCTTGAATTATAAAAGGAATTGGGAAATGGATTTGCAAAAATTAAATAAGGAAAAGTAAATTGCAACAAGCAGGGAAGTAAAAGATGAATTTAATTGCAGTAGATCTCAAATAGAAAATGTAAATTGGCTTGAAGAAGCGTTCAACAGAAGAATTAAAAGGAAATTTCAGATCTCAGGGGTCAAGAGACTAGAAAACCAAGTTTTTATGCAAGATTACATTTGGTGCCAACGTTTGCCTCTAAGTTTGAGGCAAACTTAGTCGCAAACGTTGGCCTCCCCTGGTGCACGTTATATATGCCAACGTTTGCCTCCAAGTTTGAGGCAAACTTGGACGCAAACGTGGCCTCCCCTGATGCACGTTATATGCCAACGTTTGCCTCCAAGTTTGAGGTAAAATTGGACGCAAACGTGGCCTCCTCCAGGGCTACAAATTACTCCAACGTTTGCCTCCAAGTTTGAGGCAAACTTGGATTCAAACGTTGGCTTCCTCCAGGGTTAGTTTTCAACTTTTTCCAGGGTGGTTTTGCTGCCTTCTGTTATCCGCTTTCTTCAATCTTCCTCCAAGCCTTTTGGTCACCTGTCATCAATCAACAAATGCATCAAAGCTATACTCAAATCATAAGATTTATTATCATCCTTGACATATAAGCAATTATAGCACAAAACTTCATGAAAATGCATCAATTTATTCATGGTTGATTGAATCTAAATACATATGAATTTCTACCCAAATGGCTTACTTGTAGCTCAAGAAAGTGTATAAAAACTATTAAAAACAAAGAAAAAGACTAGTAAAACTAGGCTAAGATGCCTTGGCATCACATATATTTTCTAGCTGAAATTGAGGAGCTGGAGCAAAAGTCTAATTATGAGACAGAGAAAGCACTGCAGATGCTGTCTGGATCTGACCTCCCTGCACTCGAAAGAGATTTTCTGGAGCTACAGAAGTCTAATTGGAGCGTTTGCAATGGCTATCGAAAGCTGACTTCTCTAGCTTTCCATCAATGTATAATGGTCCATACTTTGCTTCAGATTCGAAGGCCCAAAACTGTCGTCCAATGCCAGCCTCCTGCCCCCTTCCAGGCGTCCGGTGCCCAAGGAGCAGAGCCCAGCGTCCAAAAGCCCAGAGAGGACTCCCTAGCCAGCATTTCACACCCTAGAAGCCTCATAGCACGTGAATCTCATCAATGCTCAGCCCAAACACTCACCAAGTGGACCCCAAAAGTGGATTTTAGCACTAAAAAGACTGTTTTACACTTACTAGTCATGAGTTTAGTACTTAAGGGATTTGATTTATGTTATTCGAACATCTTTACCATCCTCAGCCACTTTACACAGTATTTTCATTTTTACCATTGTATTTCCTTTCAGTATGAGTTTCTAAACCTCCTAGGTTGAGGGGAGGAGCCCTACTGAGTCCTATGAATTAATAAAAGTATTTTTGTTTTCCTTTGATCCGTGTTTGATTCAATTCTAAGATGTATACTCGTTCTTCAACATAGTGAATAGGATGATCAGTGAAAATTAGCTCTGTTCATCATACTAGGACCGCGTGCTTGACAACCACCCGTGTCTAATTGGGTTCGTATGAATACATGGCTGGAAAGCGCGAACCGCCAGCTTGATTATAAATCTCTCAGACGTCTAATTCACGACTTTCTTGGGGACTTCTTGAGACACCAGTTCAGCCAATTTCCGGGGAGATTAGGGTCTCTGTGGTAGAGGCTAGAACCCAAAGAAGTAGCATTATCTGATCCAGAAGATTTGACTTTATCTGTGGCATTTTGAGTAGGATCGCCAAGAGAATGAACTGCTAAAGCATCACCCTCGTTCAGATTGGATGACCACGGCCAATGGCGTTTGATCTGAAATAGAGGAGATCAATGGCCACAGGCAATGGCATTGATCACATACAGCCTGCCATAGAAGAGATCATTCACAAGAAAAGAAGATAGTAATACCAAAGTTAATTTAGAAAGACAAAGCAACTCCAATCCTCAACTATATTCTTATTACTAATTCCATGTAATATAAAATGTAATTTATATTCCTATTAGTAATTGCCCTTGCTTCAATCTAACAACTTTCTGATTTGCCTGAATAAGACCTGCAAGATAACCATAGCTTGCTTCAAACCACAATCCTCGTGGGATCGACCCTGACTCGCTCTGGTATTACTTGAACGATCCAGTGCACTTGCTGGTACAGCTGTATGGAGTGTGGGGATTCGTGCACCAAAGGGCATGTCCACAACTTTGTATAACTCTTGAGGTATCACCTCATGTACTTCCACTTCAGTTCCAAGCATGAAGCAATGGATCATGATGGCTCGGCCTATAGACACTTCGGACCGGTTGCTAGTAGGGATTATAGAGTGTTGGATAAATTCCAACCATCCTCTAGCTATGGGTTTGAGGTCAGGCCTTCTTAGTTGAATAGGCTTGCCTTGGGAATCCCTTTTCCACTGTGCTCTTTGCATCAAAGGCAAGTTGAACGCTAACCTCACACTTTCTAGACTAATGTCTGTTCATACCCTCGGTCGAGCTATCCGACCCGGGATATTTAGCAATAAGGCAACCAACCTCTTCAGGTCAGACTATCCGACCTTTTCTCAAAGAGCTCGGCCAAATTGCCAGGAAAGCCCAATAAGGGCCCAGATAGAGGAACACGACCCAAATCTAAAGGTAGCCTAAGCCTATAGAAATAAGGGCGGTTCCCTTGAAGATAAGATGACTTCACTCAAAGATAAGATAAGATAAGATAACTATCTTATCCACAAAAAGGTCATCCTCTACTATTATAAATACACTGGAGCACCCAGGTATAACTCATACTCTGATTCTACTAAAAACCTGCTTAATACCCTTGCTAACTTTAGCATCAGAGTCTTTTGCAGGTACCACCACCCTCTGGTGACAAAGGATCAGCAGCGTAGCCAGTTCAATAAGTCGGACACGACAGCTCCGGCCACCACCCACCAGCTGGACATGTCATCTCCAACAAGAACAGAAGATCTCGTCCGAGATCGACCTACAGTTTCATATAACCCTCGGAACATTGGCGCCGTTGCCGGGGAACCTGGAAGTCATCCCATCACCATGGCAGACGACCATGACAAGGATCACAACTCTAATTTAGAAGACCGAATGCCACACAAAAATGCGGACACCACGCCAAAAGATATTCCTGAACCTAACAACGACAAGAATTCACCAAATACGTGAGCCATGGAGGCACTTCAAGATCGCTTAAAACAGATCGAAAAAGAAGTGGAGCATCAACGAGAAGGTGAGAGAGACTTACGAAGGGAAGTTAGGCGACGCCGCGAGTTAGAGGACAAACTCCTAAAACTTGAAACAGATCTCAAGGCCAAAAATACCTGATCCGGTCACGAATATGACTCCCGTAAAGACCAAGACCCATTCCCAAAGGACTTCAAACTTCTCGACATGACTTTATACGATGGCACAGAAGATCCCAGCCATCATCTCAGTAATTTCAGAAGTAGAATGTACCACACCGACGCCTCAGATGCAGTTCGCTGCAAAACCTTCCCAACTACTTTAACGAAGACAGCAATTAAATGGTTCGACAATCTACCCCCTAGGTCCATCTCAAGCTTCGACGACTTAGCCAAGAAGTTTCTAGCCAGATTCTCCATCCAAAAAGACAAAGCTAAGGACGCCCCAAGTCTATTAGGAATCAAGCAAGGAGATCGGGAAAGTCTCTGCAGCTACATGGAAAGATTCAACAAAGTATGTCTGGACATACAAAGTCTACCAACAGAGGCCACCATTATCGGTCTCCTCAATGGCTTGCGAGAGGGACCTTTTAGCCAATCTATATCGAAAAAACACCCCACATCTCTGAACGAAGTACAAGAACGAGTAGAAAAGTACATCAACATGGAGGAAAACTCTCGACTGGGAGAGACCTCAAAATCCGGATTCTCCTACTTGATAAACCACTATTTCATGGTTTATCTTGTGCTCAATTGAGTGGTTTTTATCAACTCTTTACCCACTTATTCATACTATTTGCATGGTTTTACATTTGCCTTCCTAATTATGTGCTTTGATTGAAAACATGCTTCTTTGGCCTTATGTTCCCTATGTTTAATCCTCTCTTACTACCATTAGATACCTTGATATGTGTGTTAAGTGATTTCAGAGATTACAGAGAAGGAATGGCTCAGAGGATGGAAAGGAAGCATGCAAAAGTGGAAAGAATACAAGAAGTTGGAGAAATTGCTAAGCTGTCCAGCCTGACCTCTTCGGACTCAAACGGCTATAACTTTAGCTACATAGGTCCAAATGACGCGGTTCGAGTTGCGTTGGAAACCTAACATCTGGGGCCTCAATTTGATATATAATATGCCATAGTTGCTGGTGTGCGAAATCGTGATCATTCCATTCCTTGGTAACGGCGCTAAAAACTCAATACGCACGTTCATGATCTTATATCGGTTTCACAACTTCGTACAACTAACCAGCAAGTGCACTGGGTCATCCAAGTAATAAACCTTACGTGAGTAAGGGTCGATCCCACGGAGATTTTCGGCTTGAAGCAAGCTATGGTCACCTTGTAAATCTCAGTCAGGCGGATTAAATTGTTTTAAGAAATTATAGTGGATAAAAATAAATAAAATATAAAATAGGATAGTGGTACTTATGTAATTCATTGGTGAGAATTTTAGATAAGCGTATAGAGACGCTTTCGTCCCTCTGAACCTCTGCTTTCCTTTTGTCTTCATCCAATCCTTCCAACTCCTTTCCATGGCAAGCTGTATGTAGGGCATCACCGTTGTCAATGGCTACTTCCCATCCTCTCTGTGAAAATGGTCCAATGCGCTGTCACTGCATGGCTAATCATCTGGAGGTTCTCGATCATACTGGAATAGGAATCACCCTCCTTTCGCGTCTGTCACTACGCCTAGTACTCGCGAGTTTGAAGTTCGTCATAGCCATCCCTTCCCGGATCCTACTCGGAATACCACAGACAAGGTTTAGATTTTCCGGATCTCAGGAATGGCCATCCATGGGTTCTAACTTATACCACGAAGACTCTAATATCTCAGACTCGGTCCTCTGTATTAGATATCTAAGAGATATTCATTCTAGCTTGTTGCATGTAGAACGGAAGTGTTTGTCAAGCACGCGTTCATAGGTGAGAATGATGATGAGCGTCACGTAATCATCACATTCATCATGTTCTTGGGTGCGAATGGATATCTTAAAAGAGGAATAAGTTGAATTGAATAAAAAACAGTAGTACTTTATATTAATTCATGAAGAATAGCAGAGTTCCACACCTTAATCTATGGTGTGTAGAAACTCTACCGTTGAAAAATACATAAGTGAAAGGTTCAGGCATGGCCGAATGGCCAGCCCCCATGATCTAAGAACTAAACGTCCCAAGATGTTCCGAAGATGTAAATACAATAGTAAAAAGTCCTATTTATATTAGACTAGCTACTAGGGTTTACAGAAGTAAGCAATTGATGCAGAAATCTACTTCCGGGGCCCACTTGGTTTGTGCTTGGGCTGAGCTTGAAGTTTACACGTGGAGAGGTCATTCTTGGAGTTGAACGCCAGTTTGTAACGTGTTTCTGGCGTTGAACTCCACTTTGCAACTTGTTTCTGGCACTGAACGCCAGACTGCAACATGGAACTGGCGTTCAACGCCAGTTTGCGTCGTCTAAACTCGGGCAAAGTATGGACTATTATATATTGCTAGAAAACCATAGATATCTACTTTCCAATGCAATTAAAAGCGCGCCATTTGGAGTTCTGTAGCTCTAGAAAATCCACTATGAGTGCAGGGAGGTCAGAATGCAACAGCATCTGCAGTCCTTCTTCAACCTCTGAATCTGATTTTTGCTCAGGTCCCTCAATTTCAGCTAAAAAATACCTGAAATCACAGAAAAACACATAAACTCATAGTAAAGTCCAGAAATGTAATTTTTAATTAAAAAATAATAAAAATATACTAAAAACTAACTAAATCATACTGAAAACTATGTAAAAATAATGCCAAAAAGCGTATAAATTATCCGCTCATCACAACACCAAACTTAAATTGTTGCTTGTCCCCAAGCAACTGAAAATCAAATAGGATAAAAAGAAGAGAATATACTCTAAATTGTAGCTTTTTGTCTCTCGCCAGGATTTTATTCCTTTAGGCCCTCCTATCCACTGATGCTCAAGGCCTTGGATCCTTTTTATTACCCTTGCCTTTTGGTTTTAAGGGCTATTGGCTTTTTGCTCTTGCCTTTTGGTTTAAAGAGCTTTTGGCTTTTTCTGCTTGCTTTTTCTTTTTCTTTTTCTCCTTTTTTGCCATTTTTTTTCGCATAATTTTTTCTGCAAGCTTTTGTATTCACTGCTTTTTTTTGCTTCAAGAATCATTTTTATTATTTTTCAGATTATCAAATAACATTTCTCCTTTTCATCATTCTTTCAAGAGCCAACATATTTAACATTCATAAACAACAACTTCAAAAGACATATGCACTGTTCAAGCATTCATTCAGAAAACAAAAAAT
>NC_029790.2:68659065-68718363 GCF_000816755.2 Arachis ipaensis
TTTCATGAATTTCATGAAGGATGATGGAGTGCTCTTGATGTTCCACCCTTAGTTGCTCCCAATAATTGTGTGGAGGAAAATGTATCCCCTGAGGTATCTCAGGGATCTCTTGATTTGCAGTCAAATGTTCTACCACTGAGCTATAGACCCTTGAGATGAATCTCTACATCTCCTATGACTCGGAGGTGGAAGCTTTTGTCTTCCCTTTCCTCTTTCTAGAGGTTTCTCTGGCCTTAGGTGCCATCAATGGTTATGGGAAAACAAAAAAAAGCTATGCTTTTACCACACCAAACTTAGAATGTTGCTCACCCTCGAGCAAAAGAAGAAAGAATAGAAGAAGAAGAGGAAGATATGGAGGAGATGGAGGGATGTGTGTATTCGGCTATATCGGTGGGCTTGGGTGGGAAAGAGATTTTGAATTTTGAAGGTAGGTGGGGTGTATGGATGTGAGTGGTGAATGGAAAACAGAAGGGATGACTGTGAATGGAGAGAGAGAGGGTGATATAAGATTATGAGGAGGGAAGGTGAGTGGAAGTATGTGGGGATCCTGTGGGGTCCACAGATGCTGAGGTGTCAAGGATTTGCATCCGTATACCAATGAGGCATGTAAAACACCTTTGCATGCAATTCTGGCGTTTAAACGCTGAATTGATGCTTGTTCTAAGCATTCAACGCCCAGATGTAGCATCTTTCTGGCGTTGAACGCTAGTTCTATGCTTGTTTCTGGCGTTCAGCGCCAGCTCTATGCTTTGTTTTGGCGTTGAACGCCAGCCAGATGCTCCTTACTAGCGTTTAAACGCCAGTAAGTCCTTCCTCCAGGGTGTGATTTTCCTTCTGCTGTTTTTGATTCTGTTTTTAAGTTTTGTAATTATTTTGTGACTCCACATGATCATGAACCTAATAAAACATGAAAGAACACTAAAAAATAAAATTAGATAAATAAAAATTGGGTTGCCTCCCAACAAGCGCTTCTTTAATGTCAATAGCTTCACAGTGGGCTCTCATGGAGCCACACAGGTGATCAGGTCAATTTTATAGACTCCCAACACCAAACTTAGAGTTTGGATATGGGAGTTCAACACCAAACTTAGAGTTTGGCTGAGGCCTCCCAACACCAAACTTAGAGTTTGACGGTGGGGGCTTTAGTTGACTCTGTACTGAGAGAAGCTTTCTCTGCTTCCTCTCCATTGTTACAGAAGGAGATTCTTGAGTTTTAAACACAAGGTTGTCCTCATTCAGTTGAAGGATCAATTCTCCTCTGTCTACATCAATCACAGCTCTTGCTGTGGCTAGGAAGGGTCTTCCAAGGATGATGGATTCATCCTCATCCTTCCCAGTGTCTATGATTATGAAATCAGCAGGGATGTAAAAGCCTGCAACCTTTACTAGCATGTCCTCTACTAGTCCATAAGCCTGTTTTCTTGAGTTGTCTGCCATCTCTAGTGAGAATTGGGCATCCTGTACCTCAAAGATTCCCAATTTCTCTATTACAGAGAGTGGCATGAGGTTTATTCCTGACCCAAGGTCACATAGAGCCTTCTCAAAGGTCATGGTGCCTATGGTACAAGGTATTAAGAACTTTCCAGGATCCTGTTTCTTCTGAGGTAATGTCAGTCGATCCAGATCACTCAGTTCATTGATGAGCAAAGGAGGTTCATCTTCCCAAGTCTCATTACCAAATAATTTGGCATTCAACTTCATAATTGCACCAAGGTACTTGGCAACTTGCTCTTCAGTAACATCCTCATTCTCTTCAGAAGAAGAATACTCATCAGAGCTCATGAAGGGCATAAGGAAGTTTAATGGAATCTCTATGGTCTCTAGATGAGCCTCAGATTCTTTTGGTTCCTCAAAGGGAAACTCCTTGTTGATCACTAGACGTCCCAGGAGGTCTTCCTCACTGGTATTCACGTCCTCTTCCTCTTTTGTGGGTTCGGCCATGATTGATATCTCAATGGCCTTGCACTCTCTCTTTGGATTCTCTTCTGTATTGCTTGGGAAAGTACTAGAAGGTGTTTCAATGATTTTCTTACTTAGCTGGCCCACTTGTGCCTCCAAATTTCTTATGGAAGACCTTGTTTCACTCATGAAACTTAGAGTAGCCTTGGACAGATCAGAGACTAAGTTTGTTAAATTAGAGGTATTTTGTTCAGAGTTCTCTATCTGTTGCTGAGAAGATGATGGAAAAGGCTTGCTATTGCTAAACCTGTTTCTTACACCATTATTAAAGCCTTGTTGAGGCTTTTGTTGATCCTTCCATGAGAGATTTGGATGATTTCTCCATGAGGGATTATAGGTGTTTCCATAAGGTTTACCCATGTAATTCACCTCTGCTATTGCAGGGTTCTTAGGATCATAAGCTTCTTCCTCAGAAGATGCCTCTTGAGTACTGTTGGATGATTCCTTCAATCCATTCAGACTTTGAGAGATCATATTGACTTGCTGAGTCAATATTTTATTCTGAGCCAATATGGCATTCAGAGTATCAATTTCAAGAACTCCCTTCTTCTGAGGCGTCCCATTATCACAGAATTTCTCTCAGAAGTATACATGAATTGATTATTTGCAACCATGTCAATAAGCTCTTGAGCTTCTGCAGGAATTTTCTCTAGGTGAATGGATCCACCTGCAGAATGGTCCAGTGACATCTTGGAGAACTCAGACAGACCATAATAGAAGATATCCAGAATGGTCCATTCTGAAAGCATGTCAGGAGGACACCTTTTGGTCATCTGCTTGTATCTTTCCCAAGCTTCATAGAGGGATTCACCATCTTTTTGCTTAAAGGTCTGAACATCCACTCTAAGCTTACTAAGCTTTTGAGGAGGAAAGAACTTGGCTAAGAAAGCCGTGACCAGCTTATCCCAGGAGTTCAGGCTATCTTTGGGTTGAGAGTCTAACCACACTCTAGCTCTGTCTCTTACAGCAAACGGGAAAAGCATAAGCCTGTAGACCTCGGGATCAACCCCATTGGTCTTAACAGTATCACAGATCTGCAAGAATTCAGTCAAGAACTGAAAAGGATCTTCAGATAGAAGTCCATGAAACTTGCAGTTCTGTTGCATCAGAGAAACTAATTGAGGTTTAAGCTCAAAATTGTTTGCTCCAATGGCAGGGATTGAGATGCTTCTTCCATGTAGATTGGAATTAGGTGCAGTGAAGTCACCAAGCATCCTCCTTGCATTGTTATTATTTTCGGCCATATTGTCTTCTTTTTCGAAAATTTCTGTCAGATTGTCTCCAGAGAGTTGTGCTTTAGCTTCCCTTAGCTTCCTCTTCAGAGTTCTTTCAGGTTCAGGATCAGCTTCAACAAGAATGTTCTTATCCTTGTTCCTGCTCATATGAAAAAGAAGAGAACAAGAAAAGAAGAGGAATCCTCTATGTTACAGTAAAGAGGTTCCTTATTATTAGTAGAAGAAGAAAGGGAATAAGAGTGAAGATGAATGGATAATCCAATCACAAGGGTGAGGATAGGAGCAGAGATATGAGATGAAAAGAAGTGTTAGTAGATGAATAAATAAATAGAAAGAGATGAGAGAGAGGGAGTTTCGAAAATTAATTAAAATAAAATTAAAAATTAAAGTTGAAAATTGAAATTGAAATCAAATTAAATTAAAATTAAAACAATTAGTTAATAAAAAAAGAAATTTGAAAAAGAGGAAAGTATTTTCGAAAATTAGAGAGAGAGAGTTAGTTAGGTAGTTTTGAAAAAGATATGATTGAAACAAAAAGATGGGATTGATTGAAAAAGATTTGAAATTTGTTTTTGAAAAAGATATGATTGAAACAAAAAGATAAGAAAGATTAAACTTTGAAAAGATAAGAAGTTGGAAAAAGATTTTGAAATCAAAGTTTGAAAAGATATGATTGAAAGAGATTTGTTTGAAAAAGAATTGAAATTTTAAAATCAAAATTAATGACTTGACTCACAAGTAATCACAAGATATGATTCTAGAACTTAAAGTTTGAATCTTTCTTAACAAGCAAGTAACAAACTTAAAATTTTTGAATCAAAACATTAATTGTTGATAATATTTTCGAAAATTATGAGATAAAATTAAAAAAAAAATTTGAAAAATATTTTTAAAATTTTTGAAAATAAATAAGAAAAATGAAAGAGATTTGATTTTTGAAAAAGATTTTGAAAAATATAAGATTTTCAAATTGAAAATTTGATTTGACTCATAAGAAACAACTAGATTTTAAAAAATTTGAAAAAGTCAACTCAAATTTTTGAAAATTTATGAGAGAAAAAGGGAAAGATATACTTTTGATTTTTGAATTTTTAATGAGGAAAGAGAAAAACATCAAAAAGACTCAATGCATGAAAATTTTGGATCAAAACATGTGATGCATGCAAGAATACTATGAATGTCAAGATGAACACCAAGAACACTTTGAAGATCATGATGAACATCAAGAACATATGTTTGAAAAATTTTTTATGCAAAGAAAACATGCAAGACACCAAACTTAAAAATTTTTAATTTTTAGACACTAAGAATTCAAGAATGCATATGAAAAATAAGAAAAGACACAAAACAAGAAAATATGAAGATCAAACAAGAAGACTGGCCAAGAACAACTTGAAGATCATGAAGAACACTATGAATGCATGAATTTTCGAAAAATGCATAAATTTTTAGAAAAAATGCAATTGACACCAAACTTAAAAATTGACTCAAGACTCGAACAAAAAACACAAAATAATTTTTTATTTTATGATTTTATATATATATATATATATTTTTTTTTTTGGATTTTCGAAATTTATTTTGGGAAAACGAAAAAGAAGAAAATTTTTTTTGTATTTTTCGAAAATAAGAAATAAAAAGCTTAAAATTAAAATAAAATTACCAAATCTGAGCAACAAGATGAATCGTCAGTTGTCCAAACTCGAACAATCCCCGGCAACGACGCCAAAAACTTGGTGTGCAAAATCGTGATCATTCCATTCCTTGGTAACGGCGCTAAAAACTCAATACGCACGTTCATGATCTTATATCTGTTTCACAACTTCATACAACTAACCAGCAAGTTGATGAGCGGATATTTGATACGCTTTTTGGGGTTAATTTCATATAGTTTTTAGTGTGTTTTAGTTAGTTTTTAGTTTATCTTTAGTAGTTTCTAGGCAAAATTCATATTTCTGGCCTTTACTATGAGTTTATGTATTTTTCTGTGATTTCAGGTATTTTCTGGCTAAAATTGAGGGAGCTGAGCAAAAATCTGATATAGGCTGAAAAAGGACTGCTGATGCTGTTGGATTCTGACCTCCCTGCACTCAAAATGGATTTTCAGAAGCTACAGAACTCCAAATGGCTCGCTTTTAATTGCGTTGGAATGTAGACATCCAGGGCTTTCCAGCAATATATAATAGTCCATACTTTGCTCAAGGATAGACGATGTAAACTGCCGTTCAACGCCAGTTCCATGCTGCTGTCTGACGTCCAGCGCCAGAAACAAGTTACAAAGTGGAGTTCAACGCCAGAAACAGGTTACAACCTGGCGTTGAACGCCCAAAATAGCCCAGGCACGTGAGAAGCTTTATTCTCAGCCCCAGCACACACCAAGTGGGCCCCAGAAGTGGATTTCTGCACTATCTATCATAGTTTACTCATTTTCTGTAAACCTAGGTTACTAGTTTAGTATTTAAACAACTTTTAGAGACTTGTTTTGTATCTCATGACATTTTAGATCTGAACTTTGTAATCTCTGATGGCATGAGTCTCTAAACTCCATTGTTGGGGGTGAGGAGCTCTGCTGTGTCTCGATGAATTAATGCAAGTATTCCTGTTTTCCGTTCAAACATGCGTGTTCCTATCTAAGATATCCATTCGCGCCTAATTATGGAGAAGGTGATGATCCGTGAAACTCATCACCTTCCTCAACCCACGAACGCGTGTCTGATAATCACCTCCATTCTACATCAGATTGAATGAATATCTCTTAGATTCCTCAATCAGAATCTCCGTGGTATAAGCTAGATTGATGGCAGCATTCATGAGAATCCGGAATGTCTAAACCTTGTCTGTGGTATTCTGAGTAGGATTCTGGAATTGAATGGCTGTGACGAACTTCAAACTCACGAGTGCTGGGCGTGGTGACAGATGCAAAAGGATAGTAAATCCTATTCCGGCACAATTGAGAACCTGCAGATGATTAGCCGTGCGGTGATAGCGCACTTGGACCCTTTTCACTGGAAGGATGGATGGTAGCCATTGACAACGGTGATCCACCAACATACAGCTTGCCATAGGAGGAATTTGCGTGCGTGAACAAGAAGGCATAGGAAAGCAGAGATTCAAAAGACAAAGCATCTCCAAAACTCCAACACATTCTCATTTACTGCATAACAAGTAACTTTTAATTCATGCTCTATTGTTCATTTGCAAGTCAATTGATAATCACCAATTAATATCCTGACTAAGATTTGCAAGACAACCATAGCTTGCTTCAAGCCAACAATCTCCGTGGGATCGACCCTTACTCACGTAAGGTAATCAAAGTTGCCAGTATTTCGGTCTTCCACAGGAAGAACCTACAGAGTTTCTGGCACAGTTTTTACAGATTGCTGACACAGTACATGATAAAGAAGTAGATCAGGATGTCTACAGATTATTACTGTTCCCATTTGCTGTAAAAGACCAAGCCAAGAGGTGGTTAAATAACCAACCTAAGGCTAGCATGAGGACATGGAAACAGCTGACAGAAAAATTCCTGAATCAATACTTTCCTCCAAAACGGATGACACAACTAAGGCTGGACATCTAAGGCTTTAAACAAGGAGATAATGAATCTCTTTATGATGCCTGGGAGAGATACAGAGAGATGCTACGAAAATGCCCCTCTGAAATATTTTCAGAGTGGGTTCAGTTAGACATCTTCTATTATGGGCTTACAGAAAGAGCTCAGATCTCTTTAGATTGCTTAGCTGGTGGATCTATCCACATGAGAAAGACAATTGAAGAAGCTCAAGAGCTCATTGATATAGTTGCCAGAAATCAGCATCTGTACATAAGCAATGACTCTTCAATGAAAGAAGAAGCTAAAACAGTAACTGCTGAACTCAGTCCTGCAGAGCAAGCTGCTGAATTCAATCAGCAATTGGATTTTCTAACAAAGCAGTTAGCTGAATTCAAGGATAAACTACAAGAAACAAGGATGGCTAATATAAACATGGAAGTGGAATTAAAGCAAACAAAGCAGCAGCTGTCAAAACAAATAACAGAAGAATGCCAAGCAGTTTAATTAAGAAGTGGGAAAGCACTGAATGCCCAGGGAAAAATAATTCTGGCGCTAAAACGCCAGAAATTGGGTGGAAGGCTGGCGCTGAACGCCCAGACCATGCTCATAACTGGCGTTCAATGCCAGAAACAAGCAAGGATTTGGCGTTGAACGCCCAAAAGGGGCACAGTTCTGGCGTTCAGACGCCAGGAACAGATGAGGAGCTGGCGTCTAACGTCACTCCAGCTTCTAACTCTGGCACTCAATTGCCACTGAGGGATCAGACACACACAAGTGCTGATAACAACCCATCTAAAAAGGCTTCTTCAACTACTTCTGTAGGAAATAAACTTACAGCAACTAAGGTTGAAGAATATAAAGCCAAAATACCTTATCCTCAAAAACTCCGCCAAGAGGAAGAGGATAAGCAATTTGCTCGCTTTGCAGATTATCTCAGGACTCTTGAAATAAAGATTCCATTTGCAGAGGCACTTGACCAAATACCTTCTTATGCCAAGTTCATGAAAGAGATCTTGAGTCATAAGAAGGATTGGAGAGAAACTGAAAGAGTTCCCCTCACTGAAGAATGCAGTGCAGTCATTCTGGAAAGCTTTCCGGAAAAGCTTAAAGATCCTGGGAGTTTTCTGATACCATACACATTAGAAGGGAATTTCACTAAGACAGCTTTATGCGATCTTGGGGCAAGCATCGATCTAATACCTACTTCCACCATCAGAAAGCTTGGGTTAACTGAAGAAGTTAAACCAACCCGGATATGTCTCCAACTTGCTGATGGCTCCATTAAATACCCATCAGGCGTGATTGAAGACATGATTGTCAGAGTTGGGCCATTCGCCTTTCCCACTGACTTTGTGGTGCTGGAAATGGAGGAGCACAAGAGTGCTACTCTCATTCTAGGAAGACCCTTCCTAGCAACTGGACGAACTCTCATTGATGTCCAACAGGGGGAAATAACCCTGAGAGTCAATGATGATGAGTTTAAGTTGAATGTTGTCAAAGCCATGTAGCATCCAGACACATCAAAAGACTGCATGAAAGTTGATCTTATTGACTCCTTGGTAGAAGAAATCAACATGGCTGTGAGTCTCGAATTAGAGTTGGAAGACATCTTTAAAGATGTTCAGCCTGATTTGGAGGATTCAGAGGAAATGAAAGAGCCTCTGAAATTTCCTCTAGAAGAGGAAAAACCTCCTAAACCCGAGCTCAAACCATTACCACCATCCCTGAAATATGCATTCCTGGGAGAAGGTGACACTTTTCCAGTGATCATAAGCTCTGCCTTAAATCCACAGGAAGAGGAAGCACTTATTCAAGTGCTAAGGACACACAAGACAGCTCTTGGGTGGTCCATAGGTGACCTTAAGGGCATAAGCCCATCTAGATGCATGCACAAAATCTTATTGGAGGATAATGCTAAACCAGTGGTTCAACCACAGAGGCAGCTAAATCCTGCCATGAAGGAAGTGGTGCAGAAAGAGGTCACCAAATTACTCGAGGCTGGGATTATTTATCCTATTTCTGACAGCCCCTGAGTGAGCCCTGTCCAAGTTATCCCCAAAAAGGGAGGCATGACTGTGGTTCATAATGAAAAAAAATGAACTGGTTCCTACAAGAACAGTTACAGGGTGGCGCATGTGTATTGACTAAAGAAGGCTCAATACAGCCACCAGAAAGGATCATTTTCCTTTACCATTCATAGACCAGATGCTAGAAAGACTGGCAGGTCATGATTATTACTGCTTTTTGGATGGTTACTCAAGCTATAACCAGATTGCAGTAGATCCCCAGGATCAAGAGAAAACAGCATTCACATGTCCATCTGGAGTGTTTGCTTATAGAAGGATGCCATTTGGGCTGTGTAATGTGCCTGCAACCTTCCAGAGATGCATGCTCTCTATTTTCTCTGATATGGTGGAAAAATTTCTGGAAGTCTTCATGGATGACTTCTCAGTATATGGAGACTCATTCAGCTCCTGTCTTGATCACCTGAAACTAGTTCTGAAAAGATGCCAAGAGACCAACTTGGTTTTAAAGTGGGAAAAATGTCACTTTATGGTGACTGAAGGGATTGTCCTTGGGCATAAAATTTCAAACAAGGGAATAGATGTGGATCAATAAAAAATAGAGGTAATTGAAAAATTACCACCACCCGCCAATGTTAAGGCAATCAGAAGCTTTCTGGGGCATGCAGGATTCTATAGGAGGTTTATAAAGGATTCTTCAAAAATCGCAAAACCTCTGAGCAATCTGCTAGGTGCTGACACACCATTTGTGTTTGACACAGAGTGTCTGCAGGCGTTTGAAATGCTGAAAGCTAAGCTGGTCACAGCACCAGTTATTTCTGCACCAGACTGGACATTACCATTTGAGCTAATGTGTGATGCCAGTGAACACGCCATTGGTGCAGTACTGGGACAGAGGCATAACAATCTTCTGCATGTCATTTATTATGCTAGCCGCATTTTAAATGATGCCCAGAAAAATTACACAACCACAGAAAAAGAATTGCTTGCAGTGGTTTATGCCATTGACAAGTTTAGATCATACTTAGTAGGATCAAAGGTGATTGTGTATACTGACCATGCTGCTCTTAAATATCTACTCACAAAGCAAGATTCAAAACCCAGGCTCATAAGATGGGTGTTGCTTCTGCAAGAGTTTGATATAGAAATAAGAGACAGAAAAGGGACAGAGAACCAAGTGGCTGATCATCTATCCCAGATAGAGCCAGTAGAAGGGACGTCCCTCTCCTCTCTTGAGATCTCTGAGACTTTTCCAGATGAGCACTTATTTGCCATTCAGGAAGCACCATGGTTTGCAGACATTGCGAACTACAAAGCTGCAAGGTTCATACCCAAAGAGTACAACAGGCAACAAAAGAAAAAATTAATTACTATTGCAAAGTACTACTTGTGGGATGAATCCTATCTCTTTAAGAGATGTGCAGACGGAATAATCCGGAGATGTGTGCCTAGAGAAGAAGCACAAAGGATCCTATGGCATTGCCATGGATCACAATATGGAGGCCATTTCGGAGGTGAGCGAACAGCCACCAAGGTCCTCCAATGTGGCTTCTATTGCCCCACACTCTATAAAGATTCCCGAGAGTTTGTACGTAACTATGACAGTTGCCAAAGAGCTGGTAATCTGCCTCATGGTTACGCCATGTCTTAGCAAGGAATCTTGGAGATTGAGTTGTTTGACGTATGGGGAATTGACTTCATGGGACCTTTCCCACCATCATACTCAAACACTTATATTCTGGTGGCAGTTGACTATGTATCAAAATGGGTAGAGGCCGTTGCCACACTCACCAATGATACTAAAACAATGCTGAAGTTCCTCCAGAAATATATCTTCAGCAGGTTTGGGTCCCTAGAGTACTAATCAATGATGGGGGCACTCACTTCTGCAACAAACAGCTTTACTCTGCCATGGTTCAGTATGGGATTCGCCACAAGGTGGCAACTCCATATCATCCACAAACTAATGGGCAAGCTGAAGTCTCTAACAGAGAGCTAAAAAGAATCCTAGAACGGACTGTAAATACCCGTAGAAAGGATTGGGCAAGGAGCTTGGATGATGCTCTGTGGGCATACAGAACAGCATTCAAGACTCCTATAGGGACCTCTCCATACCAACTTGTGTATGGTAAGGCATGTCACATACCCGTGGAACTGGAACATAAAGCCTACTGGGCAACCAAATTCCTAAACTTTGATGCCAAATTAGCTGGAGAAAAAAGATTGCTCTAGCTAAATAAACTAGAGGAATTCAGATGCACTGCTTTCGAAAATGCCAAGCTTTATAAAGAAAAATAAAAAAAAATGGCATGACAGAAAGCTGTCATCTAGAATCTTTGAACCAGAACAAAAAGTTCTATTGTTTAACTCTAGGCTCAGGCTATTCACCGGGAAACTGAAGTCCCAGTGGAGGGGACCATATGTGATTACAAGTGTATCACCATATGGTTATGTGGAGCTTCAAGATATTGATTCTGATAAGAAGTTTATTATTAATGGACAGAGAATCAAGCACTATCTTGAAGGCAATGTTGAGCAAGAGTGCTCAAGGCTGAAGCTAGATTAAAAGCTCAGCAAGGTCCAGCTAAAGACAATAAAGAAGCGCTTGCTGGGAGGCAATCCAGCCATGGGGCATCACTTCCTCTAAGCATTTTGCCCTATTCTTGATTTTATTTGTTTATATAAAGTTCATTGATCCTAAGGTAAAGAGTCAATTGTATAAGTTCACAGGGTTACAGAAGGATTCTGCACGCAAAACAGAGAAAAAGAGCTCACTGGCAAGAAAACGCCAGTAAAAGTCTGTTTTGGGTGTTCAACGCCCAACAGAAGCATCCACTGGGCGTTGAACGCCAGTAAGGATGGCCATCTGGGCATTGAACGCCAGAAAGAAGCTCTTTCTGGGCGTTTAACGCCAGATTTACAGCGTTCTGGGCGTTCAGAAAAACGCCCAATAACAAAGGACTTCCTGGCGTTCAACGCCAGAAATAAGCAGCAGCTGGGCGTTGAACGCCCAGGAGAAGCAGCATTTGGGCGTTGAATGCCCAAAACATGCAGCCTTTGGGCGTTCAAACTCCAGGATGGTGGGGGGGAGGTAAATTTGTTTTTTCTTCATATTTTTCATTTTAATCCTAATTTTCATGTTCCAATTCATGATTTCTTGCATAAACATGTTAAGAACCCTGATTTCTAAAATCCTTAATTTCTAAAAACCCTTCTTTAAAAATATTAAATGTATCATAATCCATAAGCACAAATCCTTTTTTCAATCCAACTCAACTCTTTTTCAAAATGTTCAAAACAAATCTCTCTCTTTTCATTCAAAAATCTTTTCAACTAAGCAATATCTTTTTCAAATCTCCATACTATCTTTTTCAAAAGTTCAAATCTATCTTTTTCAAATATCTTTCATATCTTTTCTTATCATTTTTTTTCTAAAGGAATCAAGGGAAGTTCTTAACTAAAGAACATTCAGACCATTATTACAAAATAATGGGTCTAAGATCAGTGATCCCGGAAGTCAGATTCGATCTGAAAGAAAACGACTATCCGGAGATCCAGGAGCAAATTCGAATCAGGAACTGGGAGATCCTAGCCAATCCTGAAACAAAAGTGGGAAGGAATATGGTCCAGGAGTTCTATGCTAATATGTGGCATACAGACAGGCAAAGACTATCTGGATCTGATATCTATGACTATCGGACCGTGGTCAGAGGAAAGATTGTTCATACCCACCCTGACAAGATCACAGAGATCTTAAAGCTACCTCAGCTGAAAGATGATCCAGACTCCTTCAATAGGAGAATGATGAGAACAGACAAGGGCCTGGATAAGATTCTAGAGGATATATGTATCCCTGGAGCCAGGTGGACCACCAGCATGAAGGGTGTTCCAAATCAACTCAAAAGAGAAGATCCCAAACCAGTTGCCAGAGGATGGCTGGATTTCATTGGGCATTCTCTGCTGCCCACTAGCAACCGTTCTGAAGTCACTATTAGAAGAGCAGTGATGATCCATTGCATCATGATAGGAAAAGAAGTGGAAGTTCATCAACTGATTTCAACTGAATTTTACAAAATTGCAAACAAAAATTCCAAAGATGCTAGGTTGGCTTATCCAAGCTTGATTTCTATGCTCTGCAAGGACGTTGGAGTAAGGATGGGAATAACTGAGTATATCTCAATTGAGCGACCAATCACCAAAGCATCAATGGAAAAACAACAAGCACAGGATGACCCCATCAAGAAGAAAAAACAGGAATTTCTCCCAAAAATCCCTCAATCTGAATACTGGGAGTACCTTGAAACATCAGTTACCAAGATGCAAGAAGCTATGGAACAAATAATGAAAGAACAGAAGGAACAAAGTAGCATTCTCTGCTATATGATTAAAGAACAGGAGGAGCAAGGGCGCGACTTAAGGGAATTGAAGCGCCAGAAATTATCTCTTGAAGGACCAAGCACCCCGCAGATTAGAGGAACATCCACTCCCCAGAACAAAGGTTGTTAAATTCCAATCTTAGCCCTAACTCTGTGATAACTGTTCTTATTCTAGTTTACCTTAGGAGTCATATAGTAGTAATTAGTATCTATATTTTTGATTTTATCTCAAATTAAGCTATAATTTAATTTTCTCATCGTCATCAAACATGAATAAAATAGAAGAATTTCTTTAGAATAAGAGGCAATAATTTTCGAGTTTTTAATAAGAACATTCTAATTATTTACATGTGGTGGCAATGCTTTCTGTCTTCTGAATGAATGCTTGAACATTGCATATGTCTTTTGAATTTGATGTTTAAGACTGTTAAATATGTTGGCTCTTGAAAGAATGATGAACATGAGACATGTTATTGATAATCTGAAAAATCATAAGAATGATTCTTGAAGCAAGAAAAAGCAGCAAAGAAAAAAGCTTGCAAAAAAAAAATATATAGAAAGAAAAAGAAAAAGCAAGCAGAAAAAGCCAATAACCCTTAAAACCAAAAGGCAAGGGTAAATAAAAAGGATCCCAAGGCTTTGAGCATCAGTGGATAGGAGGGCCTAAAGGAATAAAATCCCGGCCTAAACGGTTAAACTAAGTTGTCCCTAACCATGTGCTTGTGGCGTGAAGGTGTTAAGTGAAAACTTGAGACTGAGCGGTTAAAGTCAAGGTCCAAAGCAAAGAGAAGAGTGTGCTTAAGAACCCTGGACACCTCTAATTGGGGGCTTTAGCAAAGCTGAGTCACAATCTGAAAAGGTTCACCCAATTATGTGTCTGTGGCATTTATGTATCCGGTGGTAATACTGGAAAACAAAGTGCTTAGGGCCACGGCCAAGACTCATAAAGTAGCTGTGTTCAAGAATCAACATACTAAACTAGGAGAATCAATATCACTATCTGAATTCTGAGTTCCTATAGATGCCAATCACTCTGAGCTTCAATGGATAAAGTGAGATGCCAAAACTGTTCAGAAGCAAAAAGCTACTAGCCCCGCTCATCTAATTAGAATCTGAGCTTCACCCAAAAAATCTGAGATACTATTGCTTCTTAAATTAGTTGTATTCTATTTTATTTATCTAGTTGCTTGAGGACAAGCAACAGTTTAAGTTTGGTGTTGTGATGAGCGGATATTTTATACGCTTTTTGGGGTTAATTTCATATAGTTTTTAGTGTGTTTTAGTTAGTTTTTAGTTTATCTTTAGTAGTTTCTAGACAAAATTCATATTTCTGGACTTTACTATGAGTTTGTGTGTTTTTCTGTAATTTCAGATATTTTCTGGCTGAAATTGAGGGAGCTGAGCAAAAATCTGATTCAGGCTGAAAAAGGACTGCCGATGCTGCTGGATTCTGACCTCCCTAAACTCAAAATGGATTTTCTGGAGCTACAGAACTTCAAATGGCGCGCTTTCAATTGAGTTTGAAAGTAGACATCCAGGGCTTTCCAGAAATATATAATAGTCCATACTTTACACAGGGATAGATGACGTAAACTGGCGTTCAACGCCAGTTCCATGCTGCTGTCTGGCGTCCAGCGCCAGAAACAAGTTACAAAGAGGAGTTCAACGCCAGAAACAGGTTACAACCTGGCGTTGAATGCCCAAAACAACCCAGGCACGTGAGAAGCTTTAGTCTCAGCTCCAGCACACACCAAGTGGGCCCCAGAAGTGGATTTCTGCACTATCTATCATAGTTTACTCATTTTCTGTAAACCTAGGTTACTAGTTTAGTATTTAAACAACTTTTAGAGACTTGTTTTGTATATCATGACATTTTAGATCTGAACTTTGTAATCTCTGACGGCATGAGTCTCTAAACTCCATTGTTGGGGGTGAGGAGCTCTGCTGTGTCTCGATGAATTAATGCAAGTATTCCTGTTTTCCGTTCACACATGCGTGTTCCTATCTAAGATATCCATTCGCGCCTAATTATGGAGAAGGTGATGATCCGTGACACTCATCACCTTCCTCAACCCACGAACATGTGTCTGACAATCACCTCCGTTCTACATCAGATTGAATGAATATCTCTTAGATTCCTCAATCAGAATCTCCGTGGTATAAGCTAGATTGATGGCAGCATTCATGAGAATCCGAAAAGCCTAAACCTTGTCTGTGGTATTCCGAGTAGGATTCTGGGATTGAATGGCTGTGACGAACTTCAAACTCACGAGTGCTGGGCGTGGTGACAGACGCAAAAGGATAGTAAATCCTATTCCGGTACAATTGAGAACCTGCAGATGATTAGCCGTGCGGTGACAGCGCACTTGGACCCTTTTCACTGGAAGGATGCATGGTAGCCATTGACAACGGTGATCCACCAACATACAGCTTGCCATAGGAGGAATTTGCGTGCGTGAACAAGAAGGCAGAGGAAAGCAGAGATTCAGAAGACAAAGCATCTCCAAAACTCCAATACATTCTCATTTATTGCATAACAAGTAACTTTTATTTCATGCTCTATTGTTCATTTGCAAGTCAATTGATAATCACCAATTAATATCCTGACTAAGATTTGCAAGACAACCATAGCTTGCTTCAAGCCAACAATCTCCGTGGGATCGACCCTTACTCACGTAAGGTATTACTTGGACGACCCAGTGCACTTGCTGGTCATGTGTGTGAAATTGTAAGAGAGTAACAATTTTGTGCACCACAAGTGCACTGGGTCCTCCAAGTAATAAACCTTACGTGAGTAAGGGTTGATCCCACGAAGATTGTCGATTTGAAGCAAGCTATGGTCACCTTGTAAATCTCAGTCAGGCGGATTAAATTGTTTTAAGAAATTATAGTGGATGAAAATAAATAAAATATAAAATAGGATAGTGGTACTTATGTAATTCATTGGTGAGAATTTCAAATAAGCGTATAGAGATGCTTTCGTCCCTCTTAACCTCTGCTTTCCTGCTGTCTTCATCCAATCCTTCCTACTCCTTTCCATGGAAAGCTGTATGTAGGGCATCACCGTTGTCAATGGCTACTTCCCATCCTCTCTGTGAAAATGGTCCGATGCGCTGTCACTACATGGCTAATCGTCTAGAGGTTCTCGATCATACTGGAATAGGAATCACCCTCCTTTTTCATCTGTCACTACGCCCAGTACTCGCGAGTTTGAAGTTCGTCACAGCCATCCCTTTCCGGATCCTACTTGGAATACCACAGACAAGGTTTAGACTTTCCGGATCTCAGGAATGGCCATCCATGGGTTCTAACTTATACCACGAAGACTCTAATATCTCGGACTCGGTCCTCTGTATTAGATATCTAAGAGATATTCATTCTAGCTTGTTGCAAGTAGAACGGAAGTATTTGTCAGGCACGCGTTCATAGGTGAGAATGATGATGAGCATCACATAATCATCACATTCATTATGTTCTTGGGTGCGAATGGATATCTTAGAAGCGGAATAAGTTGAATTGAATAGAAAAACAGTAGTACTTTGTATTAATTCATGAGGAACAACAGAGCTCCACACCTTAATCTATGGTGTGTAGAAACTCTACCGTTGAAAAATACATAAGTGAAAGGTTTAGGCATGGCCGAATGGCCAGCCCCCATGATCTAAGAACTAAACGTCCCAAGATGTTCCGAAGATGTAAATACAATAGTAAAAAGTCCTATTTATATTAGACTAGCTACTAGGGTTTACAGAAGTAAGCAATTGATGTAGAAATCTACTTCCGGGGCCCACTTGGTGTGTGCTTGGGCTGAGCTTGAAGTCCTATTCTTGGAGTTGAACGCTAGTTTGTAACATGTTTTTGGTGTTGAACTCCACTTTGCAAATTGTTTCTGGCGCTAAACGCCAGACTGCAACATAGAACTGGCATTCAACGCCAGTTTGCGTCATCTACTCAGGCAAAGTATGAACTATTATATATTGCTGGAAAGTCCTGGATGTCTACTTTCTAACGCAATTGGAAGCGCACTATTCGGAGTTCTGTAGCTCCAGAAAATCCACTTTGAGTGCAGGGAGGTCAGAATCCAACAACATCTGCTGTCATTCTTCAACCTCTGAATTTGATTTTTGCTCAGGTCCCTCAATTTCAGCCAGAAAATACCTGAAATCACAGAAAAATACACAAACTCATAGTAAAGTCCAAAAATGTGATTTTTAATTAAAAACTAATAAAAATATACTAAAAAGTAACTAAATCATACTGAAAACTATGTAAAAACAATGCCATAAAGCGTATAAATTATCCGCTCATCAGTTGCCCTGACGTTAGGCGACGCGAACGCGTGCTCCACGTGGACGCGTTGCAGTGGCAAAAATCAGCGTGGCAGATTTCTTCTCCAGCGATTTCTGGGCTGTTTTTGACGCAGTTTGCGGCCCAGAAAACACAGATTCGAGGCTGTGAAGTGGGGGAATCCATTCATTCATAATAACAAGCTCACAATACACAATTTTAGTTTTAGATGTAGTTCTTAGAGAGAGAGGTTCTCTCCTCTCTCTTAGAATTCCTCTTAAAGAATTTAGGATTTCAACTTCTTCTCATATTCAATGTTCTTTTTATTTATTTTCCCAATTTAATTTATGAACTCTTCCATGTTACATATGATTTTCTTAATTAATGTTATTTGAGGTATTTCAGTTTATGATTGTTTTATTTATGCTATGAATACTTTCGATTTATCCAAATTATTTTCATTCAAGTAGATTCTCTTCCCTTTTGGCTTTGGTTAAGTAATTGGTAACGCTTGAGCTGTCAAATAAAGCAGTGGTTGAAATTGGGAGTTGTTCCAATAACTCTAGTCTTTCTATAGGAATTGACTAGGACCTGAGGATTAAGCTAATTAATCCACTTGATTTACCTTCATAGTTAGAGGTTAACAAAGTGGGATTAAAATCTAATTCTCATCACAATGGATAAGGATAGGACTTCCAGTTCTTATACCTTGCCAAGAGTTTATTTTATTATTTCTATTTTATTTTTCTTATCATTTAACATATTGGTTTCTTACTTTCAAAACCCCCAATTTACAAGACTCATAACCAATAATAAGAACGTAGTCCCTGCAATTCCTTGAGAAGACGACCCGAGGTTTAAATACTCGGTTATCAATTTTAAAGGGGTTTGTTACTTGTGACAACCAAAACGTTTGTAAGAAAGGTTGATTGCTTGGTTTAGTAACTATACTTGCAACTAGAGTTTACTATAACTTCTAAACCATCAATCTCCAGTTCATCAAAAATGGCGCCGTTGCCGAGGAATTGCAAACGTGTGCCTTATTATTGGTTATTGTAAATATTTGCTTTTTGCTTATTTATTTGTTTTTATTTTTGCTTCTTCGTAAATTAAGAGGTTATTGCTCTTCAAACCTTTTCAAAATTTAAATATTTTTCAAATTTTTATCTTATATTGTTGACTTTTTCAAAATTTAAATTTCAAAATTTAAAAATTCAAATTTAAAAATTTTCAAATTTCAAAATTTTCAAATTTCAAATTTCAAAATTCAAATTTCAAATTTCAAATTTCAAATTTCAAATTTCAAATTTCAAAATTTCAAATTTTAAAATTCAAAATTTAATTTTCAAAATTTAAATTTCCATAACCTTTTAATTTAAATTTGTTTTTATTTTTATTTTTAATTTTTATTTGCTATTATGAGTTCACACCCCTATCGCTTTGAGTTTGGTTCCAATGCTGTTGCATGGAATGAAAATTATAACAGGAACATGCATCAAGGTTAAAACAATCAGAGATTGAAGGAGCCACGAGGATCTGATCAACCGTTTAGGCAACAACACCTTCCAAAATTCCATGGACAACGACCATTCAACAATGCATGTCAAGACAATAGTTATGGTGGATCCCTTCATGACAACCATCACCCACCAAATCACTATGGTCAAAAACCATTCCGAGGTGCATACCAAGATGATAGATATGATGGACCCCTATCATATGCTTATGAACCACCTCCCCAATATACATTTGAACCACCAAACTCACAAGCCCCTTTACACCATTTACCTCTATATGACCCTAACCCACATCCACTATACCAACTACCCTATGAACCAAATGAACCACACATAGATCCATCCCAACCTCCATTGGATAACAATACACTCATCTCTAACATCATTGGTCTCACCTAAACACTCCAAAATCTTATATCCCACATGAACCAACCCTCTACCTCCAATATTCAACCTCTCAAGCTCTAGTGCACTTCCTTTTCAACCACATAATGATCTTTTCATCCCATCACCACCCTCCATGGAAGAGCACCCACATCCATCAATCCAAGAGCAAGATGATCCCAATTATGCTATTGATATGGAACAGGACAAAAGGAATCATCTTCGCGAATCCATACTTCATAAAGAGCTAGAGGAGGCCCTACAGGTAAAGGTAGGAGAGACCCTTAAAGATGAAAGAGTAGTTGAAAGGAGTTGTCATGGAAAGAAAATCATCAAGGATGAGTACGATTTTATACTTAAACAACTGGACAAAAGCAGCAATTATTAAAAAGGAAGAAGTGGATGCTGAACCTCCATGGGAAAGTCAAGACATAGAGCCTCCTTCCAAGACGGCTGCATTTGATGTTGAGGAGGGTGTACAACCTCCAAGGCATATCATAGTTGAAGACTTGGAAAAGGTTGGTCAAGAAATGGAGATTAAAGAAGAAGAAGCACAGCCGCCCATGCCATTAGTGAGCAATGAAGAAGAGATCAAATTGGAAGAAAGCTACCAAGAGGAAGAGGTTGATATTGAAGAAACTTGCAAAGAGGTGGAAGTTGTCAAAGAAGAGCACAAGGGAGTGGAGCTTGCGATTTCATTAGAAATACCTCCCCCTAAGTTACCATCATCCTTCACAACATTCAAGTGGGTAAAATTCATATCCCTCAGCCTTCTAATTCCACTTGAATATGGGCTACTGGAGACGGATGGTCAACTTAGAGCTCTTTGTGGCATTAAGAGTAAGAGGAAGATGGTTAGTGTTTGGAGTTACCAAGCAAGGTTCAACATGGTTGTGTGCTCAAAGTTTAAACACAAGGGTTGGTGTAAAGCTCAACTGAATGGGTCTAGGAAGTTATTTGGATGCCTCAGTAAGAATTCAGATTACTTGCCACCCGGTTGGAACAAAGATGGTCAACAAGAAGATGGGTGCAAAAGCAAGGTCTGGGACCCCAAAATTCAGTCTAGAAATCAACACTCTTGGGGCCTTGTCACCTGCTTTAACCTGCTTAAAGGCTTTCTGTGCCTAGTTTGGGACCCCGGGGGCCATTGGAATCACAAATATTGGTGGAGATTCCTGGATGAATACCAGCATAAGCTACCATAACAGGGAGCTCACCAAATGTCCAACTTAAGGACTTTAACTAAAAGTGCTAGGTGGGAGACAACCCACCATGGTATGATCGTTCCTGTTTCAGTTTTATTTTATTTTGTCTGTTTTTATATTATATTATTTTCATTGAACCTAAATACTATTCATAGCATTTGTATTAGCACTGCATTTTGTAAAAAAAAATTCGCACGCGACGCGATGCGACAGCGTCGCCGACGCGTCCGCGTCACCAGTGCGTTTGGAAGAAAAGGAAAGTGAACAGAGAGTCACGCGAAAGTGTGGCTGGAGGCGTGCCTTTGGCACAAATTAATCCACGCGACCGCTTGGATGACGCGTTCGCGTCATTAGCGAAAAAGCCTCCCCACGCGTCCGCGTAACCCACGCGAACGCGTGGCTTAGTAAAATCGACGTAAAGGGGTGCATGGCAGAGAGTTATGATGGAGCGGGGCTGGAATGGTGCTAGCAGCACAAGCCCCACCACGCGAACGCGCACCTACGCGTCCGCGTCATATTGGAAATAAGGCAACCCGCGCGATCGCATCAACCACGCGACTGCGTCACCCAAAAATTTGGCGAAAAGAGTTTCGAATAGAGAGTTGTGCGAACGCGAGGCTGCACTCGTGCCAATCGCACAAATCAGGCCACGCAATCGCGCGACCCATGCGTCCGCGTCACCTGACCTTATCGCGCACCACGCGACCCCGTCACTCACGCGTCCGCGTCGCCTGCGCCGCACAACTTATCCAAATCAGGGCCAATTATCTTATCTTTTCTTTTCTAATCCTAATTTCTTCTATCTTTTCTTCTTTCTTTCTCACTTTATTTCTTTCATTTCTCATCCTTCTTATTTTTCTTTTTATTTTTTTAATTTATTTGCATACTTTCATTCATTGCATTATTTTCATTGGTGTTAAAAATTTATTTGGGTCATTATTTTCTGTATTTTTGTGGATTATTAAAGGAATTGTCTGACAATTATATATTACTTTTTAACGGGTTGCTTGCATGTTCAATTTAATACTTTCAATAGCTTATTTACCATGCTTGCTATGTGTTTGCGAAAAAGCCCATATGGCATTGTGCACTATTTTTAGATTTCTTTTATTCTACTACTCTAACTGCTTGCTTTTCACAAAACCCTTTTTCTATTATATTATTTAAACATAATTGTTATTACAAACATGTTGTTAGTTTGAAAGACCTCGTAATCTAACTTGGATATTGAATGCTTGATCTATGCTACTCATGCCTTTGCCAGCATGCCAATAAACATCTTGCATTTAATTGTCATCACATGCACTTGCTATATTTCCATTGATGAACTTTTCACATGTAGTCATGACCATGTGTTAACGTCATTCTTCTTTATTGTGCATTGATTACCACCTTTCCCGCTCTCTTCCTTGCTCTAACCCTTAGCTTTAAAAGTTACTTTCTTTTTTCCTTTTCAAGATGGCCACCAAGAAGGGTAAAGAGAAAGCTACTCCCAAACCACCGGCAAGGAAAGGAATAAAAAGAGCCCCAGCTAAGGAACCACAACCCCCATCTCAACACCAATATTTTATTTTCTTTGCTTGTTCATTATTGCATTTGCATGTTTGATTGCATATTTTCTTGATTTTGTGCATATTTTACCATTGCTTGGTTAAAGTAATATTTTATTTTTCAAGAAATTTTTTTTAGAGTATTTCACTAATTTAAATTAAAAACTTTTCTATTAAAACTTGTTTAAAGTTGTATTTGGAACATGGTTTTTGAGCCAAAGAACACACAACCTGTGAGATTTTGAGCTTATTTATATGGTTACATTATTTAACCATAAATATTTAATTCTTGTGTGTTTTCTTTTCTATGATTACAATCTTTGCTTTGTTCCACTCTATATGTCCATTATTTAGTGTATTTACATGCTTGCATATGATTGAGGCCATTATTTTTTATTAGCTCACTTATCCCAAATAAGCCTACCTTTTACATCACCCTTGTTAGCCACTTTGAACATTTTAACCCCCTTCAATTTCATAACCACATTACTAGCCTTAAGCAGAAAAATAAAATAAAAATCCCAAGTTGAATCCTTGGTTAGCTTAAGATAGATATTGTGTATAATTTAAGTGTGGGGAATTTTATGGGAACATGGGATGATATGAAAAAGTAGAGAATTAAATTATTTGAAAATTTGGGAAGCATGCTCAGGTGAAATCAAAATAATTAAATTACCACGTGCATTGAAAGAAAAAAAGAAAAAATATATTAAGTAATTAAATAAGGGGATACAAAAAAAAAGAAAAAAAGAGAGAGAAGAAAAGAAGAAAAATAATATTACCCCAAATGCAAAATAAAAAGAATCAATGCACATGGGACAAAAATTCAAAAATAAGTTTGATACATGAGCATGTAATACAAAAGTGGGAAGAATTTGGGTAGCTAGGTAAAGTATTTTGAAATTGTATAAAGTATGTGATCATACCCTGGGTCGAGCTGTCCGACCCGGGATGTTTAGCGACATGGCGACCGACCTCTTCAGGTCCGACTACCCGATCTCTTCTTAAAGAGATCGGCCAAATCAACAGGAAAGCCCAGTAAAGGGCCCAAGTAGAGGAACACGACCCAAATCCAAAGGCAATCCAAGCCTATAGAGATAAAGGCAGTTCCCTTGAAGATAAGCTGACTTCACCCAAAATAAGATAAGATAAGATAAGATAACTAACTTATCTTATCAGAAAGGTCAGCCCACACTACTATAAATACACTGGAGCACCCAGGTATAACTCATACTCTGATTCTACAATAAACCTGCTTAATACCCGTGCTAACTTAAGCATCGGAGTCTCATGCAGGTACCCCCCACCCTTCGGTGACCAAGGATCAGAAGTGCAGCCAGTCCAACAAGTCGGACACAACAGCTCTGGCCGCTACCAGCCAGCCGGACACGTCATCTCCGACCAGTACAGAAGATCTCATCCGAGATCGACCTACAGTTTCAGGTAACCCACAAAACATTGGCGCCGTTGCCTGGGACCTGGAAGTTATCCCATCACCATGGCAGACGAACAGGATAACGACCACAACTCAGATTTAGAAGACAGAACGCCGCACAAAAACACGGGTGCCACACCAAAGGACACTCCAGAATCTAACGGAGACAAAAACTCATCACATCCGGGAGTAATAGAAGCACTTCAAGATCGCCTAAAGCAACTCGAAAAAGAAAGCCAGTACCAGCAAGAAGTCGGCAAGGATCTACAAAGAGAGGTAAGGCAACGTCGAGAATTAGAAGATAAACTTCTACAACTTGAAGCCGATCTCAAAGAAAAGACTACCCGGACCACTTCTGAAGACAACTCTCGCAAAGATCAAGATCCATTCACTAGGGAAATCATGAAGACTAAAATCCCTAAAGACTTCAAACTTCCGGATATGACTTTGTATGATGGCACTACAGATCCCAACCATTACCTCAGCAACTTCAGAAGCAGAATGTACCTCACCGACGCCTCAAACGCCGTTCGCTGCAAAGCTTTTCCAATGACTCTCACGAAGACAACAATTAGATGGATCGACAACCTACCTCAAAAGTCAATCTCCAACTTTGACGACCTGGCTGAAAAATTCCTGGCCAGATTCTCCATCCAAAAAGACAAGGCTAAGCACGCCTCCAGTCTACTAGGTATCAAGTAAGGAGATCGGGAAAGTCTTCGCAACTACATGGAAAGATTCAACAAAACGTGCCTAGACATACAAAGCTTACCAACAGAGGCTGCCGTCATGGGCCTCATCAACGGCCTACGAGAAGGACCTTTCAGCTAATCTATATCAAAGAAATATCCCACATCCCTAAATGAGGTACAAGAGTGGACAGAGAAGTACATCAACATGGAAGAAAATTTCCGACTTGGAGAAACCTCGAAATCCGGTTTCACCTACCGAGATAAAGATAAAGAATCCAAGAAGAAGGAAGATCGAACGGGCGAAAAAATCAAAAAGTATCATAATTACACCCCTCTTCGGGTGTCCCTTGTGGATATTTACAAAGAAGTCTGTAACACAGAAAAGATACCACCAGCTAGACCACTCAAAGGCAAAAGAGGAGGAGGAAATCGGAACGAATACTGTGAATATCATCGGGTCCGAGGACATTCCACCAACGAGTGCTTCGACTTAAAAAACATCATAGAAAAGTTAGTAAGGGAAGGAAAACTAAATTGGTATCTAGCCACCCGAGATGATGAACAAAGAAAAAGACGAAGAGATCAAGATGTCGGACGAGTTGAGCGATCACCTCGTACGCCAGAAAAACATGTCCATATGATACATGGAGGATTTGCAGGAGGTGGAATCTCCAAATCATCCCACAAAAGATACCTCAAAGAAGTATATCATGTCAAAGGGAAGGAGGAAGCACCCGACATCCCTGCAATCACGTTCACCAAAGAAGACGCATCCGGTATCATCTCCGGACACGACGTCCCATGGTCATCACCATCATACTGGCAAACGCCAATCTCCACCGTACATTAATAGACCAAGGGAGTTCTGCTGACATCTTATTCAAAACTGCCTTCGACAAACTCGACTTAGAAGAAAAGGAGCATAGAGCATACCCAAACAGCCTGTTCGGACTAGGAGATACCCTAGTACAACCACTGGGATATGTGTCGCTACATACAACCTTCGGAAAAGGGAACCAATCTAGAACACTCAAGATAGACTACATTGTGGTCGACGTCAGTTCAGCCTACAATGCCCTAATAGGTCGGACAACACTAAATCAACTCGGCGTAATAGTCTCGACTCCATATCTATGCATGAAATTCCCAACTACAGAAGGGATAGCCACGATAAAAGTAGATCAAAAGATGGCACGCTGCTGTTATAACGAAAGTCTAAACATCAGAGGTAGAGGAGAAGAATACCATACAATTGAGCTTGGTGGAGTTCAGAGACGTGAAGAACTCCATCCACAACCTGAAGGAGAAATAGAGAAAGTTCAGATCGGAGATACCTCAGACAAAACAACTAATATTGGCACGATCCTGAAGGGAGACGCAAATCTACTAGTATAGTTCTTACGAGATAATGTCGATCGCTTCGCATGTAAAGTCGCAGACATGCCAGGCATAGACCCCAAGCTAACGAGTCACAAGTTGGCGGTCTATCCAGGATCTCAGCCGGTACAGCAGAGACGAAGAAAACTTGGGCCAGAACGATCCCAAGCTGTAGAAGAATAGGTACAAGCACTACTGGAGGCAGGATTCATAAGAGAAGTCAAGTACCCACTATGGCTAGCTAACGTCGTCTTGGTGAAAAAATCAAGTGGGAAATGGCGAATGTGCACCGACTACACCAACCTCAACAAAGCCTGCCCAAAAGATCCTTACCCACTCCCAAGTATCGACGCTCTGGTAGATGCTTCATCCAGATATAGATACCTCTCGTTTATGGATGCATATTTTGGATACAACCAAATTCCCATGTATCTACCAGATCAAGAAAAGACCTCGTTTTTGACGCCAAAAGCCAATTACTGCTACATTGTAATGCCTTTCGGTCTCAAGAATGCGGTAGCTACGTATCAAAGGCTAATGAATAAAGTCTTTTCAGATCATATCGGAAAGATCATGGAAGTTTACGTGAACGACATGTTAATAAAGACACAAAGTGAAGAGATATTATTGTCTGACCTGGCCCAAGTGTTCGACACTATAAGGAAGCATGACATGCGCCTCAATCCCGCAAAATGCACTTTTGCTGTAGAAGCAGGCAAGTTCTTGGGTTTTATGCTCACACAAAGAGGAATTGAGGCAAATCCGAATAAATGCCAGGCCATACACAACATGAAAAGCCCAACTTGTGTCAAAGAAGTACAACAACTCAACGGGAGGTTAGCGGCCTTGTTTAGGTTCCTAGCGGGATCAGCGATAAGATCCCTTCCTTTCTATGCCACTCTAAAGAAAGGAAATAGCTTCGAGTGGACAATGGAATGCGAGCAAGCCTTCCAGGATTTCAAAAGTTTCCTGGGATGACCACCTATCCTAACTTGACCACGAAAGGAAGAGCCACTCGTATTGTACCTTGCGGTAGGAAGTCAGGCAGTAGCCTCAGCACTAGTTCAAGAGGACGACAAAGGGCAACAACCTGTATACTTCATTAGTAGGGATCCGAGCTGAACTACCAAAAAATAGAAAAGTTTGCCTATGCTCTCATACTGACATCTCGACGACTATGCCCGTACTTCCAGGCTCACACCATTAAGGTCCAGACCGACCAGCCCATAAAAGGGATACTGCAGAAAACAGATCTAGCAGGCAGAATTTTATAATGGGCAGTCGAGTTATCCGAGTTCGACCTCCAATATGAAGCTCGGACAGCCATCAAATCACAATACTTGGCCGACTTCATTGCAGAATTCACAGATACCCTGGAAACCCCCACAGAATGGAATCTCTACATGGACGGGTCTTCAAATAAGACTGGAAGCAGCGCATGTGTGATAATAAAAAGCAACCAAGGAACCCAAGTTGAGCTTTCCCTCAAATTTGGGTTCCCGGCCTCAAACAACCAGGCAGAATATGAAGCGTTACTAGCTGGTTTGAAGCTGGCTAAGGAGGTTGGAGCTCAAAAACTCAACATCTTCAGCGACTCACAGGTAGTCACCTCACAGATAATAGGGAGTTACCAAGCCAAAGATCCCACCATGAAAAAGTATTTGGATATAACCAAGGAACAGCTCGGACAACTCGGGGAATATAAGATCTGCCACATACCCCGCGAACAAAATGCCCGAGCTGATGCACTCTCAAAGCTAGCCAGCACCAAACCAGAGGGCAACAATAGAAGCCTCATCCAGGAAATGCTACAGAACCCATCAATCTCGAAAGCAGAAAAAGTCCTAGCTATAACAAGTCAGGATCAAGGATGGATGACCCCCATAATTAATTACCTCAAAAAAGAAACACTCCCCACAAATGAGAAGGAAGCAAAGAGGTTAAAACGGGAGGCTCAGTACTACACCATCATAAACAACACCCTATACAAAAGAGGGATTTTAATACCATTGTTAAAATGTGTGCCGACCTCTAACACAAGGGAAGTTTTAGAGGAAGTACACAGCGGTATTTGTGGCAATCATCTCGGGGCACAAGCCCTCACCAAAAAGGTACTTCGGGCGGGATTTTACTGGCCAACTCTACAAAAGGAAGCTACAGAATTTGTAAAGACATGTCCCCCATGCCAGAAACATGCCAACTTTTACATTGCCTTGCCAGAAGAGCTCATCAGCGTAACTTCGCCTTGGCCATTTGCAAAATGGGGACTCGATCTTCTCGGACACTTTCCCCAGGGATCAGGACAAGTCAAATTCCTCATAGTCGGAGTAGACTATTTCACAAAGTGGATTGAGGCAGAGCCCCTAGACAACGCCACTGCTCAAAGAAGCCGAAAATTCCTATATAGGAACATTATCACGAGGTTTGGGGTTGCATACTCCATCGCCACAGACAATGGCACTCAATTCACAGATGCAAGCGTCAGGAAATTAGTAGCCGACTTGAACATAAAGCACCAGTTCACCTCCGTCGAACATCCTCAAGCCAATGGGCAAGCCGAAGCTGCCAACAAAGTCATATTGGCTGGGTTGAAACGGAGACTACAAGATGCGAAGGGAGCTTGGGCTGAAGAACTTCCACAGGTCCTATGGGCATATCAAACTACGCCACATTCCACCATAAACGAATCACCATTCCGATTAGCGTACGGCGTGGAGGCAATAATCCCAGTAGAGGTCGAGGAAGGGTCGCCTAGAGTAGTCCACTACAATGAAGAAGCCAACTCTCAACTTCAAAGAGAAGAACTCGACCTACTTCCGGAAATCCAAGAAAGAGCTTGGATCAGGGAAGAAGCGCTAAATCGCCGAATGGCTTCAAGATATAATCAAAAGGTAGTGCCAAGAGGTTTCACGGAGAATGATCTCATCCTAATCCGAAATGATATTGGAACAACTCGACCCGGAGAAGGAAAGTTGGCAGCAAACTGGAAAAGACCCTAGCGAGTCATAAAAGTACTTGGGAAGGGCTACTACAGACTGACTGAACTCGATGGACGAGAGCTTCCCAAATCGTGGCACGCCTGCAACCTAAGAAGGTACTATAGCTAGAAAAGGTAAAAGATCTCATCATAGGATGCACTATTTTTCCTGAAAAGGTTTTTTAATGAGGCACCAAGTTGAGATCCAGATATTATCTGACTTAAAAGAATGAAAAACTCCAACATGTATATATTTGCACTTTCTTTTGAATAAAAAATATTTTAGATATTTTAGTGGGTGTGGCAATTGCTTCTACCCATTTAGATACATAGTCTACTACCACCAGAATGTAAGTGTTTGAGTATGATGGTGGGAAAGGACCCATGAAGTCAATACCCCATACATCAAACAACTCAATCTCTAAGATCCCTTGTTGAGGCATGGCATAACCGTGGGGTAAGTTGCCAGCTCTTTGGAAACTGTCACAGTTACGCACAAACTCTCGGGCAACTCTATAGAGAGTAGGCCAGTAGAAGCCACATTGGAGGACCTTAGTGGCTGTTCGCTCACCTCCGAAATGTCCTCCATATTGTGATCCATGGCAGTGCCATAGGATCTTTTGTGCCTCTTCTCTGGGTACGCATCTGCGAATCATTCCATCTGCACATTTCTTAAAGAGATATGGTTCATCCAATAAGTAGTACTTTACATCAGAAATTAGTACTTTGCATCCCATAAGTAGTACTTTGCATCAAAAATTAGTTTTTTCGTTTGCATTCTGCTGTACTCCTTGGGTATGAACCTCACAGGTTTATAATTTGCAATGTCTGCAAACCATGGTGCTTCCAGTTGCTCATCCGAAAAGGTCTTAGAGATCTCAATAGGAGGGAGGGACGCCCCTGCTACTGGTTCTATCCGGGACAGGTGATCAGCTACTTGGTTCTCTATCCCTTTTTTGTTTCTTATTTCTATATCAAACTCTTGCAGAAGCAACACCCATCTTATGAGCCTGGGTTTTGAATCCTGCTTTGTGAGTAGATATTTAAGAGCAGCATGGTCAGTATACACAATCACGTTTGAACCTACTAAATAGGATCTAAACTTATCAATGGCATAAACCACTGCAAGCAACTCTTTTTCTGTTGTTGTGTAGTTTTTTTGTGCGTCATTTAGAACACGGCTGACATAGTAAATGACGTGCAGAAGTTTGTTATACCTCTGTCCTAATACTGCACCAATGGCATGGTCACTGGCATCACACATTAGTTCAAATGGTAATGTCCAGTCTGGTGCAGAAATCACTGGTGCTGTGACCAGCTTAGCTTTTAGAGTTTCAAACGCCTGCAGACACTCTGTGTCAAAGACAAATGCTGTATCAGCAGCTAGCAGATTACTCAGAGATTTTGCGATTTTTGAAAATCCTTTATATACCTCCTGTAGAATCTTGCATGTCCCAGAAAGCTTCTGATTGCCTTAACATTGGTAGGTGTTGGTAATTTTTCAATTACTTCCACTTTAGCTTGATCCACCTCTATTCCCCTGTTTGAAATTTTATGCCCAAGGACAATTCCTTCAGTCACCATAAAGTGACATTTTTCCCAGTTTAAAACTAGGTTGGTCTCTTGGCATCTTTTCAGAACAAGTGCTAAATGGTCAAGACAGGAGCTGAATGAGTCTCCAAATACTGAAACGTCATCCATGAAGACTTCTTGAAATTTCTTTACTATATCAAAAAAGATAGAGAGCATGCACCTCTGAAAGGTTGCAGGTGTATTGCACAGACTAAAAGGCGTCCTTCTGTAGGCAAATACTCCAGATGGACATGTGAATGCTGTTTTATCTTGGTCTTGAGGATCTTCTGCAATTTGGTTGTAACCTGAATAGCCATCTAAAAAGCAGTAATAGTCATGACCTGCTAGTCTCTCTAGCATCTGGTCTATGAATGGAAAAGGAAAATGATCCTTTCTGGTGGCTGTATTGAGCCTTCTGTAGTCAATACACATACGTCACCCTGTAACTGTTCTTGTGGGAACCAGTTCATTCTTTTCGTTGTGAACCACTGTCATGCCTCCCTTTTTGGGTACAACTTGGACAAGGCTTACCCAGGGGCTATCAGAAATAGGATAAATAATCCCAGCCTCTAGTAACTTAGTGACCTCTTTCTGCACCACCTCCTTCATGGCTGGATTTAGCCGCCTCTGTGGTTGAACCATTGGCTTAGCATCATCATCCAATAGGATCTTGTGCATGCATCTTGCTGGGCTAATGCCTTTAAGATCACTTATGGACCACCCAAGAGCTGTCTTGTGTGTCCGTAGCACTTGAATTAGTGCTTTCTCTTCCTGTGGATTTAAAGCAGAGCTTATGATCACTGGAAAAGTGTCACCTTCTCCTAGAAATGCATATTTCAGGGATGGTGGTGGTAGTTTGAGCTCGGGTTTAGGAGGCTTATCCTCTTCCTGAGGAATTTTCAGAGGTTCTTTTATTTCCTCTGATTCCTCCAGATCAGGCTGAACATCTTTCAATATGTCCTCTAGCTCTGATTCGAGACTTTCAGTCATATTGATCTCTTCCACCAAAGAGTCAATAATATCAGTGCTCATGCAGTCATTTGATGTGTCTGGATGCTGCATAGCTTTGACAGCATTTAACTTGAACTCATCCTTATTGACTCTTAGGGTCACTTTCCCTTTTTGTACATCAATAAGAGTTCGTCCAGTTGCCAGGAAAGGTCTTCCTAGAATGAGAGTTGCACTCTTATGCTCCTCCATTTCCAGCACTACAAAGTCAGTGGGAAAGGCAAATGGCCCAACCTTGACAATCATGTCCTCAATTATGCCTGATGAATATTTAATGGAGCCATCAGCAAGTTGAAGACATATTCGGGTTGGTTTGACTTCTTCAGTAAAGCCAAGCTTTCTAATAGTGGATGCAGGTATTAGGTTGATACTTGCTCTAAGGTCACATAGAGCTATCTTGATACAAGCACCCTCTAATGTGCATGGTATCATAAAGCTTCCTGGATCTTGAAGCTTCTCTGGTAAACTTTTCAGAATGACTGCACTGCATTTTTCAGTGAAAAACACGTTTTCAGTTTCTCTCCAATCCTTCTTATGACTTAAGATCTCTTTCATGAACTTAGCATAAGAGGGTATTTGCTCAAGTGCCTCTGGAAATAGGATCTTTATCTCAAGAGTCCTGAGATAGTCTGCAAAGCGGGTAAATTATTTATCTTGCTCCGCTTGGTGGAGTTTCTGAGGATAACGCATCTTGGCTTTATATTATTCAACCTTAGTTGCTGCAGGTTTATTCCCTACAGAGGTGGTTGGAGAAGCCTTCTTAGAGGGGTTACTACCAGCACTTGCAGGTGTCTGATCCCAAATTGGCGTTTGAACGCCAGGATTGGGTGCTGGATGGGCGTTTAACGCCAGCTTCCCACCCTTTTCTGGCTTTTGAACGCCAGAACTGGCAAGGAATGGGCAATCAACGCCAACTTTTCTCCCTTTTCTGACGTTTGAACGCCAGAATTATTCCTCTCTGGGCTCTTGCTGTCCTCAGAGGGATTTTGGGCAGTGGTTTGGTCATCCTCTGTCAGTTGTTTCTTTCTTGGCTTTTTGCTACTTTGAGCTAAATTATTCAATGTCTTCCCGCTCCTTAGTTGGACAGCTTGGCATTCTTCTGTTATCTGTTTAGATAGCTGCTGTCTTGTCTGATTCAATTGTGCTTCCATATTCTTATTAGCATTTTTAGTATCTTGGAGCATCTCTTTAAATTCTGCTAATTGTTTTGTCATAAGGAGTAATTGCTGATTAAGTTCAACAATCTGTTCTTGAGGATTAGGATCAGTAGTTACTGTTCTAGCCTCTTCTTTTATAAAGAACTCACTGCTTGAGTACAGATGTTGATTTCTAGTAACCGTGTCAATGAGTTCTTGAGCTTTTTCAATCATTTTTCTCATGTGTATGGATCCACCAGCTGAGTATTCTAGAGACATTTGAGCTCTTTCTGTAAGCCCATAGTAGAAGATGTCTAACTGTACCCACTCTGAAAACATTTTAGAGGGGCATTTTCTTAGCATCCCTATGTACCTCTCCCAGGCATTATAAAGGGATTCATGATCCTCTTGTTTAAAGCCTTGGATGTCCAGCCTCAGCTGTGTCATCCTTTTTGGAGGGTAAAATTGATTCAGGAATTTGTCTGATAGCTGTCTCCATGTTTTTATGCTTGTTGTGGGTTGGTTATTTAACCACCTTTTAGCTTGATCTTTTACAGCAAATGGAAATAGTAACAATCTGTAGAGATCCTGATCCACTTCTTTATCACGTACTGTGTCAGTAATTTGTAAGAACTGTGCCAGAAACTCAGTAGATTCTTCCTGTGGAAGACCGAAATACTGGCAATTTTACTGCACCATGAAAATGAGTTGAGGATTTAGCTCAAAACTGCTTGCTTTGATAGGATGTATACAGATGCTACTCCCATATGCAGCTGTAATGGGGTTAGCATATGACCTCAAAGTCCTTCTGGACTGCTCATTTCACTTAGGTCCATGACGGAGAAAGGGAGATGATGTGGATTGCAAATAAAATATATTTTTGTTTTTTTTTGAATACCGAAATTAAAATAAAATAAAATAAAATAAAATAATTGAAAAATTGAATATAAGTTCGAAATTTAGAAGAAAATGAAATAAAAGCAAATTGAAAACTAAATTAATTAATTAATTAAAAAGATTTTGAAAATAGCAATAAAAAAGATATGATTTAAAATTATTTTGAAAAAGATATGATTTTGAAGATATGATTGCAATTTATTAAAAAAATATATGATTGAAGAAATTAAAAAGATTTGATTTTTGAAAAAGATTTGAAAAGATCAATTTTTGAAATTAGAATTTTGACTTGACTAAAAAAAAGATATGATTTTGAAAATCTTTGACTAATTTAATGCAAAATTTCGAAATTTATGAGTAAAATAAGGAAAAGATATTTTTTTAATTTTTGAATTTTAATGAGGAAAGAGAAAAACAACAAAATGACACTAAACTTAGAAATTTTAGATCAAAACAAAGAGAATAAACAAGAAAACTTTGAATGTCAAGATGAACACCAAGAACACTTTGAAGATCAAGATGAACACCAAGAACAAATTTTTGAAAAAATTTTAAGTAAATAAAAGCACAAAAACACACCAAACTTAAAATTTTTAGAAAATCAAACACAAATTTTCGAAAATTTAAAGGAAAACACAAAGAAGTCACCAAACTTAGAATTTTTAAAGATCAAGAAAGAACTAGGAATATGCAAATTCAAAAAATTAAAAGAAAATAAAAGCATGCAATTGACACCAAACTTAAAATATGAAACTAACTGAAGTAAAAGACTCAAATTTAGTGACTCTAAACCAACAAAAATAAATTATTCCTAATCTAAGCAACAAGATAAACTGTCAGTTGTCCAAACTCGAACAATCCCCAGCAACGGCGCCAAAAACTTGGTGCACGAAATCACAATCACACTTTTGCAATTCCGCACAACTAACCAGCAAGTGCACTGGGTCGTCCAAGTAATACCTTACGTGAGTAAGGGTCGATCCCACAGAGATTGTCGGCTTGAAGCAAGCTATGGTTATCTTGTAACTCTTAGTCAGGATATCAATAATTCTTAGATTTAATTGTAAAAAGTAAAAGAACATGAAATAAATACTTGTTATGCAGTAACGGAGAACAGGTTGAGGTTTTAGAGATGCTCTATCTTCTGAATTTCTGCTTTCCTACTATCTTCTTCTTCATGCACGCAAGGTTCCTTCCATGGCAACCTGTATGTTGGTGGATCGCCGTTGTCAATGGCTACCATCCTTCCTGTCAGTGAAAATGGTCCAAATGCGCTGTCACCGCACGGCTAATCATCTATCGGTTTTCACTCATGCTGGAATAGTATCCATTGATCCTTTTTTTGTCTGTCACTACGCCCAGCACTTGTGAGTTTGAAGCTCGTCACAGTCATCCTATCCCAGATCCTACTCAGAATACCACAGACAAGGTTTAGACGTTCCGGATCTCAAGAATGCTGCCAATTGATTCTAGCTTATACCACGAAGACTCTGATCTGAACCAGGAGGCTAAGAGATAAGCACTCAGTCTAAGGTAGAACGGAGGTGGTTGTTAGGCACGTGTTCATAGGTTGAGAATGGTGATGAGTGTCACAGATCATCACATTCATCAAATTGAAGTACGAGTGAATATCTTAGAATGGAAGCAAGCGTGATAGAATGGAAAATAGTAGTGATTGCATTAATTCATCAAAATATAGCAGAGTTCCTCACCCCCAACCATGGGGTTTAGAGACTCATGCCATGGAAGATACAATATGAAACGTGTTGAGTGTCATGAAGTACAAGATGAATCACTAAAAATAGTTTTTATAATAAACTAGTGACCTAGGGTTATAGAAAATGAGTAAGCTAGAATAGTTAATGTAAAAATCCACTTCTGGGGCCCACTTGGTGTGTGCTTGGGCTGAGCATTGAAGCTTTCATGTGTAGAGACTTTTCTTGGAGTTAAACGCCAACTTTTGTGCCAGTTTGGGCGTTTAACTCCAGCTTTCATGCCAGTTCTGGCGTTTTGACGCCAGAATTTCTATGCTGACTTGGAACGCCGGTTTGGACCATCAAATCTCGGGAAAAGTATGGACAATTATATATTTCTGGAAAGCCCTGGATGTCTACCTTCCAACGCAATTGGAAGCGCGCCATTTTGAGTTCTGTAGCTCCAGAAAATCCACTTTGAGTGCAGGGAGGTCAGAATCCAACAGCATCAGCAGTCCTTCTTCAACCTTTGAATCAGATTTTTGCTCAAGTCCCTCAATTTCAGCCAGAAAATACCTGAAATCACAGAAAAACACACAAAATCATAGTAAAGTCTAGAAAATCAGCAGTCCTTCTTCAACCTTTGTTCTTGAGTCTTTTTTGTGTTTTGATCTTAAAATTTTTTAAGTTTGGTGTTCTTTTGTGTTTCCCTCCAAAATTTTCAAAAACAAGGAGCATTAGATCTAAAAATTTTAAGTTGTGTCTTTTACTTGTTTTTCTCCTTCATCATTAAATTTAAAAATAAAAAAAATATCTTTTCTATCTTTATTCAATTCAAAATTTTTATCTTATCTCATATTAGTTTTTAAAATTTCAAAAATCAAATCTTTTCAAAATTAAAAATCTTATCTTTTTCAAATTTCAAATTTTAAAAATCAAATATTTTTTAATATCAAATTTTAAAATCTTATCTTTTTAAAATCATTTTCAAATCTTTTTAATTTCATATCTTATCTTTTTCTAATTTAAAATTTCAATTTTAAATCTTTTCTTATCTTATCTGTTATCTTTTTTAAATTCAAATCTTTTCTTAATTAATATCTTATCTTCTCTCCCTTCCTTTTCAAAATTACCTAACTAACTCTTCTCTCTCTCAATTTTTGAAAACTTCTTCCTCTTCTCTCTCGTCTATTTTCGAAAATTTAACACTTAAATTTTAAATCCTTTTAAATTAATTAACTTAATTTTTGAAATTAATTAATAAATAAAATAAAAAAATATTTTAATTCTTATTTATCTTTTCTATTTATACTTCTTCTCCTATTCACTTCCATTTATTCAAACTCTACTCCTCTCTTCTCTTCCATCTTCACTTTTATTTCTCTCTTCTTTCTCCACATCTCACTAGACGCTCTTTGGTCCAAGTGTCACAAAAAGCTTTCTTCTTTTCTTTCTTTTCCTTTCTTGTTTATGACCAGGAACAGGGATAAAGAACCCCTCTTAACTCCTGATCTTGAACCTGAGAAAACTCTAATGAGTCGTCTACATCAAGCTAGAATACAACACTCCAGAAGAAACCTCTCAGAAAATTTTGAACAAGAAAAATGAGATATGTCCGAACCTCAAGAGGAGCCAAGGAAGATTATTGGTGACTTCACCATGCGTACCTCTGACTTTTATGGCAGAAGTATCTTTGTACCTGCCATTGGAGCTAACAATTTTAAGCTAAAGCCTTAGTTAGTTTCTCTTCTGCAGCAGAACTGCAAATTCTATGGACTTTCAATGGAAGATCCACATCTGTTTTTAGATGAGTTCTTACAGATCTATGATACCACTTCTTACCAAAGAACTCCATGCTTTGGTTCAGTAGTGGCTACCTCAGAAGTTTCCAGATCCTGGACGCTTTCTGATTCCTTGCACCATAGGCACCATGTCCTTTGAAAAGGCTCTGTGTGACCTAGGATCAAGCATCAACCTTATGCCACTCTCTGTAATGGAAAAACTGGGAATCCTTGAGGTACAAACTGTACACATCTCATTAGAGGTGGCTGACAAGACAATGAAAAAGCCATATGGCTTAGTAGAGGATGTCTTGTTAAAGGTTGAAAACCACTACATCCCTACAAACTTCATAATCTTGGACTTAGGAGAGGATGAGGATGACTTTATCATCCTTGGAAGACCTTTCCTAGCCACTGCCAATGCTATCATTGATGTGTCTATGGGAGAACTGACTCTACAACTAGGGGAGGATCACATCATGTTCAAGATGCCTCATCCCAATTCTCCCACTAAAAGAGAGATAACTGTGCAACACCTAGTGGTCCAATACTCTCTTTCTGTGCAAAGCTCTACAGAGCCCCCAAACATCAATTCTAAGTTTGGTGTTGGGCAGCCTTCAATAAGCTCTAGGCACAAAGGTACTAAGAAGAAAGTACCTAAAGGCTAGATGGACAAGAAAGTCCCAACTGAAGGCCTCTTACCTTGCATGAGAGTTGTCTTCACTAAGAACCCAGTCTTACCACAGACAGTGAGTCGTGTCTTTTCTCTAGAGCATGTGGAGCTCATTCATGAAAGGACAGGAAGAAAGTTCACTGTGCTAGGGAATTCCAGATTCCCTTCTCTCTTGTACTGGCGCTTGAACGCCCAGGGGCTGGTCCCTGGCTGGCGTTCAACGCCAGCAATGCTCCCCTCTTGGGGCATTGAATGCCCAGTGAGGGCTTCCTCACTGGTGTTCAACTTTGACACTCTTTTTAGAGTGTTCTGATTTCACTGCTGTGAATTCTGTCTCTTGACTAATGCACATGATCATGACTCAGAGGGTGTACTTTGGTTGGCATTCAACGCAACCTCCGTTATCTTATTGGGCATTGAACATCATTACTGTCCACTCTGAATGGCGTTAAACGCTTGTTCCTCTAGAATTCTGGGTGTTGAACGCCTAGCCGGGATGTCTTTGCTGGCGATCAAAGCCAGCTTCCCTAGGCTGGTGGGCGTTGTACACCGAGTGAGGGGTTCGTCACTAGCGTTCAGTGCCAGAATAGCTGCCTGTTTGGGCGTTGAATGCCAGTGAGGGGTTCCTCACTGGCGTTCAATGCCAGTAAGCCTTCTTGTTTGGGCCTTAAACACCCAGCCAATGCTCGCTGGCTGGCGTTCAATGCCAGCTTTTCTTCCAGGATGGGCATTAAAAGCCCAGTGAGGGCTTCCTCACTAGTGTTTAACGCCAGGCTTGCTGCCAATGTGGGCGTTGAACGCCCAGTGAAGGCTTCTTCACTGGCATTCAACACCTTCCCAATCTCCTCTGTTTTGGCCATGTCTTCCATGGTTTTGGCCTTGCACTCTTCTCTAGGATTGACCTCAGTGTTACTGGGAAGAGTGTCAGGAGGACTCTCAGAGATCTTCTTGCTTAGTTGACTAACCTGTACCTCCAAATTTCTAATGGAGGATCTTATTTCATTAATGAAACTGTGGGCGATCTTAGTAAGGCTAGAGACCAGAATGGCTAAGGCAGAAAAGCTCTGCTTAGAGGTCTCCATATTCCCTTGAGAAGATGGGAATGGTAGTCTATTATTCAACCTATTCTGGTTCCTTCTACCTTGGTTGTTATTGAAACCTTACTGAGGTTTCTGTTGATCTTTCCATGAAATATTGGGATGGTTCCTTTTTGAAGGGTTGTAAGTGTTTCCATAGGGCTCTCCCATGTAATTCACCTGCTCCATGATGGGTTGATCAGGATCATAAGCTTCTTCTTCAAGAGAAGCTTCCTGATTACTGCCAGCTGCAGTTTGCATCCCAGTCAAATGTTGAGATATCATGTTGACCTGTTGGGTCAGGATCTTATTCTGAGCCAGGATGGCATTCAGAGTCTCAACTTCATGAACTCCTTTCTTTTGAGAGATTCCATATTTTACAGGATTTCTTTCAAAAGTGTACATGAACTTGTTGTTAGCAACCATGTCAATGAGTTCTCTTGCTTCAGTAGGTGTTTTCTTCAAGTAGAGAGATCCACCTATAGAGCTATCCAAGGAAATCTTGGATATCTCAGACAAGCCATCATAGAACATGCCTATAAGGGACCACTCTGAGAGCATTTCAGGAGGACATCTCCTGATCAATTGCTTGTATCTTTCCCAAGCTTTATAGAGGGATTCACCTTCTCTTTGTCTAAAGGTTTGAACTTCCACTCTAATTTTGCACATCCATTGGGGAATAAAGAACTTAGCTAGAAAAGCATTAACCAACTTTTCTCAAGAGTGAAGACTAGCTCTTGGTTGGGCATCCAACCAAAACTTAGCTATGTTTCTCAAAACAAAAGGGAAAAACATCAGCTTGTAGATTTCAGGATTAACTCCATTAGTCTTTACAGTATCAAAGATCTGTAAGAATTCTGCTAAGAACTGATGTGGATCTTCCATTGGAAGTCCATGGAATTTGCAATACTGCTACAGAAGAGAGACTAACTGAGGCTTAAGCTCAAAATTGTTAGCTCCAATTGCAGGTACAACAATGCTTCTGCCATAAAAGTCAGAGGTAGGCATGGTAAAATCACCAAGGACCTTTCTTGGCTTCTCTTGTGGTACGGCCATGTCTTCTGTTTCTTGTTCAAAACTTTCTGAAAGGTCTCTTCCGGAGTGTTGTGCTTTTTGTTGTAAACGCCTCCTTAAAGTCTTCTTGGGTTCAGGATTAGGAGTCAAGAGGGGTTCCTTATCCCTATTCCTGGTCATAAACAAGAACAAAAGAAAAAGAAAGAAAACAAGAAATCTTTCTATGCCAATAGACAAGAAGCTCCTCCTTAAAGTCAGAAGTAAAGAAAGAAGAAGAAAAAAGAAAAGACATAAAAGAAGTAACAGAAAAATACCTTGGAAATAGTAGATAAGATTAAAGAAGAGAAGATAGAAAAAGAGAAAATAAGAAAGATTTTTGTGCCACTTGGATCAAAGAGCTTCCAGTTAAATGCAAAGAAGAAAGGAAAGAAGATAAAGTGTAGGTAGAAGAGGAGAGAGAGATAGAGTTCGAATGATATGAGTGGAGATGAGAAAAAGTATAAATAAAAAAGTAAATAAGAATTAAAATATTTTTTTTTATTTAATTAATTAATTTTAGAAAATTATGGTTAATAATTTAAAAATATTTTAAAATTGGTTAGTGAATTTTCGAAAATAGAAGAGAGAGAAGAGGGAGAAGTTTTCAAAAATTAACAGAGAAGAGAGTTAGTTAGGTAGTTTTGATAAAGAAGAGAGAGAGAAGAAGATATTATTTTCGAAAATTAAGAATAGAAGCGTTAGTTAGGTAGTTTTGAAAAAGATGAGAGAGAAGAAGAGAAGTAATTTTCGAAAATTAAGAAGAGGTGAGTTAGTTAGGAAGCTTTGAAAAATAAGAGAGAGAAGATAAGATATTAATAAAGAAAAGGTAACTAATAAAAATAAAAATAAAAGATAAGATAAGAAAAGATTTGAAATCAAAATTTGAAATTAGAAAAAGATAAGATATGAAATTAAAGAGATTTGAAATTGATTTTAAAGACATAAGATTTTAAAATTTGATTTTGAAAAAGATATGATTTTGAAAATTTGAAATTTGAAAAAGATAAGATAAGATTTTTAAATTTTGAAAAAGATTTGATTTTTGAAAACTTGACAACTAAGATACGATAAAATAAAATTTAAAATTGAAATATGAATTTTTATTGTTATTTTCGAAAATTATGCTAAAATTAAGTTAGAAAAGATATTTTTTTATTTTTGAATTTATTGATGAAAGAAAAAAACACAAAAAAAGACACAAGACTTAAAATTTTAGATCTAGCACCACTTTATTTTAAAAAATTTGGAGGGAAACACAAGGCGACACCAAACTAAAAAAATTTAAGATCAAAACACATACACGATTCAAGAACACTTTGAAGACTAACAAGAACACAAAAAACAAAATTTAAAGACTCAAAGAACACAAGAACATAAAAAGAACACCAAACTTAAAATTTTTAGAAAACCAAAACACAATTTTCCAAAATTTGAAGAAAAATAACAAGAAAACACCAAACTTAAAGACTTGACACAAGATTAAACTAAAGAAAAATATTTTTGAAAATTTTTTTGAAAGAAGGACTCAAAGAACACGAAAAATTCAAGCAAGAACAAGAACACAAGACTCAAACAAAGAACAAAGATTAAACAAAGAAAATAAAAGTATTTTTGAAAAAGTTGTATGATTTTTTCGAAAAATTGAAGGAAAAATAAAAGACTCAAAGACTCAAAGAAACAACAATTACCAAGAACATGAACACAACGCTCTAACCAATTGAACAACAAAAATAAAAAATATTTTTGAAAAGGTTTTTATGACTTTCAAAAATTTGAAGAAGAGTAAAATAAAAATAAAAGACTCAAAGACTCAAAGCAAGAAAACAAACAAAGACTCAAACAGAGAAAAGACAAATATTTTAAAAAAGGGTTTCAAAATTTTCAAAAATTTAAGGAAGAAAAAAACAAAAATAAAAGACTCAAATCAAAGTTATACTCATGCAAAAATCAGAGACTCAACAAGAACATAAATTAAACAAAGGAAAGAAAAATATTTTTGATCAAACAAAAATAAAAATTACCTGATCTAGGGAGCAAGACAATCCATCAGTTTGTCCAAACTCAACAATCCCCAGCAACGGCGCCAAAAACTTGGTAGCGTGTACGCAAACCCCACACTTTCGTATAGTAGTACCAGCAAGTGAATTTGGTCGTCCAAGTAATACCTGAGCAAGTCAGGGTCGATCCCACGAGGATTGTGGCTTGAAGCAAGCTATGGTTATCTTGCAGGTCTTAGTAAGGCGGAATCAGAAGGTCATTTGATGGAACTTTGTATAGGTACTATTTATATCAAACATTTGGATGTTATGTTGAAATAAGGATAGGAATAGAGTTGAGAGTTAGAGTTTCTTTGTCTTTCTAAATTAACTCTGGTACTACTGTCTTTTCTGCTTGTGAATGATCTTCTTCTATGGCAGGCTGTATGTGATCAACGCCATGGGCTGTGGTCATTGATCTCCTCTGCTACAGATTAAACGCCATTAGCCGTGGTCATCCAATCTGACGAAGGGTGAGCGCATAGCAGTCAATTCTCTTGGCGATCCTACTCAAAAAGCCACAAACAAGGTCGAATCTTCCGGATCAGAGGATGCTATTTCTTAGGATTCTAGCCTATACCACAGAGACCCTAATCTCCCCGGAAATTTACTAAACTAGTGTCTCGAGAAGTCCCCAACGAAGTCATGGATTAACCATTTGAGAAATGTATAAACATAGCTGTTGGCTCGTGCTTTCCAGTCACGTATTCACACGAACCCAAGTAGACGCGGGTGTTTGTCAGGCACATTCGTCTTAATGTGATGAATAGAGCTAATTGGTTAGATCATTCTATTCACCACAATGAAGATCAGATATACATCTTAGAAACAGATCAAACACGGATTGGAGAAGAATTAGTAATACTTTTATTAATTCATAGGACTCAGCAGGGCTCCTCCCCTCAACCTAGGAGGTTTAGAAACTCATACTGAAGTAAAACACTATGTAAAACTTGAAAATAGTGTAAAAGGCCTGATGTTATATGTATGTTCTCCGAATGATTATGTAAAATATACTTTAAATATTAAACAGATGACTAGTAAGGGTAAAACAGTCTATCTAGTGCTAAAATTCACCTCTAGAGCCCACTTGGTGAGTGTTTGGGCTGAGCTTTGACGAGATCCACGTTCCTTGATGTCTTTGGGCATGGAACGCCAGCTAGAGGGTCTTTACTGGGCGTTTGTACATTGGTCTCTGCTCTGTTGGGCGCTGGACGCCTGGAAGGGGGGCAGGTAGCTGGCGTTGGATGCCAGTTTTGGGCTTTTGAATCTGAAGCAAAGTATGGACTATTATATATTGCTGGAAAGATCTGGAAGTCAGCTTTCCATAGCCATTGAGAGCGCTTCATTGGGACTTCTGTAGCTCAAGAAATGCTTTTCCAAATGCAGGAAGGTCAGATTTGGACAAATCTGTAGTGCTTTCTCTGTCTCTGAATTAGACTTCTGCTCCAGCTCCTAAATTTCAGCCAGAAAATACCTAAAATTGCACAAAACACAAAAACTCATAATTTAATCCAAAAGTGTGAAATTAACACTAAAACCTATAAAAACTTAATAAAAACTAAATAAAAACGATCCAGTTTAAATTTGGTGTTGTGATGAGCGGATATTTTATACGCTTTTTGGTTTTGTTTTTATATTGTTTTTTCTATGTTTTATTTAATTTTTATAAAGTTTTCATAAGTTTTAGTGTTAAATTCACATTTTTGGATTCTACTTTGAGTTTGTGAGTTTTTTTGCAATTTCATATTGATGTGTGGAAAATGATCCAACACAAAACTCACCGGCAAGTGTACCGGGTCGCATCAAGTAATAATAACTCACATGAGTGAGGTCGATCCCACAGGGATTGAAGGATTGAGCAATTTTAGTTTAGTGGTTGATTTAGTCAAGCAAACAAAAGTTGAGTTGAGTGATTTATATCCAACAGAAGCTAAATTGCATGAAATTTAAAGGGAGAGGGATAATTGACAAGAATTTAAAGTGCAGAGAACTTAAAGAGGCTGAATCTTAAAGTGCAAGAAATATAAATTGCAAAAACTTAAATTGCAAGAAATGTACATGACTGAATCTTAAAGTGCAAGAAATGTAAATTGCTTGAATTATAAAAGTAATTGGGAATTGGATTTGCAGAAATTAAACAAGTTAAAGTAAATTGCAACAAGCAGGGAAGTAAAAGATGAATTTAATTGCAGTAGATCTCAAACAAAAAATGTAAATTGGCTTGAAGAAGCGTTCAACAGAAGAATTAAAAGGAAATTTCAGATCTCAGGGGTCAAGAGACTAGAAAACCAAGTCTAGATCTCACTACCCTCCTTGATCCAATTCAAAAATCAATTGTAACAAATTAGAGATCAAAACAGTAAGAATACTTGAATTCAAATCTCAATTCTCCAATGGTGCAGTGAAAGAAACAAAAAGAGATCTCAAGGTGAGATTGAGACAGAATTTCCTCAATTCTTAACACCCAAGACTCAGCAAAACTTTGCAGAAAAGAAAACAAGAAACCGAAGAGGAAGAAAATTCAATTCTCCTCCTAGATCCAAGTTACAGTAAGTAAAATCCTCCAAGAGGTGTAAATTCAAAAGTAAAAGTCGACCTCCCTCCTAAATCAAACTAACTTCTATTTATACACTTTCTTCTAATGGTCTTGGAGCCTTGAGTTTGGGCCTTGGCCTTGATGGACTTGGATTGAAGATAGCCTTGGTTGGTTGTTCTTGGACTTGAGAGAAAAAACCCTTTTGCAATTTGGACTCTGAGCCTTTAAGTTTGAGTTGAAGTTTGAGGCAAACTTCAACTCAAACGTTGGTTTGCTAAAATTATGCAGAAAGGTTTTTGCCTGTCATTCACGTTTGAGTACAAGTTTGGGGTCAAACTTGAACTCAAACGTGCGCCTTCCAAGATTACATTTGGTGCGAACGTTTGCCTCTAAGTTTGAGGCAAACTTAGTCGCAAACGTTGGTGGTGCACGAATTGTGAATCACACTTTTCACAACTCGTACCACTAACCAGCAAGTGCACTGGGTCGTCCAAGTAATACCTTACGTGAGTAAGGGTCGAATCCCACGGAGATTGTTGGCACGAAGCAATCTATGGTTATCTTGTAACTCTTAGTCAGGATATCAATTATATTTATCAGTTTGAATTGCGAAAAATAAGAGAGCATGAAATAGATACTTGTTATGCAGTAATGGAGAATATGTTGGAGTTTTGGAGATGCTCTGTCTTCTGAATCCCTGCTTTCTCCCTGTCTTCTTCTTCACGCACGCAAGGTTCCTCCTATGGCAAGCTGTGTGTTGGTGGATCACCGTTGTCAATGGCTACCATCCGTCCTCTCAGTGAAAAAGGTCCATGTGCGCTGTCACCGCACGGCTAATCATCTGTCGGTTTCCACTCATGCTGGAATAGGATCCATTGATCCTTTTACGTCTGTCACTACGCCCAGTCCTTGTGAGTTTGAAGCTCGTCACAGTTATTCAATCCCTGAATCCTACTCAGAATACCACAGACAAGGTTTAGACTTTCTGGATTCTCAAGAATGCTGCCAATGGATTCTAGCTTATGCCACGAAGATTCTGATTAAGGAATCCAAGAGATATTCATTCAATCGAAGGTAGAACGGAGGTGGTTGTCAAGCATGCGTTCATAGGTTGAGGATGATGATGAGTGTCACGGATCATCACATCCATCATATTGAAGTGCGAATAAACATCTTATATAGAAACAAGCGTGTTTGAATAGAAAACAGAAATAGTTGCATTAATTCATCGAAACACAGCAGAGCTCCTCACCCCCAACAATGGAGTTTAGAGACTCATGCAGTCAGAGATTACAAAGTTCAGATCTAAAATGTCATGAGGTGCAAAATAAATCTCTAAAAGTTGTTTAAATACTAAACTAGTAACTTAGGTTTACAGAAAATGAGTAAACTATGATAGATAGTGCAGAAATCCACTTCTGGGGCCCACTTGGTGTGTGCTGGGGCTGAGACTTAAGCTTCCCACATGTCTGGGCTGTTTTGGGCGTTCAACGCCAGGTTGTAACCTGTTTCTTGCGTTGAACTCCAACTTGTAACTTGTTTCTAGCGCTGGACGCCAGACTGCAACATGGAACTGGCGTTGAACGCCAGTTTACATCGTCTATCCTTGAGCAAATTATGGACTATTATATATATTGCTGGAAAGCCCTGGATGTCTACTTTCCAACGCAAATGGAAGTGCGCCAATTGGACTCCTGTAGCTCCAGAAAATCCATTCCGAGTGCTGAGAGGTCAGAATCCAACAGCATCAGCAGTCCTTTTTCAGCCTGAATCAGATTTTTGCTCAGCTCCCTCAATTTCAGCCAGAAAGTACCTGAAATTACAGAAAAATACACAAACTTATAATAAAGTCCAGAAATATGAATTTTGCCTAAAAACTAATGGAAATATACTAAAAACTAACCAAATCATACTAAAAACTATATGAAATTAACCCCAAAAAGCGTATAAAATATCCGCTCATCACAACACCAAACTTAAACTGTTGCTTGACCCCAAGCAACTAGACAAATAAAATAGAAAACAAATAAGTCACGAAGCAATAATATCTCAGAGTTCTTGAGTGAAGCTCAGATTCTAATTAGATGAGCGGGACTAGTAGCTTTTTGCTTCTGAACAGTTTTGGCATCTCACTTTATCCATTGAAGCTCAGAATGATTGGCATCTATAGGAACCTAGAATTCAGATAATGTTATTGATTCTCCTAGTTCAGTATGTTGATTCTTGAACACAGCTACTTTATGAGTCTTGTCCGTGGCCCTAAGCACTTTGTTTTCCAGTATTACCACCGGATACATAAATGCCACAAACACATAATTGGGTGAACCTTTTCGGATTGTGACTCAACTTTGTTAAAGTCCCCAATTAGAGGTGTCCAGGGTTCTTAAGCACACTCTCCTTTTTGCTTTGGACCTTGAATTTAACCGCTCAGTCTCAAGTTTTCACTTGACACCTTCACGCCACAAGCACATGGTTAGGGACAACTTGGTTTAGCCGCTTAGACCAGGATTTGATTCCCTTAGGCCCTCCTATCCACTGATGCTCAAAGCCTTGGATCCTTTTTATTACCCTTGCCTTTTGGTTTTAAGGGCTATTGGCTTTTTCTACTTGCTTTTTCTCTCTCTTTTCTTTTTGCAAGCTTTGTATTCACTGCTTTTTCTTGCTTCAAGAATCATTTTTATGATTTTTCAGATTATCAATAACATGTCTCATGTTCATCATTCTTTCGAGAGCCAACATATTTAACATTCAAGAACATCAAATTCCAAAGACATATGCTCTATTCAGGCATTCATTCAGAAGGCAGAAAGCATTGCCACCACATGTAAATAATTAAAATTTCTTTTATTAAAAATTCGAAAAATATTGCCTCCTTATTCTAAAGAAAATCTTCTATTTTATTCATGTTTAATGATGATGAGAAAAATAAATTATAGCTTAATTGGAGATTAAATAACTACTAATTACTACTATAACTTCTAAGGTAAAACTCAAATAAGAACAATTATCACAGAGTTAAGGCTAAGATTAGAACTCAACAACCTTGAGTTTGGGATTTGGATGTTCTTCTAGTCTGTGGGGTGCTTGGTCCTTCAAGAGATAACTTCTGACACTTCAGTTCCTTTAAGTCATGCCCTTGCTCTTCTTGTTCCCTGAGCAGTTTGCAGAGCATACTATTTTGATTTTACTATTCTTCCTTTATTTGGTCCATAGATTCTTGCAACTTGGTAACAGATGCTTCAAGCTGTTCCCAATATTCAAATTGAGGGACTTCCAGGAGAAATTCTTGCGCCCTCCTCTTGATGGGGTCATCCTTCACTTGTTGTTTTTCCATTGTGGTTTTAGTGATTGGTTGCTCCACTGAGATGTACTCTGTTATTCCCATCCTTACTCCAACATCTTTGTAGAGCATAGAGATTAGGCTTGGATAAGCCAACCTGGCATCTTTGGAGTTCTTGTTTGCAAGTATGTAAAATTCAGATGGAATCAGTTGATGAACTTCCACTTCTTTTTCCAACATAATGCAATGGATCATCACTGCTCTTTTAACGGTGACTTTAGAACGGTTGCTAGTGGGCAATATAGAACGCCCAATGAAGTCCAACCATCCTCTGGCGACTGGTTTGAGATCTTCTCTCTTGAGTTGATTTGGGACACCCTTGCTGCTGGTGGTCCACCTGGCTCCAGGGATGCATATATCCTCTAGAATCTTATCCAGCCCCTTGTTTGTTCTCATCATTCTCCTATTGAAGGAGTCTGGGTCATCTTTCAGCTGAGGTAGCTTAAAGATCTCCCTGATTTTGTCAGGGTGGATGTGAACAATCTTTCCTCTGACCACAGTCTGATAGTCATAGAGGGCAGTTCCAGATATTCTCTGCCTGTCTGTTTGCCACAGATTAGCGAAGAACTCCTGAACCATATTCCTTCCCACTTTTGTTTCAGGATTAGCTAGGACTTCCCAGTTCCTGTTTCGAATTTGCACTTGGATCTCCGGATATTCATCTTCTTTCAGATCGAACTTGACTTCCGGGATCACTGATCTTAAACCCATTATTTTGTAGTAATGGTCTGAATGTTCTTTGGTTAAGAACTTCCCTTGATTCCAAAGTGGTTTTGGAATACTCTCTTTCTTGCCTCTTGGAGTGGGTTATTTTTCTTTAGGAGCCATGATCTTAGTGGGTATAGTTTAGTGATCACGGATAAACACACCAAACTTAGAGGTTTGCTTATCCTCAAGAAAAAGAAAAGAAAGGAGAGGGATAGAAGGAGAGCTAGTGTCGAATGGTGGATGAGAGGAGGGATGCCGAACGTGGATTTAAAAGGGAGGGGGGTGGGTTTTCGAAATTATTTTGTAGTAATGGTCTGAATGTTCTTTGGTTAAGAACTTCCCTTAATTCCAAAGTGGTTTTGGAATACTCTCTTTCTTGCCTCTTGGAGTGGGTTGTTTTTCTTTAGGAGCCATGATCTTAGTGGGTATAGTTTAGTGATCACGGATAAACACACCAAACTTAGAGGTTTGCTTGTCCTCAAGAAAAAGAAAAGAAAGGAGAGGGATAGAAGGAGAGCTAGTGTCGAATGGTGGATGAGAGGAGGGATGCCGAACGTAGATTTAAAAGGGAGGGGGGTGGGTTTTCGAAAATTTTAAAAAAGATTATTTTGTAGTAATGGTCTGAATGTTCTTTGGTTAAGAACTTCCCTTGATTCCAAAGTGGTTTTGGAATACTCTCTTTCTTGCCTCTTGGAGTGGGTTGTTTTTCTTTAGGAGCCATGATCTTAGTGGGTATAGTTTAGTGATCACGGATAAACACACCAAACTTAGAGGTTTGCTTGTCCTCAAGCAAAAGAAAAGAAAGGATAGGGATAGAAGGAGAGCTAGTGTCGAATGGTGGATGAGAGGAGGGATGCCGAACGTGGATTTAAAAGGGAGGGGGGGGGGTTTTCGAAAATTTTAAAAAAGATAAGATAGAAGATATGATTTATAAAAAATAAGTATGATATGAAAAGATGTGATTTAAAATTGAAAAGATATGAAAGATATTTGAAAAAGATAAATTTGGATTTTGAAAAAGATAATGTGGAGATTTGAAAAAGATATTGATGAGTTGAAAAGATTTTAGAAGGAAAAGAGATAGATTTGTTTTGGAAAATTTGAAAAAGACTTGGATTGGATTGAAAAAGAATGTGTTTATGGATTAAGATACATTTGATATTTTTAAAGTAGGGTTTTTAGAAATTAGGGTTTTTAGAAATTAGGGTTTGTAACATGTTTATGCAAGAAATCATGAATTGAAACATGAAAATGAAAATTAAAATAAAAAATGTGAAATAAAAACGAATTTACCTCCTCCCCACAATCCTAGCGTTAAACGCCCAAATGCTGCATGTTTTGGGCGTTTAACGCCCAAATGCTGCTTCTCCTGGGCGTTCAACGCCTAGCTGTTGCTTCTTTCTGGCGTTGAACGCCAGGAACTCCTTTGTCACTGTGTGTTTTTCTGAACGCCCAGGATGCTGTAAATCCGGCGTTAAACGCCCAGAAGGTGCTTCTTTCTGGCGTTTAACGCCCAGATGGCTATCCTTACTGGCGTTCAACGCCCAGTGGATGCTTCTTTTGGGCGTTGAATGCCCAATTGTGCCTCTTACTGGCGTTTTCTTGCTAGTGAGCCTTTTTTTCTGTTTTGTGTGCTGAATCCTTCTGTAACCCTGTGAACCTATGCAATTGACTCTTTACCTTATTAACATTGAACTTATATGCTTTAAAAATAAATAAATAAAATCAAGAATAGGGTAAAATAACAGAAAAAGTGTTGCCAATGGCTGGGTTGCCTCCCAGCAAGCGCTTCTTTATTGTCTTTAGCTGGACCTTGCTGAGCTTTTAATCTAGCTTCAGCCTTGAGCACTCTTGCTCAACATTGCCTTCAAGATAGTGCCTGATTCTCTGTCCATTAACAATGAACTTCTTATCAGAATCAATGTCTTGAAGCTCCACATAACCATATGGTGATACACTTGTAATCATATATGCTCCCCTCCACCGGGATTTTAGTTTTCTGGGGAATAGCCTGAGCCTAGAGTTAAACAGTAGAACCTTTTGTCCTGGTTCAAAGATTCTAGATGACAGCTTTCTATTTATGCCACCTTTTTTATTTCTCTTTATAAAGCTTGGCATTTTCGAAAGCAGTGAATCTGAATTCCTCTAGCTCATTCAGCTGGAGCAATCTTTTTTCTCCAGCTAATTTGGCATCAAAGTTTAGGAATCTGGTTGCCCAGTAGGCCTTATGCTCCAGTTCCACGGCAGGTGACAAGCCTTACCATACACTAGTTGGTACGGAGAGGTCCCTATAGGAGTCTTGAATACTGTTCTGTAAGCCCACATAGCATCATCCAAGCTCCGTGCCCAATCCTTTCTATGGGTACTTACAGTCCGTTCCAGGATCCTTTTTAGTTCTCTGTTAGAAACTTCAGCTTGTCCATTTGTCTGTGGATGATATGGAGTCGCCACCTTGTGGTGAATCCCATACCGGACCATGGCAGAGTAAAGCTGTTTGTTGCAGAAGTGAGTGCCCCCATCACTGATTTGTACCCTAGGGCCACCAAACTTGCTGAAGATATATTTCTGGAGGAACTTCAGCACTGTTTTAGTATCATTGGTGGGTGTGGCAATGGCCTCTACCCATTTTGATACATAGTCAACTGCCACCAGAATATAAGTTTTTGAGTATGATGGTGGGAAATGCCCCATGAAATTAATACCCCATACATCAAACAACTCAATCTCCAAGATTCCTTGTTGAGGCATGGCGTAACTATGAGGCAAATTACTAGCTCTCTGGCAACTATCACAGTTACGTACAAACTCTCGGGAATCTCTATAGAGTGTAGGCCAGTAGAAGCCACATTGGAGGACCTTGGTGGCTGTTCGCTCACCTCCGAAATGGCCTCCATATTGTGATCCATGGCAATGCCATAAGATCGTCTGTGCTTCTTCTCTAGGCATACACCCACGGATTATTCCGTCTGCACATCTCTTAAAGAGATAGGGTTCATCCCACAAGTAGTACTTTGCATCAGTAATTAATTTTTTCTTTTGTTGCCTGCTGTACTCCTTGGGTATGAACCTTGCAGCTTTATAGTTTGCAATGTCTGCAAACCGTGGTGTTTCTTGAATGGCAAACAAATGCTCATCCGGAAAAGTTTCAGAGATCTTAATAGAGGGAGAGGACACCCCTTCTACTGGCTTTATCCGGGACAGATGGTCAGCCACTTGGTTTACTGTCCCTTTTGTGTCTCTTATTTCTATGTCAAACTCCTGCAGAAGCAACACCCATCTTATGAGCCTGGGTTTTGAATCCTGCTTTGTGAGTAGATATTTAAGAGCAGCATGGTCAGTGTACACAATCACTTTGGATCCTACTAAGTATGATCTAAACTTGTCAATGGCATAAACCACTGCAAGCAATTCTTTTTCTGTGGTTGTGTAGTTTTTCTGGGCATCATTAAAAACGTGGCTAGCATAATAAATGACATGCAGAAGCTTGTCATGCCTCTGTCCCAGTACTGCACCAATGGCATGGTCACTGGCATCACACATTAGTTCAAATGGTAATGTCCAGTCTGGTGCAGAAATAACTGGTGGTGTGACCAGCTTAGCTTTCAGAGTTTCAAACGCTTGCAGGCACTCTGTGTCAAACACAAATGGCGTGTCAGCAGCTAGCAGATTGCTCAGGGGTTTTGCGATTTTTGAAAAATCCTTTATAAACCTCCTGTAAAATCCTGCATGCCCCAGAAAGCTTCTGATTGCCTTAACATTAGCAGGTGGTGGTAATTTTTCAATTACTTCCACTTTAGCTTGATCCACCTCTATTTCCTTGTTCGAAATTTTATGCCCAAAGACAATTCCTTCAGTCACCATAAAGTTACATTTTTCCCAATTTAAAACCAGGCTTATGCCCTTAAGGTCACCTATGGACCACCCAAGAGCTGTCTTGTGTGTCCTTAGCACTTGAATTAGTGCTTCCTCTTCCTGTGGATTTAAAGCAGAGCTTATGATTACTGGAAAAGTGTCACCTTCTCCCAGAAATGCATATTTCAGGGATGGTGGTAATGGCTTGAGCTCAAGTTTAGGAGGTGTTTCCTCTTCCTGAGGAAGTTTCAGAAGTTCTTTCAATTTTTCTGAATCCTCCAAATCAGGCTGAACATTCTTAAAGATGTCTTCCAGCTCTGATTCGAGACTCTCAGCCATGTTGATCTCCTCTACCAAATAGTCAATAAGATCAACTTTCATGCAATCTTTTGGTGTGTCTGGATGCTGCATGGCATTAACAGCATTCAACTTAAACTCAATCTGAGCTCTTTCTGCAAGCCCATAATAGAAGATGTCTAACTGAACCCACTCTGAAAACATTTCAGAGGGGCATTTTCTTAGCATCTCTCTGTATCTCTCCCAGGCATCATAAAGAGATTCATTATCTCCTTGCTTAAAGTCTTGGATGTCCAACCTTAGCTGTGTCATCCTTTTTGGAGAGAAATATTGATTCAGGAATTTTTCTTACAGATGTTTCCATGTCCTTATCCTAGCCTTAGGTTGCTTATTTAACCACCACTTAGCTTGGTCTTTTACAGTAAATGGAAACAGTAATAGTCTGTAGATATCCTGATCTACTTCCTTATCATGGATTGTGTCAGCAATTTGTAAAAACTGTGCCAGAAACTCTGTAGGTTCTTCTTGTGGAAGACCAGAATACTGGCAATTTTGCTGCACCATGATAATGAGCTGAGGATTCAACTTAAAGCTACTGACTCCAATGGAGGGTATACTAATACTACTCCCATATGAAGCAGTAGTGGGGCTAGCATATGACCCCAGAGTCCTTCTGGACTGTTCATTTCCACTTAGATCCATGATGGAGAAAGGGAGATGATGTAAAATAGAGAAAAAATATCTTTATTTATTTATTTATTTATTTCAAAAATAAAATAAATTAAAATAAAATAAATAAAAATGGGTGAAGATTTTCGAAATATGAAGAGAGAGAAAGAAAAAAATTGTTATGAAGTTTTGAAAAAGATATGATTGAAAGGATTTGATTGGAAAAGATAAGATTTGAAAAAGATATGATTTTTAAATTTGATGACTAATTTAATGCTAATTTTTCGAAAATTATGAGTGGAATGAAGAAAAGATATATTTTTTTTTGAATTTTATGATGAAAGAGAAAAACACACAAAAGACACACAACTTAAAATTTTTAGATCTAATGCTCCTTGTTTTAGAAAATTTTGGAGGGAAAACACCAAGGAACACCAAACTTAAAAATTTTAAGATCAAAACACAATGAAGACTCAAGAACACTTTGAAGAATCACAAGAACATGAAGGTAGAACACCAAAATTAAAATTTTTAGAAAACCAAAATAAAATTTTCAAAAAAACTAAAGAAAAATCAACAAGAAAACACCAAACTTAAAGTTTGGCACAAGATTTAATAGAAAAATTATTTTTGAAAAAGAAGATTTTGAAAAGAATATACCCAATTACCAAGAACATAGACTAACGCTCTAGCCAATTGGGCTGTAAATGTAACACTTGTTTTGAAGAAGTATTTTTAAATAACTAAGAATGAATTTTTTTCGAAAACTAATGTTTTGTAAAGGCACAAGAAAAACAAGAAAAGAAACAGAACAAGAAAAACTAAAGATCAAACAAGAAAAATAAACAAGAACAACTTGAAGATGAAGAAAGAACAAAGAACAAAAATTTTAAAAGAATATAAAAACATGCAATTGACACCAAACTTAAAATATGAAACTAAACTCAAACAGAAAAACTCAATTATCAGTTTATAAAATTTTCAAAAAAAATATAAAAAGAGGAAATAAGGATTTTAAAAGAAACATTTTTCCTAATCTAAGCAACAAAATAAACCGTCAGTTGTCCAAACTCGAACAATCCCCCGCAACGGCGCCAAAAACTTGGTGCACGAATTGTGAATCACACTTTTCACAACTCGTACCACTAACTAGCAAGTGCACTGGGTCGTCCAAGTAATACCTTATGTGAGTAAGGGTCGAATCCCACGGAGATTGTTGGCTTGAAGCAATCTATGGTTATCTTGTAACTCTTAGTCAGGATATCAATTATATTTATCAGTTTGAATTGCGAAAAATAAGAGAGCATGAAATAGATACTTGTTATGCAGTAATGGAGAATATGTTGGAGTTTTGGAGATGCTCTGTCTTCTGAGACTCTGCTTTCTCCTTGTCTTCTTCTTCACGCACGCAAGGTTCCTCCTATGGCAAGCTGTGTGTTGGTGGATCACCGTTGTCAATGGCTACCATCCATCCTCTCAGTGAAAAAGGTCCATGTGCGCTGTCACCGTACGGCTAATCATCTGTCGGTTCCCACTCATGCTAGAATAAGATCCATTGATCTTTTTGCGTCTGTCACTACGCCCAGCCCTTGTGAGTTTGAAGCTCTTCACAGTCATTCAATCCCTGAATCCTACTCAGAATACCATAGACAAGGTTTAGGCTTTCCGGATTCTCAAGAATGCTGCCAATGGATTCTAGCTTATGCCATGAAGATTCTGATTAAGGAATCCAAGAGATATTCATTCAATCGAAGGTAGAATGGAAGTGGTTGTCAAGCACGCGTTCATAGGTTGAGGATGATGATGAGTGTCACGGATCATCACATCCATCATATTGAAGTGCGAATAAACATCTTAGATAGAAACAAGCGTGTTTGAATAGAAAACAGAAATAGTTGCATTAATTCATCGAAACACAGCAGAGCTCCTCACCCCCAACAATGGAGTTTAGAGACTCATACCGTCAGAGATTACAAAGTTCAGATCTAAAATGTCATGAGGTGCAAAATAAATCTCTAAAAGTTGTTTAAATACTAAGCTAGTAACTTAGGTTTACAGAAAATGAGTAAACTAAGATAGATAGTGCAAAAATCCACTTCTGGGGCCCACTTGGTGTGTGCTGGGGCTGAGACTTAAGCTTTTCACGTGCCTGGGCTGTTTTGGACGTTCAACGCCAGGTTGTAACCTGTTTCTGGCATTGAACTCCAACTTGTAACTTGTTTGTGGCGCTAGACGCCAGACTACAACATGAAACTGGCGTTGAATGCCAATTTACATCATCTATCCTTGAGCAAAGTATGGACTATTATATATTTCTGGAAAGCCCTAGATGTCTACTTTCCAACGCAATTAGAAGCGCGCCAATTGGACTCTTGTAGCTCCAGAAAATCCATTCCGAGTGCTGAGAGATCAGAATCCAACAGCATCAGCAGTGTTTTTTCAGCCTGAATCAGATTTTTGCTCAGCTCCCTCAATTTTAGCCAGAAAATACCTGAAATTACAGAAAAAAACACAAACTCATAGTAAAGTCCAGAAATATGAATTTTGCCTAAAAACTAATGGAAATATACTAAAAACTAACTAAATCATACTAAAAACTATATGAAATTAACCCCAAAAAGCGTATAAAATATTCGCTCATCAGTTGGCCTCCCCTGGTGCATGTTATATATGCCAACGTTTGCCTCCAAGTTTGAGGCAAACTTGGACGCAAATGTGGCCTCCCCTGATGCACGTTATATGCCAACGTTTGCCTCCAAGTTTGAGGTAAACTTGGAAGCAAACGTGGCCTCCTCCGGGGCCACAAATTACTCCAACGTTTGCCTCCAAGTTTGAGGCAAATTTGGATGCAAACATTGGCTTCCTCCAGGGTTAGTTTTCAACTTTTTCCAGGGTGGTTTTGCTGCCTTCTGTTATCCCGTTTCTTCAATCTTCCTCCAAGCCTTTTGGTCACCTATCATCAATCAACAAATGCATCAAAGCTATGCTCAAATCATAAGATTTGTTATCATCCTTGTCATATAAGCAATTATAGCACAAAACCTCATGAAAATGCATCAATTTATTCATGGTTGATTGAATCTAAATACATATGAATTTCTACCCAAATGGCTTACTTATAGCTCAAGAAAGTGTATAAAAACTATTAAAAACAAAGAAAAAGACTAGTAAAATTAGGCTAAGATGACATGGCATCACAACACCAAACTTAAATCTTGCTTGTCCCCAAGCAAGCATCAAACATAAGAGAGAATGACATGAGACAGAGAAGTGTGCATATCCTTATTGAGCATATAGTTGAATTAAGTCCATGGGGTTTATATGCAGACAATGGTGGTTCATTTATTGTTTGCTGTTACATAAGAGATGTTTTCTCAAAGGTTTACTAAGTTTGCTGCTATAAGGCTTTACTTTGGTTTGTTCCCTTGCTAACTTTTCCTTCTTTGTTTTGCTCAGAGAGCTTATTATTTTTTGAAGGCTTGGTGGCAAATGTTGCAGCAGCCTTTGGCTTTATTTTTGCTCTACATTTCTTCACCACAGACACATGGCTCACCCTTTTCTTCCTAGGATCATTGATGCCCAGCATCTCTTTGGATAACTAAGTATTTTGTAGTTAGGTTGCTCTTTATTGTGGACTTTCAGTTGGCCATCCCAAATCAGTTGATCTAAGTGGCCAAGTTTTGAAACACTCCTCAGAACTTACTTGTCCAAGCATATCCTAATACAAAAACACCACAGGCATGTGTCCTAGGGTCCAAGTTATTGGTGCCTAGCCTTATTGTTTATTTTCTTTGCCACTTTTGGCTTTTTCTCTTTCTTTTTCTTTCTATTGTATTTCATTTTCAAGGGATCTCAAATGATACAAGCCTTTTTAACAACAAACTAGTTCACACTTCAAAGAAGAACATATCATTATGCAGCATTTATTTAATAAACCATACATTAAATCAACAAATACCACCACTGACTTTCATTCTTACTTTTGCAACATTGGATATTTACTTCTTAGTTCAAACATTTCTCTTTTATTGAATTTAAAGAAAACAGGAGACAAAGCATGCATTTAGTCAAGTGATAGTGAATAAACACAAGAACACACTTAGGCTAGCTTACTTATTGCAGAGTTGAACAGACAGGATGCAAAACTATTAAAATAAAAAGACATATCAACTAAACAAGCATGCTCTTTCTTTATTGAATGTGATAAGCAAAGAGCGATTCCACCTTTCATTTCTTTTTCTTCTCACTTGCTTGTTCACTGGTTTCTCCCTTGTTTTTGCCATTTAACTTTTGCCAGAATCCAGCTTTCTTCATTGTCTCTTTTACTCTGTCTTCAAGGAACAGTGCTTTCACTCCTTCCCTTGAAATATTCATCATAAGCTGGAAATGCTGGATCTATATTGTGTAGATGTTCCCCAATGTAGCTCAACTTTACTTGGCTGTTTATGTTATAGTCAGCTTGAACTCCAAACCTTGCTTCTTGAAGGGTTGTGAATTCCTTGAAATCTCTCATATGCTCAGTTTGTAGTTGGGTCAACTGGTCAAATGATTCATGAAATTGAAAAGCTTGTTCCTATTGCATCACTAAGGATCTTGACTCATAATCCCTTTGTTGACTCATCATTCTCAATTGAAGCTCCTCTTGTCTTTGTTGAGACCTCATGTACTGTGAATGAAATTCTTCCTGCTTCTCTTGAATCCCCATGTATTGTTGTGAAAACCTCTCAATTGCCTCTTTCATTTGAACCATGTCCATGTTGTTCTGTGGTTGATATTATTGATGTTCTTCTTGTTCTCCTTGTGGTTCTTCTTGTGGTTCTTCTCTTCTTCTCCCTTTTTGTGGCCTGCGACCCTGTTGTGCCTCTGTGACAATTATCATTCTCTCAAAGGTTACAGGTAGGCCTGGATTTAACCATGTTGGGTTTGCATCCTCCATTGGCACTTTGGCTTTCCTGCATAGCCGCATAATGGTACTTGGGTAGTATAGCCAAGCTCTAGATGAGCTCTTCTCTGCAATCTTTTGAATATCACTTGCAATGAGCTCCCGAACCTTTACTTCTCCTCCCCTTATTATACAGTATAACATGATAGCTCATTCTTTTGTGACCTTTGAAGTGTTCATTGTGCCTAAGATCGATCTCTTTATCAGCTCATACCACCCTTTTGCTTCAGGGGTGAGATCTCCTCTTCTCAAGTATTTGTACTTGTTGTCAGCATCTCCTACCCATTCCATGTTCACCACACAGATTTCACTAGTAATTTCAAGATAGTCAGGGTCTTCATTTATTCTTTGGTATTACCCTGGCTCATCAGAATGGACTATTTTTAGTCCTAAGACTTTCGTGATAGCTTTTGAACTAAAATCCACTTCCATTCCCCGTACGTAACTCTTGTAAGTTGGGGCTTCATTCACGTTAAGCCTTGGGGTATTAGCATAGAAATCCTTGATAATTTTTGTATTAATCCTAGTGATTGGTGAAATGAGCTCTTCCCATCTCCTCTTTTTGATCTTGGCTTTCATTTCCTGGCATCCTTCATCCGGTAATAAAAGTGGGACTTCTGGATATATATCTTTACCATTCATCCATTCCATTTGCATTTGATGATACCATGATTTAAGCTTCCATCGATCATACTCAAGCTCACTTTCTTCAACCATGGGTTCCTTTCCTCTTCTTCGTTTGGTCCTTGAAGAAGAAGCCATGCTCCTTTAATTGATTGATGTTGTTGAGGTTACGGGTGTGTGGAGAAGATTGGATATGTTTGTGTTCTTAGAGGAGAAGTGTTTTGAGGCTAAGGTAGTATGGTAGATGATGATGGACCAAGGTGTTAAGGCTTTGGAAATGAAGAACGCAAAGTGTGTGTAGTGTTTTCGTTCATGTGCATGGATGAAGGGAAGTTGTTTTATGGTTACTTTAAATAAGGGATTGGATGGCTAGGATTTAATTGGACAACTTGCAAAATCAAGGGATTGCATGCAAAGTTGAATGATGACAAAATTTTTCCTCTTGATGAAGTGTATCTCCTCGGTCATCAAAGCTTTTCTCCAGAGTTGTACAGATTCTCCCTTCAAGCCATGTGATCCATTTTTGTCCTTATGTTAGCTTGCCTTTCCTTGTCGTGTCCCCTCCATTGAATAGTTCCCTGACTACCTAATAATCACAACAGAATAAGCATTATCAAATTGCAACAAGAGAACTTTTCCTATCTAAACTATTGAATATCATTCCTTGTGCCTATTTAACCGTGGCTTCCTTTTATATATTTTTGGAGGACACCAAACTTAATGTTTGGTTATATAGACCAAAAATGATACTTCCTCCAACTAGTGCCTTTTTAAAATTTCAATGCCACTTTATATATATATATACATGGAGGATACTTCTAAATTGGCTT
>NC_029790.2:68718416-68737680 GCF_000816755.2 Arachis ipaensis
TTTGAAATTAGTGTTGTACTTCCATGAGCTTCAAAATTTTGAAAAGACCCTTGACTTTCATGACTTGCTCTTGTAATATGTATAACACTCGGCTTGAATGTTTGGCTACATATTTTAAGGAACATATATTTTGGTGTGCATATGGGCACACCAAACTTAGAATTGGATCATATGTTCTCCATTGTCATGAATAGTTGTCAATTATGTCTAAAAAATTGAATTCATGATAGTTCAACAATTATTATTCATATTGCAATATTGAAAAACAAGAAAACTAAATCATGCGTTGCCTCCCATGGAGCGCTCGTTTATTGTCACTAGCTTGACATTGGCCCCTTTTAGGGTGGTTGGTGACTGCAGTGTCTCAGCTTGTCTCCCCTCACCGTGAGCCTTCTTTTTGTGCCTTGGTGCTTAATTTCAGCATGTTCAAGTGAGAGTATTTTGTTGATAGTATAGTGGTCATCAGATGGTTGGCTTGTTTCCAACTGTTGGTAGACTAATTGCACTTTATCACCTTTGGAAATCCCCTCAGTTGGGATCTTCTTGTTCTTCCACCCCTTTCGAGTCTTTTTCTTGCTTTTCTTTCTTCCTTTTGTTGGTCCTCCTTCTTTGACAATGAACTTTGTTTTGGGCTTCTCCTTCTTAGTGGTCAATGCTTCAATTTCTTCTTGAGTTCCTTCACTACTCTGCATTGTCTCATTTCTTCTTCTTCTTGCTGTGCTGTTTGTTTCTTGCTTTAGAAAGTGACTATTGGTTGTCATGTTGCTTTCTTCCTTCCATTGCAAGTCTCCCTTGTCAATTTCCATGCAGTTCTTTTTTTCATCAATGAACTGTGTTTCTGAAAATACATTCAGAGTGATACTTTCATCATGCATTCTGAGGGTCAGCTCTCCTTGCTCCCCATCTATGATGGCCCTAGCTGTGGCCAAGAAAGGTCTTCCAAGTATGATGGAATCACTTACATCCTTATCTGAGTCTAAGACCACAAAGTCTGCACGGAATATGAATTTGTCCACCTTAACTAGAAGGTTTTCAATCATACCCCTGGGACATATCACTGACTTGTCCACCAGTTCCAGAGATATTTGTATTGGCTTCACTTCCTCTATACAAAGCTTTTTCACCAAAGAGGAGGGCATTAGGTTAATACTGGCACCAAGGTCACAAAGAGCTTTGTTGAGAACCATTTTGCCAATGGTGCATGAGACTACAAAGCTCCCTGGATCTTTGAGCTTTGGTGGAATACCCCTTTGAATCACAGCACTACATTCCTCGGTGAGCAACACGGTCTCCTTATCAAGCCAACTCCTCTTCTTGTTAATGAGCTCTTTCAGAAATTTGGCATATAGAGGCATTTGCTCTAATGCCTCAGCCAGTGGAATGTTGATCTCCAATTTCTTGAAAGTCTTGAGAAACATATGAAAGTGTTGATCCTTTGCTTCTTTGTTGAATCTTTGGGGATATGGCAATGGAGGTGTGAAGTTCTTCTCTACTTGCTACTGTCCTTTAGTTTGTTCCTCCTTTTCTCCCCTTGAATTGTGTGGCTGGCTGTCCTTCTTTTCGAGCTTCTCTAGGACAGCTTTGTTTGTTGTCATGTCCTTGTTGCTAGCTTCCTCTCTCTCTGTTGGCTCTTTGTTGCTTTCCTTAGGCTTTTTGGTTGCTTCTTTGTTGTCCACCAATATCTTTTCACTCCTTAGCTGTATAGCTTTGCACTCTTCTTTTGGATTAGGAATGGTGTCGCTTGGTAATGAGCTTGATGGTCTTTCAATGGCAATTTGCTTGGAAAGCTGTCCAATCTGCCTCTCCATATTCTTCATGGATGCTTCTTGGTTCTTTGTTGTCATCTCTTAGTGCTTCATCATTTTCTCCATTAAGATCTCCAAGTTGGTGATCCTCTGAGAGTCTTGTGAGATTGGTTGGTTGTGGGTTGTTGAGGGTTAATGGTAAGTGTTTTGGTTGGTGGTTTGGTTATTAGATGGATGATGGTTAGAGTTGGAGTAAGTGTTTTGTGGTTTTCTGTATGTATTTTGGTTGTTGTTTTACTGGTTATTGTGGTTTGTGTTTTTCCAACTGTTTTGGTTTGAATTTCTTTGCCATGGCTGTTGAGTTTGAGTGTGATTGTCTCCCCATTTGAGGTTGGGGTGGTTCTTCCAAGAGGAGTTGTAAGTATCACCATAAACTTCATTTGATCCAGAATTTTGGTTGTGCATATACTGGACTTATTCCTGTTGTTGGTCCTCTTGAGTTTCTTCATTTGTCCCCCATGTGGTTGATGGTTGACTTGTGTTGACTGCTGCAACTTGGAGGTTATCAATCTTCTTGGCCATTTGCTCAAATTGTTGTTGAATTTGCTGCTGCATCATTTTGTTTTGAGCTAAGATTGAGTCCACTCCTTCCAACTCTATCACTCCTTTCCTTTGTGATGGTTGGCGTTGCCTCCAAAGCCTCTTGAGATTTCAATGTCAAGCCTTCATAAAAATTCTGCAATCTGCCCCACTCATTGAACATTTCAGGAGGACATTTCCTGATTAGAGCCTTGTATCGTTCCCATGCCTCATACAAATGTTTAGCATCCATTTGTGTGAATGTTTGTACTTCAGTCTTCAATCTAATAATCCTCTGAGGCGGATAAAATTTGGCAAGGAACTTGGTCACTAGGTCATCCCAGTTGTTCATGCTGTCTCTTGGGAATGACTTTAACCATTGAGTGGCCTTATCTCTGATAGAAAATGGAAATAACAGTAGCTTGTAGATGTCAGGGTGCACACCATTGGTTTTAACAGTATCACAAATCCTCAGGAAAGTGGATAAGTGTTGGTTTGGATCTTCAAGTGGCCCTCCTCCATACGAACAGTTGTTTCGAACCAAGGTGATGAGTTGTGGCTTCAATTCAAAATTGTTTGCATTAACATTTAGAGTAAGGATGCTACTCCCATAATGTCTAGGATTTGCAAATGTATAGGAAGCCAAAACTCTTCTCTGAGGTGGGTTGTTGTTGTTGTTGGCTACTCCTTCTAGTGGATTTGGTGGATTTGTTAAGTGTTCCTCCATGTCCTGGAATTTTTCTTCTGAATCCTCTTCTCCAACAATGCCTTTCCCTCTTTTTGCTCTTCTTAATCTCCTGAGGGTTCTTTCGTCTTGTTCACAAAAAGTGGGTATAACTCTCCTTGTACCTGACATACAACTAAAACAAAGAAATTCACACAAAACCCACAAAAACAGTAACACTTCAATCCATTGCTAGAGTGAAGTTTTGGTTAGCTTAGGCAAAAATTCAAATAGTTACTGTGTTAGTCAAAAATAATAAAAAAATGCTTAATCTAGACCACCACCTTACTTAATCATTGTCAATCTAATCAATCCCCGGCAACGGCGCCAAAAACTTGATGTGTAGAAAATGATCCAACACAAAAATCACCGGCAAGTGTACCGGGTCGCATCAAGTAATAATAACTCACATGAGTGAGGTCGATCCCACAGGGATTGAAGGATTGAGCAATTTTAGTTTAGTGGTTGATTTAGTCAAGTGAACAAGAGTTGAGTTGAGTGATTTGTATCCAACAGAAGCTAAATTGCATGAAATTTAAAGGGAGAGGGATAATTGACAAGAATTTAAAGTGCAGAGAAATTAAAGAGGCTGAATCTTAAAGTGAAAGAAATGTAAATTTCTTGAATTATAAAAGGAATTGGGAATTGGATTCGCATAAATTAAACAAGGAAAAGTAAATTGCAACAAGCAGGGAAGTAAAAGATGAATTTAATTGCAGTAGATCTCAAACAGAAAATGTAAATTGGCTTGAAGAAGTGTTCAACAGAAGAATTAAAAGGAAATTTTAGATCTCATGGGTCAAGAGACTAGAAAACCAAGTCTAGATCTCACTACCTTCCTTGATCCAAATCAGAAATCAATTGCAACAAATTAAAGATCAAAACAGTAAGAAAACTTGAATTCAAATCTCAATTCTCCAATGGTGCAGTGAAAGAAACAAAAAGAGATCTCAAGGTGAGATTGAGATAGAATTTCCTCAATTCCCAACACCCAAGACTCAGTAAAACTTTGCAAAAAAGAAAACAAAAAATCGAAGAGGAAGAGAATTCAATTCTCCTCCCAGATCCAAGTTAAAGTAAGTAAAATCCTCCAAGAGGTGTAAATTCAAAAGTAAAAGTCGACTTCCTTCCTAAATCAAACTAACTTCTATTTATACACTTTCTTCTAATGGTATTGGAGCCTTGAGTTTGGGCCTTGGCCTTGATGGACTTGGATTGAAGATAGCCTTGGTTGGTTGTTCTTGGACTTGAGAGAAAAACCCTTTTGCAATTTGGACTCTGAGCTTTTAAGTTTGAGTTGAAGTTTGAGGCAAACTTCAACTCAAACGTTGGTTTGCTAAAATTATGCAGAAACATTTTTGTCTGTCATTCACGTTTGAGTTCAAGTTTGAGGTCAAACTTGAACTCAAACGTGCTCCTTCCAAGATTACATTTGGTGCCAACGTTCGCCTCTAAGTTTGAGGCAAACTTAGTCGCAAACGTTGGCCTCCCCTGGTGCACGTTATATATGCCAACATTTGCCTCCAAGTTTGAGGCAAACTTGGACGTAAACGTGGCCTCACCTGATGCACGTTATATGCCAAAGTTTGCCTCCAAGTTTGAGGCAAACTTGGAGGCAAATGTGGCCTCCTCCAGCGCTATAAATTACTCCAACGTTTGCCTCCATGTTTGAGGCAAACTTGGATGCAAACGTTGGCTTCCTCCAGGGTTAGTTTTCAACTTTTTCCAGGGTGGTTTTGCTGCCTTCTGTTATCCCCTTTCTTCAATCTTCCTCCAAGCCTTTTGGTCACCTATCATCAATCAACAAATGCATCAAAGCTATGCTCAAATCATAAGATTTATTATCATCCTTGTCATATAAGCAATTATAGCACAAAGCTTCATGAAAATGCATCAATTTATTCATGGTTGATTGAATCTAAATACATATGAATTTCTACCCAAATGGCTTACTTGTAGATCAAGAAACTGTATAAAAACTATTAAAAACAAAGAAAAAGACTAGTAAAACTAGGCTAAGATTCCTTGGCATCACATATATTTTCTAGCTAAAATTGAGGAGCTGGAGCAAAAGTCTGATTCTGAGACAGAGAAAGCACTGCAGATGCTGTCCGGATCTGACCTCCCTGCACTCGGAAGAGATTTTCTGGAGCTACAGAAGTCTAATTGGAGCATTTGCAACGGCTATGGAAAGCTGACTTCTATAGCTTTCCATCAATGTATAATGGTCAATACTTTGCTTCAGATTCGAAGACCCAAAACTGGCATCCAACGCCAGCCTCCTGCCCCCTTCCAGGCGTCCAGTGACCAAGGAGCAGAGCCCAGCGTCCAAAAGCCCAGAGAGGACTCCCTAGCCAGCGTTTCACACCCTAGAAGCCTCATAGCACGTGAATCTCATCAAAGCTCAACCCAAACACTCACCAAGTGGGCTCCAGAAGTGGATTTTAGCACTAAAAAGACTATTTTACCCTTACTAGTCATGAGTTTAGTACTTAAGGGATTTGATTTATGTTATTCGAACATCTTTACCATCCTCAGCCACTTTACACAGTATTTTCATTTTTACCATTGTATTTCCTTTCAGTATGAGTTTCTAAACCTCCTAGGTTGAGGGGAGGAGCCCTACTGAGTCCTATGAATTAATAAAAGTATTTCTGTTTTCCTTTGATCCGTGTTTGATTCAATTCTAAGATGTATACTCGTTCTTCAACATAGTGAATAGGATGATCAGTGACAATTAGCTCTGTTCATCATACTAGGACCGCGTGCTTGACAACCACCCGTGTCTAATTGAGTTCGTGTGAATACATTGCTGGAAAGCGCGAACCGCCAACTTGATTATAAATCTCTTAGACGTCTAATTCACGACTTTCTTGGAGACTTCTTGAGACACCAGTTCAGCCAATTTCCGGGGAGATTAGGGTCTCTGTGGTAGAGGCTAGAACCCAACGAAGTAGCATTATCTGATCCAGAAGATTTGACTTTATCTGTGGCATTTTGAGTAGGATCGCCAAGAGAATGAACTGCTAAAGCATCACCCTCGTTCAGATTGGATGACCACGGCCAATGGCGTTTGATCTGAAATAGAGGAGATCAATGGCCACGGGCAATGGCATTGATCACATACAGCCTGCCATAGAAGAGATCATTCACAAGCAAAGAAGACAGTAATACCAAAGTTAATTTAGAAAGACAAAGCAACTCCAATCCTCAACTATATTCTTATTACTAATTCCATTTAATATAAAATGTAATTTATATTCCTATTACTAATTTCCCTTGCTTCAATCAAACAACTTTCTGATTTGCCTGAATAAGACTGCAAGATAACCATAGGTTGATTCAAACCACAATCCTTGTGGGATCGACCCTGACTCACTCTGGTATTACTTGAACGACCCAGTGCACTTGCTGGTACAGCTGTATGGAGTGTGGGGATTCGTGCACCAAAGGGCTTGTCCGCAACTTTGTATAACTCTTGAGGTATCACCTCATGTACTTCCACCTCAGTTCCAAGCATGAAGCAATGGATCATGATGGCTCGGCTTATGGACACTTCGGACCGGTTGCTAGTAGGGATTATAGAGCTTTGGATAAATTCCAATAATCCTCTAGCTATGGGCTTCAGGTCAGGCCTTCTTAGTTGAATAGGCTTGCCTTGGGAATCCCTTTTCCACTGTGCTCCTTGCATCAAAGGCAAGTTGAACGCCAACCTCACACTTTCTGGACTAATGTCTGTTCATACCCTGGGTCGAGCTGTCCGACCCGGGATGTTTAGCCACAAGGCGACCGACCTCTTCAGGTCAGACTATCCGACCTTTTCTCAAAGAGCTCGGCCAAATTGCCAGGAAAGCCCAACAAGGGCCCAGATAGAGGAACACGACCCAAATCCAAAGGCAGCCCAAGCCTATAGAAATAAGGGCGGTTCCCTTGGAGATAAGATGACTTCACTCAAAGATAAGATAAGATAAGATAACTATCTTATCCACAGAAAGGTCATCTTCTACTATTATAAATACACTGGAGCACCCAGGTATAACTCATACTCTGATTCTACTAAAAACCTGCTTAATACCCTTGCTAACTTTAGCATCGGAGTCCTTTGTAGGTACCACCCTCTAGTGATAAAGGATCAGCAGCGTAGCCAGTCCAACAAGTCAGACACGACAGCTCCGGCCACCACCCACCAGCTGGACACGTCATCTCCAACAAGAATAGAAGATCTCGTCCGAGATCGACCTACAGTTTCAGGTAACCCTCGGAACATTGGTGCCGTTGCCGGGGAACCTGGAAGTCATCCCATCACCATGGCAGACGACCATGACAAGGAGCACAACTCTGATTTAGAAGACCGGACGCCACACAAAAACGTGGACACCACGCCAAAAGATATTCCTCAACCTAACAACGACAAGAATTCACCAAATACGTGAGCCATGGAGGCACTTCAAGATCGCTTAAAACAGATCAAAAAAGAAGTGGAGCATCAACGAGAAGCTGAGAGAGACTTACGAAGGGAAGTTAGGCGACACCGCAAGTTAGAGGACAAACTCCTAAAACTCGAAATTGATCTCAAGGCCAAAAATACCTGATCCGGTCACGAATATGACTCCCATAAAGACGAAGACCCATTCACCAAAGAGATCATGTGCACCAAAATCCCAAAGGACTTCAAACTTCTCAACATGACTTTATACGATGGCACAGCAGATCCCGACCATCATCTCAGTAATTTCAGAAGTAGAATGTACCACACCAATGCCTCAGATGCAGTTCACTGCAAAGCCTTCCCAACTACTTTAATGAAGACAGCAATTAAATGGTTTGACAATCTACCCCCTAGGTCCATCTCAAGCTTCGACGACTTAGCCAAGAAGTTTCTGGCCAGATTCTCCATCCAAAAAGACAAAGCTAAGTACGCCCCAAGTCTATTAGGAATCAAGCAAGGAGATCGGGAAAGTCTCTGCAGCTACATGGAAAGATTCAACAAAGCATGTCTGGACATACAAAGTCTACCAACAGAGACCGCCATTATGGGTCTCCTCAATGGCTTACGAGAGGGACCTTTTAGCCAATCTATATCGAAAAAATACCCCACATCTCTGAACGAAGTACAAGAACGAGCAGAAAAGTACATCAACATGGAGGAAAACTCTCGACTAGGAGAGACCTCAAAATCCGGATTCTCCTACTTGATAAACCACTATTTCATGGTTTATCTTGTGCTCAATTGAGTGGTTTTTATCAACTCTTTACCCACTTATTCATACTATTTACATGGTTTTACATTTGCCTTCCTAATTATGTGCTTTGATTGAAAACATGCTTCTTTGGCCTTAAGTTCCCTATGTTTAATCCTCTCTTACTACCATTAGATGCCTTGATATGTGTGTTAAGTGATTTCAGAGATTACAGGACAGGAATGGCTCAGAGAATGGAAAGAAAGCATGCAAAAGTGGAAGGAATACAAGAAGTTGGAGAAATTGCTAAGCTGTCCAGCCTGACCTCTTTGCACTCAAACGGCTATAACGTTAGCTAAAGAGGTCCAAATGACGCGGTTCCAGTTGCGTTGGAAAGCTAACGTCCAGGGCTTCGATTTTATATAGAATATGCCATAGTTGCCTTGACGCTAGGCAACGCGAACGCGTGCTCCACGTGGACGCATTGCAATGGCAAAAATCAGCGTGGCAGATTTCTTCTCCAGCGATTTCTGGGCTGTTTTCAACCTAGTTTGCGGCCCAGAAAACACAGATTAGAGGCTATAAAGTGGGGAAATCCATTCATTCATAATAACAAGCTCACAATACACAATTTTAGTTTTAGATGTAGTTCTTAAAGAGAGAGGTTCTCTCCTCTCTTTTAGGATTCCACTTAAAGGATTTAGGATTTCAACTTCTTCTCAGGTTCAATGTTTTTTTTTATTTATTTTTCTAATTTAATTTATGAACTCTTCCATGTTACATATGATTTTCTTAATTAATGTTATTTGAGGTATTTCAGTTTATGATTGTTTTATTTATGCTATGAATAATTTCGATTTATCCAAATTATTTTCATTCAAGTAGATTCTCTTCCCTTTTGGCTTTGGTTAAGTAATTGGTAACGCTTGAGCTGTCAAATAAAGCAGTGGTTGAAATTGGGAGTTGCTCCAATAACTCTAGTCTTTTTTTAGGAATTGATTAGGACCTGAGGATTAAGCTAATTAATCCACTTGATTTACCTTCATAGTTAGAGGTTAACAAAGTGGGATTAAAATCCAATTCTCATCACAATTGATAAGGATAGGACTTCCAGTTCTTATACCTTGCCAAGAGTTTATTTTATTATTTCTATTTTATTTTTCTTATCATTTAACATACTGGTTTCTTACTTTCAAAATCTCCAATTTACAAGACTCATAACCAATAATAAGAACATAGTCCCTGCAATTCCTTGAGAAGACGACCCGAGGTTTAAATACTCGGTTATCAATTTTAAAGGGGTTTGTTACTTGTGACAACCAAAACGTTTGTAAGAAAGGTTGATTGCTTGGTTTAGTAACTATACTTGCAACGAGAGTTTACTATAACTTCTAAACCATCAATCTCCAGTTCTTCAAAATGGCGCCGTTGCTGGGGAATTGCAAACGTGTGCCTTATTATTGGTTATTGTAAATATTTGCTTTTTGCTTATTTATTTGTTTTTATTTTTGCTTTTTCGTAAATTAAGAGGTTATTGCTCTTCAAACCTTTTCAAAATTTAAATCTTTTTCAAATTTTTATCTTATATTGTTGACTTTTTCAAAATTTAAATTTCAAAATTTAAAAATTCAAATTTAAAAAGTTTCAAATTTCAAAATTTTCAAATTTCAAATTTCAAATTTCAAATTTCAAATTTCAAATTTCAAATTTCAAAATTTCAAATTTTAAAATTCAAAATTTAATTTTCAAAATTTAAATTTCAATAACCTTTTAATTTAAATTTGTTTTTATTTTTATTTTTAAGTTTTATTTGCTATTATGAGTTCTCACCCCTATCGGTTTGAGTTTGGTTCCAATGCTGTTGCAAGGAATAAAAATTATAACAAGAACATGCATCAAGGTTAAAACAATCAGAGATGGAAGGAGCCACGAGGATCTGATCAACCCTTTAGGCAATAACACCTTCCAAAATACCATGGACAACGACCATTCAATAATGCATGTCAAGACAATAGTTATGGTGGACCCCTTCGTGACAACCATCACCCACCAAATCACTATGGTCAAAAACCATTCCGAGGTGCATACCAAGATGATAGATATGATGGACCCCCATCATATGCTTATGAACCACCTCCCTAACATACATTTGAACCACCAAACTCACAAGCCCCTTTACACCATTTACCTCCATATGACCCTAACCCACATCCACCATACCAACCACCTTATAAACTAAATGAACCATACATAGATCCACCCCAACCTCCATTGGATAACAATACACTCATCTCTAACATCATTGGTCTTACCTCTACACTCCAAAATCTTATATCCCACATGAACCAACCCTCTACCTCCAATATTCAACCCTCAAGCTCTAGTGCACTTCCTTTTCAACCACATAATGATCTTTTCATCCCATCACCACCCTCCATGGAAGAGCACCCACATCCATTAATCCAAGAGCAAGATGATCCCAATTATGCTATTGATATGGAACAGGAAAGAAGGAATCATCTTCGTGAATCCATACTTCATAAAGAACTAGAGGAGGCCCTACGGGTAAAGGTAGGAGAGACCCTTAAAGATGAAAGAGTAGTTGAAAGGAGTTGTCATGGAAAGAAAATCATCGAGGATGAGTACGATTTTATATTTAAACAACTGGACAAAGCAGCAATTATTAAAAAGGAAGAAGTAGATGCTTAACCTCCATGGGAAAGTCAAGACATAGAGCCTCTTCCGAAGACGGCTGGATTTAATGTTGAGGAGGGTGTACAACCTCCAAGGCATATCATAGTTGAAGACTTGGAAGAGGTTGGTCAAGAAATGGAGATTAAAGAAGAAGAAGCACAACAGCCCATGCCCTTGGTGAGCAATGAAGAAGAGATCAAATTGGAAGAAAGCTACCAAGAGGAAGAGGTTGATATTGAAGAAACTTGCAAAGAGGTGGAAGTTGTCAGGGAAGAGCACAAGGGAGTGGAGCTTGCAATTTTATTAGAAATACCTCCTCCTAAGTTACCATCATCCTTCACAACATTCAAGTGGGTAAAATTTATATCCCTCAGCTTTCTAATTCCACTTGAATATGGGCTACTGGAGACGGATGGTCAACTTAGAGCTCTTTGTGGCATTAAGAGTAAGAGGAAGATGGTTAGTGGTTGGAGTTGTCAAGCAAGGTTCAACATGGTTGTGTGCTCAAAGTTTAAACGCAAGGGTTGGTGTAAAGCTCAACTGAATGGGTCTAGGAAGTTATTTGGATGCCTCAGTGAGAATTCAGATTACTTACCACCCGGTTGGAACAAAGATGGTCAACAAGAAGACGGGTGCAAAAGCAAGGTCTGGGACCCCGGAATTCAGTCTAGAAATCAACACTCTTGGGGCCTTGTCACCTGCTTTAACCTGCTTGAAGGCTTTCTGCACCTAGTTTGGGACCCCGGAGGCCATTGGAATCATAAACATTGGTGGAGATTCCTGGATGAATACAAGCATAAGCCACCACAACAGGGAGCTCACCAAATGTCCAACTTAAGGACTTTAACTAAAAGTGCTAGGTGGGAGACAACCCACCATGGTATGATCGTTCCTGTTTCACCAGTGCGTTTGGAAGAAAAGGAAAGTGAACAGAGAGTCACGCGAAAGCGTGGCTGGAGGCGTGCCTTTGGCACAAATTAATCCATGCGACCGCGTGGATGACGCATTCGCGTCATTAGCGAAATAGCCTCCCCACGCGTTCGCGTAACCAACGTGAACGCGTGGCTCTGAAAAATCAACGTAAAGGGGTGCATGGCAGAGAGTTATGATGGAGCGGGGCTGGAATGGTACTAGCAGCATAAGCCCCACCACGTGAACGCGTCACCCACGCGTCTGCGTCATATTGGAAATAAGGCCACCCGCGCGATCGCTTCAACCACGCGACCGCGTCACCCAAAAAATTTGGCGAAAAGTGTTTCCAACAGAGAGTTGTGCAAACGTGAGGCTGCACTCGCGCCAATCGCACAAATCAGGCCACGCGATCACGTGACCCACGCGTCTGCGTCACCTGACCTTATCGCGCACCACTCGACCACGTCTCTCACGCGTCCGCGTCGCCTGCGCCGCACAACTTATCCAAATTAGCGCCAATTATCTTATCTTTTCTTTTCTAATCCTAATTTCTTTTATCTTTTCTTCTTTCTTTCTCAATTTATTTCTTTCACTTTCTCATCCTTCTTATTTTTCTTTTTATTTTTTTTAATTTATTTGCATACTTTCATTCATTGCATTATTTTCATTGGTGTTAAAAATTTATTTGGGTCATTATTTTCTGTATTTTTATGGATTATTAAAGGAATTGTCTGACAATTATATATTACTTTTTAAAGGGTTGCTTGCATGTTCAATTTAATACTTTCAATAGCTTATTTACCATGCTTGCTATGTGTTTGTGAAAAAGCCCATATGGCATTGTGTACTATTTTTAGATTTCTTTTATTCTACTACTCTAACTGCTTGCTTTTCAAAAAACCCTTTTTCTATTATATTATTTAAACATAATTGTTATTACAAATATGTTGTTAGTTTGAAAGACCTGGTAATCTAACTTGGACATTGAATGCTTGATCTATGCTACTCATGCCTTTGCCAGCATGCCAATAAACATCTTGCATTTAATTGTCATCACATGCACTTGCTATATTTTCATTAATGAACTTTTCACATGTAGTCATGACCATGTGTTAACGTCATTCTTCTTTATTGTGCATTGATTACCACCTTTCCCGCTCTCTTCCTTGCTCTAACCCTAAGCTTTAAAAGTTACTTTCTTTTTCCCTTTTTCAGGATGGCCACCAAGAAGGGTAAAGAGAAAGCTACTCCCAAACCACCGGCAAGGAAAGGAAAAAAAAGAGCCCCAGCTGAGGAACCACAACCCCCGTCCACTTGTACATCTTAGCATGCACTGAGGACGGTGCAACCTTTAAGTGTGGAGAGGTCGATACCGATCTCCGTGGGTTAGTACCTTCTTGTCTCAACACCAATATTTTATTTTCTTTGCTTGTTCATTATTGCATTTTCATGTTTGATTGCATATTTTCTTGATTTTGTGCATATTTTACCACTGCTTAGTTAAAATAATATTTTCTTTTTCAAGAATTTTTTTTAGAGTATTTTACTAATTTAAATTAAAAACTTTTCTATTAAAACTTGTTTGAAGTTGTATTTGGAACATGGTTTTTGAGCCAAAGAACACACAACCTGTGAGATTCTGAGCTTATTTATATGGTTACATTATTTAAACATAAATATTTTATTCTTGTATGTTTTCTTTTCTATGATTGCAATCTTTGCTTTTTTCTACTCTATATGTCCATTATTTAGTGTATTTACATGCTTGCATATGATTGAGGCCATTATTTGTTATTAGCTAACTTATCCCAAATAAGCCTACCTTTTACATCACCCTTGTTAGCCACTTTGAACTTTTTAACCCCCTTCTATTTCGTAACCACATTACTAGCCTTAAGCAGAAAAACAAAATAAAAATCTCAAGTTGAATCCTTGGTTAGCTTAAGATAGATATTGCGTATAATTTAAGTGTGGGAAATTTTATGGGAACATGGGATAATATGAAAAAGTAGAGAATTAAATTAATTGAAAATTTGGGAAGCATGCTCAGGTAAAATCAAAATAATTAAATTACCACGTGCATTGAAAGAAAAAAAGAAAAAAAATATATTAAGTAATTAAATAAGGGGATACAAAAAAAAAAGAAAAAAAGAGAGAGAAGAAAAGAAGAAAAATAATATTACCCCAAATGCAAAATAAAAAGAATCAATGCACATGGGACAAAAATTCAAAAATAAGTTTGATACATGAGCATGTAATACAAAAGTGGGAAGAATTTGGGTAGCTAGGTAAAGTATTTTGAAATTGTATAAAGTATGTGTTCATACCCTGGGTCGAGCTGTCCGACCTGGGATGTTTAGCGACATGGCGACCGACCTCTTCAGGTCCGACTACCCGATCTCTTCTTAAAGAGATCGGCCAAATCAACAGGAAAGCCTAATGAAGGGGCCAAGTAGGGGAACACGACCCAAATCCAAAGGCAATCCAAGCCTATAGAGATAAAGGCAGTTCCCTTGAAGATAAGCTGACTTCACCCAAAATAAGATAAGATAAGATAAGATAACTAACTTATCTTATCAGAAAGGTCAGCCCACACTACTACAAATACACTGGAGCACCCAGGTATAACTCATACTCTGATTCTACAATAAACCTGCTTAATACCCATGCTAACTTAAGCATCGGAGTCTCTTATAGGTACCCCCACCCTCCGGTGACCAAGGATCAGAAGTGCAGCCAGTCCAACAAGTCGGACACAATAGCTCCGGCCGCTACCAGCCAGCCGGACACGTCATCTCCGACCAGTACAGAAGATCTCATCCGAGATCGACCTACAGTTTCAGGTAACCCACGGAACATTGGCGCCGTTGCCGGGGACCTGGAAGTCATCCCATCACGATGGCGCACGAACAGGATAACGACCACAACTCAGATTTAGAGGACAGAACGCCGCACAAAAACACGGGTGCCACACCAAAGGACACTCCGGAATCTAACAGAGACAAAAACTCATCACATCTGGGAGTAATAGATGCACTTCAAGATCACCTAAAGCAACTCGAAAAAGAAAGCCAGTACCAGCAAGAAGTCGGCAAGGATCTACAAAGAGAGGTAAGGCGACGTCGATAATTAGAAGATAAACTTCTACAACTTGAAGCCGATCTCGAAGCAAAGACTACCCGGACCACCCTTGAAGACAACTCTCGCAAAGATCAAGATCCAGCCACTAGGGAAATCATGAAGACTAAAATCCCTAAAGACTTCAAACTTCCGGATATGAATTTGTATGATGGCACTAAAGATCCCAACCATCACCTCAGCAACTTCAGAAGCAGAATGTACCTCACCGACGCCTCAGACGCCATTTGCTGCAAAGCTTTTCCAACGACTCTCACGAAGACAACAATTAGATGGTTCGACAACCTACCTCCAAAGTCCATCTCCAACTTTGGCAACCTGACCAAAAAATTCCTGGCCAAATTCTCCATCCAAAAAGACAAGGCTAAGCACGCCCCCAGTCTACTAGGTATCAAGCAAAGAGATCGGAAAAGTCTTCGCAACTACATGGAAAGATTCAACAAAACGTGCCTAGACATACAAAGCTTACCAACAGAGGCTGCCGTCATGGGCCTCATCAACGGCCTACGAGAAGGACCTTTCAGCCAATTTATATCAAAGAAATATCCCACATCCCTAGATGAGGTACAAGAGCAGGCAGAGAAGTACATCAACATGGAAGAAAATTCCCGACTTGGAGAAACCTCGAAATCCGGTTTCACCTACCGAGATAATGATAAAGAATCCAGGAAGAAGGAAGATCGAACGGGCGAAAAAATAAAAAAGTATCATAATTACACCCCTCTTCGGGTGTCCCTTGTGGATATTTACAAAGAAGTCTGTAACACAGAAAAGATACCCCCAGCTCGACCACTCAAATGCAAAAGAGGAGGAGAAAATCGGAATGAATACTGTGAATATGATCGGGTCCAAGGACATTCCATCAACGAGTACTTCGACTTAAAAAACATCATAGAAAAGTTAGTAAGGGAAGGAAAAAAAAATCGGTATCTAGCCACTCGAGATGATGAACAAAGAAAAAGACGAAGAGATAAAGGTGTCGGACGAGCTGAGCGATCACCTCGTATGCCAGAAAAACATGTCCATATGATACACGGAGGATTTGCAGGAGGTGGAATCTCCGAATCATCCTGCAAAAGATACCTCAAAGAAGTATATCATGTCGAAGGGAAGGCGGAAGCACCCGACATCCCTGCAATCATGTTCACCAAAGAAGACGTATCCGGTATCATCTCCGGACACGACGATCCCATAGTCATCACTATCATACTGGCAAACGCCAATCTCCACCACATATTAATAGACCAAGGGAGTTCTGCCGACATCTTATTCAAAACTGCCTTCAACAAACTCGGCTTAGAAGAAAAGGAGCTTAGAGCATACCCGAACAGCCCGTTCGGACTGGGAGATACCCCAGTACAACCACTGGGATATGTGTCGCTACATACAACCTTCGAAAAAGGGAACCAATCCAGAACACTCAAGATAGACTACATTGTGGTTGATGTGAGTTCAGCCTACAATGCCCTAATAGGTCGGACAACACTAAATCAACTCGGTGCAATAGTCTTGACTCCACATCTATGCATGAAATTCCCAACTACAGAAGGGATAGCCATGATAAAAGCAGATCAAAAGATGGCACGCCGCTGTTATAATGAAAGTCTAAACCTCAGAGGTAGAGGAGAAGAATTCATTACAATTGAGCTTGGTGGAGTTCAGAGATGTGAAGAACTCCGTCCACAACCTGAAGGAGAAATAGAAAAAGTTCAGATCGGAGATACCTCGAACAAAACAACTAATATTGGCATGATTCTGAAGGGAGACGCAAAAGAATTACTAGTACAGTTCTTACGAGATAATGTCGATCTCTTCGCATGGTAAGCTGCACACATGCCAAGCATAGACCCCAAGCTAATGAGTCACAAGTTGGCGGTCTATCTAGGATCTTGGCCGATACAGTAGAGACGAAGAAAACTTGGGCCAGAACGATCCCAAGCTGTGGAAGAACAGGTACAAGCATTACTGGAGGCAGGATTCATAAGAGAAGTCAAGTACCCACTATGGCTAGCTAACATCGTCTTGGTGAAAAAATCAAATGGGAAATGGCGAATGTGCACCGACTACACCGACCTCAACAAAGCCTGCCCAAAAGATCCTTACCCACTCCCAAGTATCGACGCTCTGGTAGATGCTTCATCCGGATATAGATACCTCTAGTTTATGGATGCATATTCCAGATACAACCAAATTCCCATGTATCCACCAGATCAAGAAAAGACATCGTTTTTGACGCCAAAAGCAAATTACTGCTACATTGTAATGCCTTTCGGTCTCAAGAATGCGGGAGCTACATATCAAAGGCTAATGAATAAAGTATTTTCAGATCATATAGGAAAGATCATGGAAGTCTACGTGGACAACATGTTAATAAAGACACAGTGAAGAGACATTATTGTCCGACCTGGCCCAAGTGTTCGACGCTATAAAGAAGCATGACATGCGCCTCAATCCCGCAAAATGCACTTTTGCAGTAAAAGCAGGCAAGTTCTTGGGTTTTATGCTCACACAAAGAGGAATTGAGGCAAATCCGGATAAATGCCAGGCCATACTCAACATGAAAATCCCAACTTGTGTCAAAGAAGTACAACAACTCAACGGGAGGTTAGCGGCCTTGTCCAGGTTCCTAGCGGGATCAGCGATAAGATCCCTTCCTTTCTATGCCACTCTAAGGAAAGGAAAGAGCTTCGAGTGGACAATGGAATGCGAGCAAGCCTTCCAGGATTTCAAAAGTTTCCTGGGACGACCACCTATCCTAACTCGACCACGAAAGGAAGAGCCACTCATATTGTACCTTGCGGTAGGAAGTCAGGCAGTAGCCTCAGCACTAGTTCAAGAGGACGAAAAAGGGCAACAACCTGTATACTTCATTAGTAAAGTGCTGCAGGGATCCGAGCTGAACTACCAAAAAATAGAAAAGCTTGCCTATGCTCTCATACTGGCATCTCGACGACTACGCCCGTACTTCCAGGCTCACACCATTAAGGTCCGGACCGACCAGCCCATAAAAGGGATACTATAGAAAACAGATCTAGCAGGCAGAATTTTACAATGGGCAGTCGAGTTATCCGAGTTCGACCTCCAATATGAAGCTCGGACAGCCATCAATTCACATTACTTGGCCGACTTCATTGCAGAATTTACAGATACCCTGGAAACCCCCACATAATGGAATCTCTACATGGACGGGTCTTCAAATAAGACTGGAAGCAGCGCAGGTATTATAATAGAAAGCAACCAAGGAACCCAAGTTGAGCTTTCCCTCAAATTTGGGTTCCCGGCCTCAAACAACCAGGCAGAATATGAAGCGTTACTAGCTGGTTTGAAGTTGGCTAAGGAGGTTGGAGCTCAAAAACTCAACATCTTCAGCGACTCACAAGTAGTCACCTCACAGATAACAAGGAGTTACCAAGCCAAAGATCCCACAATGAAAAAGTATTTGGATATAACCAAGGAACAGCTTGGACAACTCGGGGAATATAAGATCTACCACATACCCTGCGAACAAAATGTCCGAGCTGATGCACTCTCAAAGCTAGCCAGCACCAAACCAGGGGGCAACAATAGAAGCCTCATCCAGGAAATGCTACAGAACCCGTCAATCTCAGAAGTAGAAAAAGTCCTAGCTATAAAAAGTCAGGATCAAGGATGGATGACCTCCATAATTAATTACCTCAAAAAAGAAACACTCCCCACAAATGAGAAGGAAGCAAAGAGGTTAAAACGGGAGGCTCAGTACTAGACCATCATAAACAACACCCTATACAAAAGAGGAATTTTAATACCATTGTTAAAATGTGTGCCAACCTCTAACACAAGGGAAGTTTTAGAGGAAGTACATAGCGGTATTTGTGGCAATCATCTCGGGGCACAAGCCCTCACCAAAAAGGTACTTCGGGCGGGATTTTACTGGCCAACTCTACAAAAAGAAGCTACAAAATTTGTAAAGACATGTCCCCCATACCAGAAACATGCCAACTTTCATATCGCCCCGCCAGAAGAGCTCATCAACGTAACTTCGCCTTGGCCATTTGCAAAATGGGGACTCGATCTTCTCGGACCCTTTCCCCAGGGATCAGGACAAGTCAAATTCCTCATAGTCGGAGTAGACTATTTCACAAAGTGGATTGAGGCAGAGCCCCTAGCCAACGCCACTGCTCAAAGAAGCCAGAAATTCCTATATAGGAACATTGTCACGAGGTTCGGAGTTTCATACTCCATCACCACAGACAATGGCGCTCAATTCACAGATGCAGGCTTCAGGAAATTAGTAGCTGACTTGAACATAAAGC
>NC_029790.2:68737962-68748522 GCF_000816755.2 Arachis ipaensis
AGAAAATTAGTAGCTGACTTGAACATAAAGCACCAGTTCACCTCCGTCGAACATCCTCAAGCCAATGGGCAAGCCGAAGCTGCCAACAAAGTCGTATTGGTTGGGTTGAAACAGAGACTGCAAGATGCGAAGGGAGCTTGGGCTGAAGAACTTTCACAGGTCTTATGGGCATATCGAACTACGCCACATTCCACCACAAACGAATCACCGTTCCGATTAGCATACGGCGTGGAGGCAATAATCCCAGTAGAGGTCGAAGAAGGGTCGCCTAGAGTAGTCCACTATAATGAAGAAGCCAACTCTCAACTTCAAAGAGAAGAACTTGACCTACTTCTGGAAATCCAAGAAAGAGCTCGGATCAGGGAAGAAGCGCTAAAGCGCCGAATGGCTTCATGATATAATCAAAAGGTAGTGCCAAGAGGTTTTGCGGAGAATGATCTCATCCTAATCCGAAATGATATTGGAACAACTCGACCCAGAGAAGGAAAGTTGGCAGCAAACTGGAAAGGACCCTACCGAGTCATAGAAGTACTTAGGAAGGGCTACAATAGACTATCCGAACTCGATGGACGAGAGCTTCCCATATCGTGGCACGCCTGCAACCTAAGAAGGTACTATAGCTAGAAAAGGTAAAAGATCTCATCATAGGATGCACTCTTTTTCCTGAAAAGGTTTTTTAATGAGGCACCAGGTTGAGATCCAGATATTATCTGACTTAAAAGAACGAAAAACTCCAACATGTATATATTTGCACTTTCTTTTGAATAAAAAATATTTTAGATATTCTACAAATTCTAAAGACGTATTAATCTGAAGCATTCATCGTCCGTTTATAAAGCAACAGATCGGCAAAAAGTGAAAAACAGATTCACTGCACGATCACCGTAAAAGACCAATAAAGATGAAAACGCCATTCATCTAAAGGTCGACCAAAGAAAGACAGAAACCACCTTCTACAAATCGGCAAAGATGAACACAGAATAATGCAAGAAGTTATCGAAAGTGATCCAAAAAAAGAACCTGACGAGGTCTTATGGATTGCTAAATAATAACTTAAAGACTGGCCGACGTTGAGAAGTCGGACCAAGTCAACCCAAGTTATCAGCAAATCCCTGGAAAGAGGTCTGGCCAACCCTATAAAAGAGGAATTGCTATAACTTAGAAGAGACTGACATAAAGAAGTTGGTCTCCTACGAAAAACAAGTTATAAAAGTAATCCCTGAAAGAGACTTGACAAAGGTCCAAGAAAGAGGATTACAAAATAACTTAGAAAGAGGACGACGTAAAGAAGTCGACCTCCTACGAAAAGTTATAGAAGTAATCCCTGAAAGAGACCTGACAAAGGTCCAAGAAAGAGGATTACAAAAATAACTTAGAAAGAGGACGACGTAAAGAAGTCGACCTCCTACGAAAAGTTATAAAAGTAATCCCTGAAAGAGACCTGACAAAGGTCCAAGAAAGAGGATTACAAAAATAACTTAGAAAGAGGACGACGTAAAGAAGTCGACCTCCTACGAAAAGTTATAGAAGTAATCCCTGAAAGAGACCTGACAAAGGTCCAAGAAAGATGATTACAAAAATAACTTAAAAAGAGGACGACGTAAAGAAGTCGACCTCCTACGAAAAGTTATAAAAGTAGCCCCAGAAAGAGACCTAACAAAGGTCCAAGAAAGAGGATTACGAAATAACTTAGAAGAGATCGACATGACGAAGCCGGTCCACTACAAAAATAACTTGGAAAAGGACGACGCAAAGAAATCGGTTATGGATAAAATACAAGTAAGAGCAAGCAAATACGAATTGGATCCACGAATCTATGACCTCCAAGTACAAAGCAGTTCAAAGAGGCCGAGCAGCAAGGCTCTAGTATTCTAAAACCCGGAAAGGTGCCAAGACAAGTGCAAACAAGCATGCTATAGAATACAATATTATAAAGCTTTAGGGTCAAGCCCAAAAGCTTGAAAGCTACTTGTTTTTCAAAACAAAAGTTGCTAAACAAGCAACCAAAAGGAGTACCAGCGGTCAGCAAAATATTCAACTATACAAAATAAAGAGTTTTGAAGCCCACAAGCCGGGCCAACTACGCAAATATCCAAAGAAAACTCAGCTAAAGATTAGAAGACTTTTTAGCAGCACCAGTCTGGGGTGAAGGAGGGCGAGCCTGGAGAGGCACAGCATCCACGGTACCATCATCCCGGTTCAAGATCTGACAGTTCGGATCAGAAATAGAATGACCAACCTCAACCGGAGGAATCGTAGAAGCGGGCACCTTGGCAGAAAGCACAGGGGGAGGATCAGTGTCATCATCATCTTGGTCGTCGGGGACAATCTTACCATCCCTCACAACATTGTCCAAGCTAAAGAGAGTAAGGTCAACCTCAGGAGCAAGAACTTGAACTTGCTCTTTTAGATTATCATAGGCAACGTTCACGCTGCCGACAAGCTGACCTTGAAGCTCGGAATAGTCTACTCGGGCACACTCCAGCTCCTCCCTCAGACGCACCACCTCCCGATAAGATGTAACATAACTGTCCTTATGCCTCAATGCCGTGTCCTCGGCCAACCGCACAAATGCCATGTCCTTATGCCTCAATTCCGATGAACCCACTTGATCAAGAAAAAACTTCATTTCTAACCCCAAAAGCAAACTATTGCTACATCGTCATGCCTTTCGGACTCAAAAACACAGGAGCTACTTATCAAAGATTAATGAATAAGGTCTTTGTAGACCACGTCGGAAAAATCATGGAGGTCTACGTAGACGACATGTTAGTAAAGACGCAAAGTGAAGAGACGTTACTGTCCGACCTCACCCAAGTATTCGACACTCTAAGAAGACATGGCATGCGGCTTAACCCGGCAAAATGCACCTTCGCAGTAGAAGCAGGTGAATTCTTGGGCTTTATGCTCACACAAAGAGGAATTGAAGCATATCCGGATAAATGCCGGACTATACTTGACATGAAGAGCCCGTCTTGCGTCAAAGAGGTACAACAACTCAATGAAAGATTGGCAGCCTAGTCCAGATTTCTAAATGGATCAGCAATAAGGTCCCTCCCCTTCTATGCCACTCTAAGGAAGGGAAAGAAGTTCGAATGGACAACGGAGTGCGAGCACACCTTCCAAGATTTTAAAAGGTTCCTGGGACAACCACCCATCCTAACTCGGCCACGGGAAGGAGAACCGCTTATACTGTACCTCACAGTAGGAAGTCGGGCAGTAGCCTCAGCACTGATCCGAGAAGACGATAGTAGGCAATGACCTGTATACTTCATTAGCAAGTCACTACAAGGATCCGAACTGAACTACCAAAAAATAAAAAAATTCGCTTATGCTCTCATATTAACATCTCGTCGACTTCGTTCGTATTTCCAAGCCCACATTATTAGGGTTCGGACCAACCAGCCAATAAAAGGCATTCTGCAGAAAACAGATCTAGCAGGAAGAATTTTACAATGGGCAGTCGAGTTGTCTGAATTCGACCTTTAATATGAAGCTCGGACAGCCATCAAATCACAATATTTGGCCGACTTCATTGCAGAATTTACAGACACCCCGAAAATCCCTACAAAATGGAATCTCTATGTAGATGGCTCCTCAAACAAAACTGGAAGTGACACGGGTGTGATAATTGAAAGTGACCAGGGAAACCAAATCGAACTTTTCCTCAAATTTGGGTTCCCTGCCTCAAACAACCAAGCTGAGTATGAGGTACTACTAGCTGGTTTGAAGCTGGCTAAGGAGGTTGGAACTCAAAAGCTTATCATCTTCAGTGACTCACAGGTAGTTACTTCACAAATAGCAGGGAGTTACCAAGCCAAGGATCCCACCATGACAAAGTACTTGGACAAAACCAAGGAACAGCTCGGACAGCTCGGGGAATATGAGATCCGCCATATACCCCGAGAACAGAATGCCCGAGCTGATGCACTCTCAAAGCTAGCCAGCACCAAACCAGGGGGCAACAATAGAAGCCTCATCCAGGAAATGCTGCAGAACCCGTCAATCTCGGAAGAAGAAAAATTCCTAGCCATAACAGGTTTGGATCAAGGATGGATGACTCCCATAATTAACTACCTCAAAACAAAAACACTCCCCACAGATTAGAAGGAGGCAAAGGGGTTAAAACGGGAGGCACAATACTACACCATTTTAAATAATACTCTATACAAAAGAGTGATTTCGACACCACTATTAAAATTCGTGCTGACTTCTAATACAAAAGAAATTTTAAGAGAAATACACAGTGGGATCTGTGACAACCACCTCGGAGCACAGGCACTCATCAAAAATGTACTCCGAGCCGGATTCTATTGGTCGACCTTACAAAAAGAAGCAACAGAATTTGTGAAGACATGTCCACCATGTCAAAAACATGCCAACTTTCACATCGCCCCGCCAGAGGAGCTCATCAGCGTAACCTCACCCTGGCCATTTGCAAAATGGGGACTCAATCTTCTCGGACCCTTCCCCCAAGGATCAGGGCAAGTCAAATTCCTCATAGTGGGAGTAGACTATTTCAGAAAATGGATCGAAGCGGAACCCCTAGCTAACGCCACTGCTCAAAGAAGTCGAAAATTCCTGTATAGAAACATTGTCACAAGGTTTGGGGTTCCATACTCTATAACCACAGACAATGGCACTCAGTTTACAGATGCAGGCTTTAGAAAATTGGTGGCCGATCTGAACATAAAACACCAATTCACATCCGTAGAACATCCCCAGGCCAATGGACAAGCAGAAACTGCTAACAAAGTCATATTAGCCGGGCTAAAACGGAGATTACAGGATGCAAAGGGAGCCAGGGCTGAAGAGCTCCCACAAGTCCTATGGGCATATTGGACGACCCCACAGTCCACTACAAAGGAATCACCCTTCTGATTAGCTTACGGAATGGAGGCAATGACCCCAGTAGAGGTCGAAGAAGGGTCGCCAAGAGTGATCTACTACAATGAAGAAGCCAACTCCCAACTTCAAAGGAAAGAACTCGACCCACTTCTAGAAATCTGAGAAAGAGCTCGGATCAGGGAAGAGGCATTAAAACGTCGAATGACTTCAAGATACAATCGAAAGGTAGTACCGCGAGGTTTTGCCGAGAATGACCTTATCCTAATCCGAAATGATATCGGAACAACTTGATCTGGAGAAGGAAAGCTGGCAGCAAATTGGAAAGGACCCTACCGAGTCATAGAAGTACTTGAAAAGGGCTACTACAGACTGTCCGAACTCGAAGGGCGAGAGCTTCCTAGGTCATGGCATGCCTGCAACCTAAGAAGGTACTATAGTTAAGGGTGATAAAGGATCTTAGGATAAGGCATACTCTTTTTCCTGAAAAGATTTTTGAATGAGGTGCCAAGCCAAGATCTACAAATTGCTCGACTTAGAGGGATAAAACTCCCACATGTATATATCTGCATTTTATTTTGAATAAACGTTTTTTAGATTTCTACAAATTCTCAAGACGCATTAATCTAAAACGCTAAAAATTCATCGCCTGATTATAAAGCTATAGATCGGCAGAAAGTGAAAATCAAATTTACTGCACGATCACGATAAAGACCAACAAAGATGAAAACCAAATTCATCAAAAGGTCGACCAAACGGGGATCAAACCCAATTTCTACAAAATCAGCAAAGATGAAAACACAATAATGCAAGAAGTTATCGAAAGTGATCCATAGAAAGGACCTGACGAGGTCTTAATAAAATGGATTGCTAAAAATAACTTAAAGACCGGCCGACGTAAAGAAGTCGGACCAGTCGACCACAATAATCAAAGTTATAAAAAGTAGATCCCTAGAAAGAGGCCTGGCCAGCCCTAAAAAAGAGGATTACTAGAAATAACTTAGAAAGGACCGACGTAAAGAAGTCGGCCCAAAACCAAAAAGTTATAAAAAAGTGATCCCTAAAAGAGACCTGACAAAGGTCCAGAAAGAGGATTCCTAGAGATAACTTAGAAGGGACCGACATGATGAAGTCGGCCCGACCAATATGCCAAAAAATTAAAGATAAATCCATGGAAGAAACCTAACAAAGGTCCAAGCAAAATGGATTACTAGAAATAACTTCAGGCCGTGATGAAGAAGTCGGCCGACAGAAGGCATACAAGTTGGACCCAGAAATCCACGACCTCAAAAGAATCAAGCTACAAGTATGAAAGTACGAAGACAATCAAAAGAGGTCGGACAACAAGGCTCCAACACTCCTGAGAACCTAAAAGGTGTCAGATAGGTGCAGACAAGCATATCACACAAGAAACAAGGTTATATCAAAAACAGGACTCAAGAGGCCACCTGAGTTCAACCTCAAAGAGCCTGAAAAGCTACCTTTGTTTTTTCAAAAATAAAGTTTCTAACAGAGAAGCAACTAAAAAGTATCCAACAGTTACCGCAGATTACAAAAAATAAAAAGTTCAAAGCCCACAAGCCGGGCTATACACAAAAACACTAAAAGAAATAATCATTGAGGATCCGAAGACTTCTCAGCTACATCATCACAGGGTAAAGGAGGACGAGTTTGAAGAGGCACCGCATCTACCGTCCCATCATCCCGGTTCAAGATCTGACAATCGGGTTCCGACACGGGATGAACAACTGCAGGGGTTGAAGAAGTCGGCGCAACAGAGACCTTGGCGGCAGGCACAGGAGGGGGCTCGATGTCGTCATCATCTTTAGGGTCATCTGGGATAATTTTACCATCCTTTACAATATTGTCCAAGCTGAAGAGAGTAAGGTCGAGTTCGGGTGCAAGAACTCGAACCTGCTCCTTCAGGTTCTCATAAGCAGCATTTACGCTGCCTAAAAGGTGACCCTGGAGCTCGGCATAATTAGCTCGGGCAGCCTCCAAATCCTCCCTGAGACGCATCATTTTCCTATAGGTTGGGACATAGCTCTCCTTGTGCTTCAACACCGTGTCTTCAGCCAACTTTGCAAAAGCCGCCAAGGCAATAGAACTAGTCTTTTCACCCTCCAACTCCTTCTCCAGCTTGGTCACCTTCACCTCAAGCTCCTCCTTCAAACCCTTCATCCGGTCGAACTCCAACTTAGCCTCCTCCATAAAGGCCTTCGTAGCATGAATAGGAAGATCCTGGGCAGTCCGATATAAAGCCGCCCCCATGTGTGCCATCTTGATGCTGCTCCGAGTAATAAAGTCCAGATGGTGAAGAAGAGAAACATCGTCAGTAGGGATGGTACCATAAGGACCAATTTGATGGTCCACAAACTCGACAGCATCAAAATCAGGGGCATCAAGGTTAAAGGGCTCAGCTGTTTTTTGCTTTTTCGGAGGAGGAGCGCCGGTAGGAGAAGAGGTAGCAGCAGAAGGCTGTGGAAGATCGACCAAATGAACCCGAGGGGTAGGAATCATCCTCCTCGGTCCAGGAGAGCTCGGTACCGACGGCTTGGGCGAAGCATGAGAAGATCCTTCCCCTGTGATAAACTCCGATTTTGTGGTTTATCTTGTGCTTAATTTGGGGGATTTTATCACCTTTTCTCACATTTATTCAATGAAATAGCATGATTTTGTAATTCTCCCTTGATTTGTGCTTAAATGTGAAAACATGCTTTTTAGGCCTTAAATAGCTAAATTTAATTCACTTTAATTCCATTCGATGCCTTGATATGCTTGTTGAGTGATTTCAGGTTCATAAGGCAAGTATTGGATGGAAGAAGTGAGGAGAAAAGCATGCAAGTGGGAGAACTCATGAAGAAATGAAGGAACTGTAAAGCTGTCAAGCCTGACCTCCTGGCACTCAATCGGCCATAACTTGAGCTACAGAGGTCCAAATGAGGCGATTCAAGTTGCGTTGGAAAGCTAACATCCGGGGCTTCGAAATGATATAAAATATGCCATATGTTACTTTGCGCTCAGGGCGCGCACGTGCCATGTACGCGTGCATGCCGATGCTGTCTATGGCCCACTAAAGTGAAATCGCCCCCAGCGATTTCTGAAGCACTTTGGGTCCATCCCAACTCATTTCTAATGCTTTTTCATGCAGAATTCAAGCTTGGGCAAGAAGGGAGCAATTAGTTGTAGGATTAGCATCATGTAGATTAGTTTCTAGAGAGAGAAGCTCCCTCTTCTCTCTAGAATTAGGTTAGGTTAATTTCCATCTTAGATCTAGATTTAATTACATGTTTTTATCTTGTTTCTTTTATGATTTCTTATTTCTACTCTTTCATTCTCATGATTTGTAATGTTAATTTCTCTTTTATGTTCATGGATGCTATTGTTGGATTTGATTTTCTTTGAATGCAATTTAATGTTTGTTGTTTCTTTATTGTTGAATTGAGTTGTTGATCTTGTTTCCTTGCAATTTGTAGTTGGTAGATTTTACTATTCTTGCACATTTTACTATGCTTTCCATGTATGCCTTCCAAGTGTTTGACAAAATGCTTGGAAGGATGTTAGAGTAGATTTTGAGCATTCTTGGCTTGGAAAGAGTAATTAGGTGATTGGTGCACGAAATTGTGATCATCAACAATGGCGCCAAAGACTTAGAGCACTCAAACGTGAATCAAACTTTGTCACAATTCCGCATAACTAACCAGCAAGTGCACTGGGTTGTCCAAGTAATACCTTACGTGAGAAAAGGGTCGATCCCACGGAAACTGTCGTCTTGAAGCAAGCTATGGTCATCTTGTAAATCTCAGTCAGGCGGATTCAAATGGTTATGGAGGATTGATAATTAAAAGATAAATAAAACATAAAGTAAAGATAGAGATACTTATGTAATTCATTGGTAGGAATTTCAGATAAGCGTATGAAGATGCTTTGTTCCTCTTGAACCTCTGCTTTCCTATTGCCTTCTTCCAATCATTCATACTCCTTTCCATGGCAAGCTTTATGTTGGGCATCACCGTTGTCAATGGCTACTTCCCGTCCTCTCAGTGAAAATGTTCCAAATGCGCTATCACCGCACGGCTAATCATCTGTCGGTTCTCGATCATGTTGGAATAGGATCCATTGATCCTTTTGCGTCTGTCACACGCCCAACAATCGCGAGTTTGAAGCTCGTCACAGTCATCCCTTCCCAGATCCTACTCGGAATAACACAGACAAGGTTTAGACTTTTTGGATCTCAAGAATGACCGCCAATAATTCTAGCCTATACCACGAAGGTTCCAATCTTAGATTAGAAACCCAAGAGATACACATTCAAGCTTGTTTGCATGTAGAACGAAAGTGGTTGTCAGTCACTCGTTCATAGGTGAGAATGGTGATGAATGTCACATAATCATCATATTCATCATGTTCTTGGGTGCGAATGAATATCTTGGGGAAGAAATAGACTTGAGTTGAATAGAAAAACAATAGTACTTGTATTAATTCATGAAGAACAGTAGAGCTCCACACCTTAATCTATGGTGTGTAGAAACTCCACCGTTGAAAATACAAAAGTGATAATGGTGTAAGCATGGCCAAATGGCCAGCCTCCAAGGCCTAGGGACTAAACGTCCAAAGATCAAAATACAATAGCAAAAGGTCCTATTTATAGAAAACTAGTAGCCTAGGGTTACAGAAATGAGTAATTAATGCATAAATCTTCTTCCGGGCCCACTTGGTGTGTGCATGGGCTGAGCATTGAAGCTTCCATGTGTAGAGACTTTTCTTGGAGTTAAACACCAGCTTTTGTGCCAGTTTGGGCGTTTAACTCCAGTCTTAGTGCCAGTTTTGGCGTTAAACGCCAGAATTCTTGAGCTGACTTGGAACGCCTGTTTGGGCCATCAAATCTCGGGCAAAGTATGGACTATTATATATTGCTGGAAAGCCCAGGATAGCTAATTTCCAACGCAATTGAGAGCGCGCCAATTGGGTTTCTGTAGCTCCAGAAAATCGACTTCGAGTGCCGGGAGGTTAGAATCCAACAGCATCTGTAGTCCTTTTTCAGCCTCTGAATCAGATTTTTGCTTAGGTCCCTCAATTTCAGCCAGAAAATACCTGAAATCACAGAAAAATGCAGAAACTCATAGTAAAGTCCAGAAGAGTGATTTTTATTTAAAAACTAATAAAAACATAATAAAAACTAACTAAAATATACTAAAAACAATGCCAAAAAGTGTATAAATTATCCGCTCATCACAACACCAAACTTAAATTGTTGCTTGTCCCCAAGCAACTGAAAATCAAATAGGATAAAAAGAAGAGAATATACAATGAATTCCAAAAACATCTATGAAGATCAGTATTAATTAGATGAGCGGGGCTTTTAGCTTTTTGCTTCTGAACAGTTTTGGCATCTCACTTTATCCCTTGAAGTTCAGAATGATTGGCATCTATAGGAACTCAGAATCTAGATAGTGTTATTGATTCTTCTAGTTAAATATGTTGATTCTTGAACACAGCTACTTTATGAGTCTTGGCCATGACCCTAAGCATTTTGTTTTCCAGTATTACCAGTACATAAATGCCACAGACACATAACTAGGTGAACCTTTTCAGATTGTGACTCAGCTTTGCTAAAGTCCCCAATTAGAGGTGTCCAGAGCTCTCAAGCACACTCTTTTTGCATTGGATCACGATTTTAACCGCTCAGTCTCAAGTTTTCACTTGACACCTTCA
>NC_029790.2:68749430-68756017 GCF_000816755.2 Arachis ipaensis
TAGACCCTAAGACACTAATGATCATGTAATAAAGACACAAACATAGATAAACATAAAGCATAATTTTCAAAAAACAGAGAAATAAAGAACAAGGAAATTAAAGAACGGGTTCACCTAAGTTATGGCGGCTAGTTCTTCCTCTTGAAGATCTTATGGAGTGCTTGAGCTCCTCAATGTCTCTTACTTGCCTTTGTTGCTCCTCTCTCATGGTTCTTTGGTCTTCTCTAATTTCATGGAGGAGGATGGAATGCTCTTGGTGCTCCATCCTTAGTTGTCCCATATTGGAACTTAATTCTCCTAGGGAGGTGTTTCGTGCTCAAAATTGTGATTCATACTTAAATTGTTGTTTGAAATTGATTCCCTGGTAATGGCTCCAAAAACGTATGCACAATACCATGGTCCAGACATAACTTCACAACTTCGCGCAACTAACCAGCAAGTGCACTGGGTCGTCCAAGTAATAAAACCTTACGTGAATAAGGGTCGATCCCACGGAGATTGTTGGTATGAAGCAAGCTATGGTCATCTTGTAAATCTCAGTCAGGCGGATATCAAATGGTTATGGAGTTTTCGAATAATAATAAATAAACAAAAAATAAAGGTAGAAATACTTATGTAAATCATTGGTGAGAATTTCAGATAAGCGTATAGAGATGCGTTCGTTCCTCTGAACTTCTGCTTTCCTGCTATCTTCATCCAATCAATCCTACTCCTTTCCATGGCTGGCTTTATGTAAGGGCATCACCGTTGTCAATGGCTACATCCCATCCTCTCGTGAAAAAGGTCCAAATGCTCTGTCACGGCATGGCTAATCATCTGAGGTTCTCGATCATGTGAGGTTGGCATTTAACTTACCTATGATGCAAGGAGATGAGCGCCCCTACACTAGAAGGGTCAACTTTAATCAAAGCTTGGACCAAGTCCTCATGGACATATGTGTGGAAGGAGCTCAATGGAAGATTGACTCCAAAGGCAAGCCGGTTCAACTAAGAAGACTGGACCTCAAGCCTGTGGCTAGAGGATGGTTGGAGTTCATCCAACGCTCCATCATCCCCACTAGCAACCGATCTGAAGTTACTGTGGATCGGGCCATCATGATCCATAGCATCATGATTGGAGAGGAAGTAGAAGTTCATGAAGTCATCTCCCTTGAACTCTACAAAATAGCAGAAAAGCCCTCCCCTGGGGCAAGGCTAGCTTTTCCTCATCTTATTTGCCATCTATGTTACTCAGCTGGAGCTTTCATAGAAGGAGACATTCACATTGAGAAAGAGAAGCCCATCACTAAGAAAAAGATAGAGCAAGCAAGAGAGCCCATTCATGGAGCTCAAGAGGGGCAGGAAGCGCATCACCATGAGATCCCGGAGATGCCTCAAATGCATTTTCCTCCACAAAACTATTGGGAGCAAATCAACACCTCCCTAGGAGAATTAAGTTCCAACATGGGACAACTAAGGGTGGAACATCAAGAGCACTCCATCATCCTTCATGAAATCAGAGAAGATCAAAAAGCAATGAGGGAGGAGCAACAAAGACAAGGAAGAGACATAGAAGAGCTTAAGGACATCATTGGTTCCTCAAGAAGAAAACGCCACCATCACTAAGGTGGACTCATTCCTTGTTCTCACTTTTTGTTTTTCGTTTTCTCTATGTTAAGTGCTTATCTATGTTTGTGTCTTCATTACATGATCATTAGTAGTTAGTAACTTTGTCTTAAAGTTATGAATGTCCTATGAATCCATCACCTCTCTTAAAATGAAAAATGTTTTAATTCAAAAGAACAAGAAGTACATGAGTTTCGAATTTATCCTTGAACTTAGTTTAATTATATTGATGTGGTGACAATGCTTCTTGTTTTCTGAATGAATGCTTGAACAGTGCATATGTCGTTTGAAGTTGTTGTTCATGAATGTTAAATATGTTGGCTCTTGAAAGAATGATGACAAGGAGACATGTTATTTGATAATCTGAAAAATCATAAAAAATGATTCTTGAAGCAAGAAAAAGCAGCAAAGAACAAAGCTTGCAGAAAAAAATATAGAAAGAAAAAGAAAAAGCAAGCAGAAAAAGCCAAAAGCTCTTAAAACCAAGAGGCAAAAGCAAAAAGCCAATAACCCTTAAAACCAAAAGGCAAGGGCAAATAAAAAGGATCCCAAGGCTTTGAGCATCAGTGGATAGGAGGGCCTAAAGGAATAAAATCCTGGTCTAAGCGGCTAAACCAAGCTGTCCCTAACCATGTGCTTGTGGCGTGAAGGTGTCAAGTGAAAACTTGAGACTAAGCGGTTAAAGTCAAGGTCCAAAGCAAAAAAAGAGTGTGCTTAAGAACCCTGGACACCTCTAATTGGGGACTTTAGCAAAGCTGAGTCACAATCTGAAAAGCTTCACCCAATTATGTGTCTGCGGCATTTATGTATCCGGTGGTAATACTGGAACACAAAGTGCTTAGGGCCACGGCCAAGACCCATAAAACAGCTGTGTTCAAGAATCATCATACTGAAATAGGAGAATCAATAACACTATCTGGACTCTGAGTTCCTATAGATTCCAATCATTCTGAACTTCAATGGATGAAGTGAGATGCCAAAACTATTCAAGAGGCAAAAAGCTACAAGTCCCGCTCATCTGATTGGAGCTATGTTTCATTGATAGTTTGGAATTTATAGTATATTCTCTTCTTTTCATCCTATTTTCTTTTCAGTTGCTTGGGGACAAGCAACAATTTAAGTTTGGTGTTGTGATGAGCGGATAATTTATACGCTTTTCGGCATTGTTTTTATTATGTTTTTAGTAGAATCTAGTTACTTTTAGGGATGTTTTCATTAGTTTTTATGTTAAATTCACATTTCTGGACTTTACTATAAGTTTGTGTGTTTTTCTGTGATTTCAGGTATTTTCTGGCTGAAATTGAGGGACTTAAGCAAAAATCAGATTCAGAGGTTGAAGAGGGACTGCTGATGCTGTTGGATTCTGACCTCCCTGCACTCAAAGTGGATTTTCTGGAGCTACAGAACTCAAAATGGCGCGCTTCCAATTGCGTTGGAAAGTAAATATTCCATACTTTGAACGGGTTTAGATGACGTAAAAGGGCGTTGAACGCTAGTTCTACGCTGCTGTCTGGAGATAAACGCCAGAAACAAGTCACAAACTAGAGTTGAACGCCAGAAATACGTTAACAACCTGGCGTTCAACTCCAGAAAGAGCCTTTGCACGTGTAACATTCAAGCTCAGCCCAAGCACACACCAAGTGGGCCCCGGAAGTGGATTTATGCATCAATTACTTACTTTTGTAAACCCTAGTAGCTAGTTTATTATAAATAGAACTTTTTATTATTGTATTAGACATCCTGAGTTTTATCTTCAGCTCATAGAGTCTTAGTTACTCCGATTCCCCTCTGGGGCCGAGACCAATGAACCCCATTTTCACTTATGTATTTTCAACGGTAGAGTTTCTACACTCCATAGATTAAGGTGTGGAGCTCTGTTGTTCCTCAAAGATTAATGCAAAGTACTACTGTTTTCTATTCAATTCAACTTATTCCGCTTCTAAGATATTCATTTGCACTTCAACCTGAATGTGATGAACGTGACAATCATCATCATTCCCCATGAACGCGTGCCTGACAACCACTTCCGTTCTACCTTCGATTGAATGATTATCTCTTAGATCTCTTAATCAGAATCTTCGTGGTGTAAGCTAGATTGATGGCGGCATTCATGAGAATCTGGAAGGTCTAAACCTTGTCTGTGGTATTCTGAGTAGGATTCTGGGATTGAATGGCTGTGACGAGCTTCAAACTAGCGAGTGCTGGGCGTAGTGACAGACGCAAAAGGAGGGTGAATCCTATTCCAGCATGATCGAGAACCTCAGATGATTAGCCGTGCTGTGACAGAGCATTTGGACCATTTTCATAAGAGGAGGGGATGTAACCATTGACAACGGTGATGCCCTTGCATAAAGCCAGCCATGGAAAGGAGTAAGACTGATTGGATGAAGACAGCGGGAAAGCAGAGATTCAGAGGAACGAAAGCATCTCTACACGCTTATCTGAAATTCTCACCAATGAATTACATAAGTGTTTCTATCCCTATTTTCTGTTTAATTAGTATTATTTTCGAAAACTCCATAATCAATTATTATCCGCCTGATTGAGATTTACAAGGTGACCATAGCCTGCTTCATACCAACAATCTCCTTGGGATCGACCCTTACTCACGTAAGGTTTATTACTTGGACGACCCAGTGCACTTGCTTGTTAGTTGTATCGAAGTTGTGACAAATTATGAATTGAGATTAGAGCACCAAGTTCTTGGAGCCATTACCAGAGATCACAATTTAGTGCACCAAGTTTTTGGTGCCGTTGCCGGGGATTGTTCGAGTTTTTGGCAAGCTTTTGGTCCGATAACGTCAGTGCCAAATTTTCGGTCCGGCAACAACACCAAGTTTTTGGCGTTGTTGCCGGGGATTGTTCGAGTTTTCGGCAAGCTTTTGGTCCGGTAACATCAGTGCCAAATTTTCGGTCCGGCAACAACACCAAGTTTTTGGCGCCGTTGCCGGGGATTATTCGAGTTTGGACAACTGACGGTTCATCTTGTTGCTCAGATTGGGTAACTTTCTTTTCGTTTTCTTTTCAAAAAGTTTTCAAAAATTTTTCAAAAAAAAAATTTCAAAAATTTCTCCTTTGTTTTCGAAAAAATTTTAAAATAAAAATGTTTTCAAAAATATATTTTTCTTCAGAATTTTTAAGAATGAATTCTAGTGTTTCATGAGGCATGTTGAAGCCTGGCTGGCTGTAGGGAATGTCAGGCGTGTCATGTCTGAGTTACATACTAAAACTTGGCTGGCTATTAAGCCATGCCTGACCCTTTGATTGGAGCTTTAGAACAAAAGTACAAGATTCCTGGAATTCATATTAAAAATTTTGGAATCCTTATTTTTCTTTTTCAAAATAATTTTCGAAAAAAAAAATTTAATTAAAAGAAAATACAAAAAAATCATAAAATCATAAAAATAAAAAATAGTTCATGTTTCTTGTTTGAGTCTTGAGTCAGATTTAAAGTTTGGTGTCAACTGCATATTCATCTTGCATTTTTCGAAAATTCATGCATTCATAGTGTTCTTCATGATCTTCAAGTTGTTCTTGGTAAGTCTTCTTGTTTGATCTTGATGTTTTCATGTTTTGTGTCTTTTCTTGTTTTACATGTGCATTTTTGCATTCATAGAGTCTAAACATGAAAGATTTCTAAGTTTGGTGTCTTACATGTTTTCTTTGCATATAAAAATTTTCAAAAATAAGTTCCTGATGTTCATCTTGACATTCAAAGCGTTCTTGGTGTTCATCTTGACATCCATAGCATTCTTGCATGCATTCATTGTTTTGATCTAAAAATTTCATGCATTGCATCTTTTTCATGTTTTTCCCTCTCATCATAAAAAATTTCAAAAATCAAAAAAATATCTTTCCCTTTTTCTCTAATAAAATTCAAAAATTTGAGTTGACTTTTTCAAAAATTTTTAAAATCTAGTTGTTTTCTATGAGTCAAATCAAAATTTCAAATTTTATCTTTTTTCAAAATCTTTTTCAAAAATCAAATCTTTTTCATTATTCTTATCTATTTTCGAAAATTTCAAAAATATTTTTCAAAAATCTTTTTCTTAATTTTATATCATAATTTTCGAAAATAACATCATCAATTAATGTTTTGATTCAAAAATTTCAAGTTTGATTACTTACTTGTTAAGAAAGATTCAAACTTTGAGTTCTAGAATCATATCTTGTGATATCTTATGAATCAAGTCATTAATTGTGATTTTAAAAATCAAATCTTTTTCAAAACTAATTTCAATCATATCTTTTCAAAAATATCTCTTTATCTTATCTTTTTCAAAATTTGATTTTAAAATATCCTTTCTAACTTCTTATCCTCTTATCTCTTCAAAATTGATTTTCAAATTTGTTTCAACTAACTAACTAACTTTTTGTTTGTTTCTTATCTTTTTCAAAACTACCTAACTAACTCCCTCTCTCTCTAATTTTCGAAAATATCTTCCCTCTTTTTCAAAAATTCTTTTTAATTAACTAATTATTTTAATTTTTGATTTTAATTTTCAAAAATTACTAACCTTTTTCAAAAACTATTTTCGAAAATCTCTAACCCTTTTTTCAAAAAATAATTTTTGAAAATTCTTCTCCCTCATCTCCTTCTAATTATTTATTCATCTACTAACATCTCTTCCTCAAATCACTCACCAAAAATCCAAACTCCCTCTTTCTCTCTGAGTTCAGATTTTTTTCTTCTTTTCTTCTACTCACACAAGGACCTCTATACTGTGGTATAAAGGATCCCCATTATTATTATTTTTTCTGTGCCCTCTTCTTTGTCATATGAGCAGGAGCAAGGACAAGAATATTCTTGTTGAAGCAGATCCAGAACCTGAAAGGACTCTGAAAAGAAAACTAAGAGAAGCTAAATTACAAAAATCCAGAGAGAACCTTTCAGAAATTTTCGAACAGGAAGAGGAGATGGCAGCCGAAAATAATAATAATGCAAGGAGAATGCTTGGTGACTTTACTGCACCTAATTCTAAC
>NC_029790.2:68756045-68757081 GCF_000816755.2 Arachis ipaensis
AAAATATTGACTCAGCAAGTCAATATGATTTCTCAGAGTCTGAATGGAATGCAAGCTGCATCCAACAGTACTCAAGAGGCGCACTCTCAAGAGGCCTATGATCCTGAGAACCCTGCAATAGCAGAGGTGAATTACATAGGTGAACCTTATGGAAACACCTATAATCCATCATGGAGAAATCATCCAAATTTCTCATGGAAGGATCAACAAAAGCCTCAACAAGGCTTTAATAATGGTGGAAGAAACAGGTTTAGCAATAGCAAGCCTTTTCCATCATCCACTCAGCAACAGACAGAGAACTCTGAACAAAATACCTCTAATTTAGCAAACTTAGTCTCTGATCTATCTAAGGCCACTGTAAGTTTCATGAATGAAACAAGGTAATCCATTAGAAATTTGGAGGCACAAGTGGGCCAGCTGAGTAAAAGGATCACTGAAATCCCTCCTAGTACTCTCCCAAGCAATACAGAAGAGAATCCAAAAGGAGAGTGCAAGGCCATTGAATTAATTACCATGGCCGAACCTGTGAAGGAAGGAGAGGACGTGAATCCCAACGAGGAAGACCTTCTGGGACGTCCAGTGATCAATAAGGAGCTTCCCTTTGAAGAACCAAAGGAATCTGAGACTCATCTAGAGACCATAGAGATTCCATTAAACCTCCTTATGCCATTCATGAGCTCTGATGAGTATTCCTCTTCTGAAGAAAATGAGGATGTTACTGAAGAGCAAGCTGCCAAGTTCCTTGGTGCAATCATGAAGCTGAATGCCAAATTATTTGGTATTGAAACCTGGGAAGATGAACCTCCCTTGTTCACCAATGAACTAAGCGATCTGGATCAACTGACATTGCCTCAGAAGAAACAGGATCCTGGAAAGTTCTTAATACCTTGTACCATAGGCACCATGATCTTTAAGGCTCTGTGTGACCTTGGTTCAGGAATAAACCTCATGCCCCTCTCTGTAATAGGGAAACTGGGAATCTTTGGGGTGCAAGCCACTAAAATCTCACTAGAGATGGCAGACAATTCAAGAAAAA
>NC_029790.2:68759653-68761468 GCF_000816755.2 Arachis ipaensis
ATGGCCGAACTTACCCCCCCTCCCTTCCCTATATATACCCCTCCATTCTTCCTCATTTTCTCACAACACAACCCTCCTTTCTCTTCTTGGCCGAAACACACCTCCCCCCTCCTCTCCATATTTTCTTCTTCTTCTTCATCAATTCTTTCTTCTCTTGCTCGAGGGCGAGAAAAATTCTAAGTTTGGTGTGGTAAAAGCATAAGCTTTTTGTTTTTCCATTACCATTGATGGCACCTAAGACTGGAGAATCCTCTAGAAAAGGGTAAGGAAAGACAAAAGCTTCCACCTCCGAGTCATGGGAGATGAAAAGATTCATCTCCAAAGCCCATCAAGACCACTTCTATGATGTTGTGGCCAAGAAGAAGGTGATCCCCGAGGTCCCTTTCAAACTCAAGAAAAATGAGTATCCGGAGATCCGACATGAAATCCAAAGAAGAGGTTGGGAAGTTCTCACAAATCCCATCCAACAAGTCGGCATCCTAATGGTTCAAGAGTTCTATGCCAATGCATGGATCACTAGGAACCATGATCAAAGTAAGAACCCGAATCCAAAGAATTATGTTACAATGGCTCAGGGGAAATACTTAGATTTTAGTCCGGAAAATGTGAGGTTGGCATTTAACTTACCTATGATGCAAGGAGATGAGCGCTCCTACACTGGAAGGGTCAACTTTAATCAAAGGTTGGACCAAGTCCTCATGGACATATGTGTGGAAGGAGCTCAATGGAAGATTGACTCCAAAGGCAAGCCGGTTCAACTAAGAAGACTGGACCTCAAGCCTGTGGCTAGAGGATGGTTGGAGTTCATCCAATGCTCCATCATCCCCACTAGCAACCGATCTAAAGTTACTGTGGATCGGGCCATCATGATCCATAGCATCATGATTGGAGAGGAAGTAGAAGTTCATGAAGGCATCTCCCTTGAACTCTACAAAATAGCCGAAAAGCCCTCCCCTGGGGCAAGGCTAGCTTTTCCTCATCTTATTTGCCATCTATGTTACTCAGCTGGAGCTTTCGTAGAAGGAGACATTCACATTGAGGAAGAGAAGCCCATCACTAAGAAAAAGATGGAGCAAGCAAGAGAGCCCATTCATGGAGCTCAAGAGGCGCAGGAAGCTCATCACCATGAGATCCCGGAGATGCCTTAAATGCATTTTCCTCCACAAAACTATTGGGAGCAAATCAACACCTCCCTAGGAGAATTAAGTTCCAACATGGGACAACTAAGGGTGGAACATCAAGAGCACTCCATCATCCTTCATGAAATCAGAGAAGATCAAAAAGCAATGAGGGAGGAGAAACAAAGACAAGGAAGAGACATAGAAGAGCTCAAGGACATCATTGGTTCCTCAAGAAGAAAATGCCACCATCACTAAGGTGGACTCATTCCTTGTTCTCACTTTCTGTTTTTCGTTTTCTCTATGTTAAGTGCTTATCTATGTTTGTGTCTTCATTACATGATCATTAGTAGTTAGTAACTTTGTCTTAAAGTTATGAATGTCCTATTCCATCACCTCTCTTAAAATGAAAAATGTTTTAATTCAAAAGAATAAGAAGTACATGAGTTTCGAATTTAACCTTGAACTTAGTTTAATTATATTGATGTGGTGACAATGCTTCTTGTTTTCTGAATGAATTCTTGAACAGTGCATATGTCTTTTGAAGTTGTTGTTCATGAATGTTAAATATGTTGGCTCTTGAAAGAATGATGACAAGGAGACATGTTATTTGATAATCTGAAAAATCATAAAAAATGATTCTTGAAGCAAGAAAAAGCAGCAAAGAACAAAACTTGCAGAAAAAACAATATAGAAA
>NC_029790.2:68762849-68767071 GCF_000816755.2 Arachis ipaensis
CCAAGACTCATAAAACAGCTGTGTTCAAGAATCATCATACTGAACTAGGAGAATCAATAACACTATCTGAACTCTGAGTTCCTATATATGCCAATCATTCTGAACTTCAATGGATGAAGTGAGATGCCAAAACTATTCAAGAGGCAAAAAGCTATAAGTCCCGCTCATCTGATTGGTGATATGTTTCATTGATAGTTTGGAATTTATATTATATTCTCTTCTTTTCATCCTATTTGCTTTTCAGTTGCTTGGGGACGACAACAATTTAAGTTTGGTGTTGTGATGAGCGGATAATTTATACGCTTTTCGGCATTGTTTTTAGTATGTTTTTAGTAGAATCTAGTTACTTTTAGGGATGTTTTCATTAGTTTTTATGTTAAATTCACATTTCTGGACTTTACTATGAGTTTGTGTGTTTTTCTGTGATTTCAGGTATTTTCTGGCTGAAATTGAGGGACTTGAGCAAAAATCAGATTCAGAGGTTGAAGAAGGACTGCTGATGCTGTTGGATTCTGACCTCCCTGCACTCAAACTGGATTTTATAGAGCTACAAAACTCAAAATGGCGCGCTTCCAATTGCGTTGGAAAGAATACATCCAGGGCTTTCCAGGAATGTATAATCGTGCATACTTTGAAGGAGTTTAAATGACGTAAAAGGGCGTTGAACGCCAGTTCTATGCTGCTGTCTGGAGTTAAACGCCAGAAACAAGTCACAAACCAGAGTTGAACGCCAGAAATACGTTACAACCTGGCGTTCAACTCCAGAAAGAGCTTCTGCACGTGTACCATTCAAGCTCAGCCCAAGCACACACCAAGTGGGCCCCGGAAGTGGATTTATGCATCAATTACTTACTTCTGTAAACCCTAGTAGCTAGTTTATTATAAATAGAACTTTTTATTATTGTATTAGACATCGTGAGTTTTATCTTCGGATCATAGAGTCTTGGTTACTCCGGTTCCCCTCTGGGGCCGAGACCAATGAACCCCATTTTCACTTATGTATTTTCAACGGTAGAGTTTCTACACTCCATAGATTAAGGTGTGGAGCTCTGCTGTTCCTCAAAGATTAATGCAAAGTACTACTGTTTTCTATTCAATTCAACTTATTCCGCTTCTAAGATATTCATTCGCACTTCAACCTGAATGTGATGAATGTGACAATCTTCATCATTCCCCATGAACGCGTGCCTGACAACCACTTCCGTTCTACCTTCGATTGAATGATTATCTCTTAGATCTCTTAATCAGAATCTTCGTGGTGTAAGCTAGATTGATGGTGGCATTCATGAGAATCCAGAAGGTCTAAACCTTGTCTGTGGTATTCTGAGTAGGATTCTTGGATTGAATGGCTGTGACGAGCTTCAAACTCGCGAGTGCTGGGCATAGTGACAGACGCAAAAGGAGGGTGAATCCTATTCCAACATGATCGAGAACCTCAGATGATTAGCCGTGCTGTGACAGAGCATTTGGACCATTTTCACAAGAGGAGGGGATGTAACCATTGACAACGGTGATGCCCTTGCATAAAGCCAGCCATGGAAAGGAGTAAGACTGATTGGATGAAGACAGCGGGAAAGCAGAGATTCAGAGGAACGAAAGCATCTGTACACGCTTATCTAAAATTCTCACCAATGAATTACATAAGTGTTTCTATCCCTATTTTCTGTTTAATTAGTATTATTTTTGAAAACTCCATAATCAATTATTATCCGCCTGACTGAGATTTACAAGGTGACCATAGCTTGCTTCATACCAACAATCTCCGTGGGATCGACCCTTACTCACGTAAGATTTATTACTTGGACGACCCAGTGCACTTGCTGGTTAGTTGTATCGAAGTTGTGACAAATTATGAATTGAGATTAGAGCACCAAGATCTTGGAGCCATTACCAGAAATCACAATTTCGTGCACCAATTGGCATCTATAGGAACTCAGAGTTTAGATAGTGTTATTGATTCTCCTAGTTCAGTATGTTGATTCTTGAACACAGCTACTTTTTGAGTCTTGGCCGTGGCCCTAAGCACTTTGTTTAACAGGATTACCACCGGATACATAAATGCCACAAACACATAATTGGGTGAACCTTTTCAGATTGTGACTCAGCTTTGCTAAAGTCCCCAATTAGAGGTGTCCAGGGTTCTTAAGCACACTCTTCTTTTGCTTTGGACCTTGACTTTAACCGCTCAGTCTCAAGTTTTCACTTGACACCTTCACGCCACAAGCACATGGTTAGGGACAGCTTGGTTTAGCCGCTTAGGCCAGGATTTTATTCCTTTAGGCCCTCCTATCCACTAATGCTTAAAGCCTTGGGATCCTTTTTATTTACCCTTGCCTTTTGGTTTTAACGGTTATTGACTTTTTGCTCTTGCCTTTTGGTTTTAAGAACTTTTGGCTTTTTCTGCTTGCTTTTTCTCTTTTTTTTTTTTTGCTTTTTTTTTGCAAGCTTTTGTATTCACTTCTTTTTCTTGCTTCAAGAATCATTTTTATGATTTTTCAGATTATCAAATAACATGTCTCCTTGTCATCATTCTTTCAAGAGCCAACATATTTAACATTCATGAACAACAACTTCAAAAGACATATGCACTGTTCAGGCATTCATCCAGAAAACAAGAAGCATTGTCACCACATCAATATAATTAAACTAAGTTAAAGGATAAATTCGAAACTCATGTACTTATTGTTCTTTTGAATTAAAACTCTTTTCATTTAAGAGAGGTGATGGATTCATAGGACATTCATAACTTTAAGACAAAGTTGTTAAATACTAATGATCATGTAATAAGACACAAACATGGATAAGCAGAAAACGAAAAACAGAGAATGTAAGAACAAGGAATGAGTCCACCTTAGTGATGGTGGCGTTTTCTCCTTGAGGAACCAATGATGTCCTTGAGCTCTTCTATGTCTCTTCCTTGTCTTTGTTGCTCCTCCCTCATTGCTCTTTGATCTTCTCTAATTTCATGAAGGATGATGGAGTGCTCTTGATGTTCCACCCTTTGTTAGGATGTAGAGGTGTATTCGGCCAAGAAGGGGAAGAGAGGGTTGTGTTGTGTGAAAGTGAGGAAGAATGGAGGGCTTTATATAGGGAGGGGAGGGGGGTTAATTTCGGCCATATAGGGTGGGTTTGGGTGGGAAATTGATTTTGAATTTTGAAGGTAGGTAGAGTCTATGAGGTAGGTGTATGGGGAAGAGTGGATGGATGTGAGTGGTGAAGTGGTGATAGGGAAGAGAGATTGAGGTGATTGTGATGACAAGTCATCTTAGCCTAGTTTCACTAGCCTTTTTCTTTTGTTTTCAATTGAATTATGCACTTTCTTGAGCCATAAGAAAGCCAATTGGGTAGATTTTCATGCTTCCTTTGATTTAATCAACCATAGATGAATTAATGCAATTTCATGAGGTTTTATGCTATAATTGTCACATATTATGAAAGAATGAATATCTCATGATTTTGAGCATAGCTTTTTTATGTTTGGTTTATTAATGATAGGTGAAGAAAGCTTGGAGAAAGGTTGAAGCAAGAAGGAATGGCTAGGAGGAAGAGAGGACAAAAAGTTTGAGCAAAAGTTTGCCTCAAACTTTAGCTCAAACTTTTGGAATAAGTGAAAACGAACCAGGGAGCAAAAAGCTTGACCAAAAGTTTGCCTCAAACTTTTGTGCAAACTTTTGGGCAAAAAGCTTGAGCAAAAGTTTGCCTCAAACTTTTTGGCAAACTTTTGGCATCAAAAATCAACACCCTGGAGAGCAAAAGCTTGCGCCAACGATTGCCTCAAACTTTTTGGCAAACGTTGGCGCCATGAGTGTGCAAGGGGGAGCCAACGTTTGAGCAAAAGTTTGACCCCAAACTTTGGCTCAAACGTTGGAAGCAGCAAGGATGGGGTGGCTGATATGAAAAGTTTGAGCAAAAGTTTGACCCCAAACTTTGGCTCAAACGTTGGTAGCAGCAAGGATGGGGTGGCTGATGTGAAAAGTGGTTCTAAAAGTTTGCCTCAAACTTTTACTCAAACTTTTACTCAAGCTTACATGATTCCAAACCCAGTTCACTTCGGTTCTTCTCCAAACTCCAAGAGCAATCAACCAAGGCCTCTATCAACCCAATTCCATCAAGAGCAAAGGCCCAATTGAAGGCTTGAAGACCATTTGAAGAAAGTGTATAAATAGCATAGAATTTAAGTTTTTGGAGGAGCTTTTCCTTTTAGTTTTCATAGAGAGTTTTC
>NC_029790.2:68767211-68769631 GCF_000816755.2 Arachis ipaensis
AGAGTTCAATGACAAGAGAGCCAATAACCAACACTCATTTGAGACACCACAGAATGCAACTTCAGAAAAGGAAGTAATAAATCTTGAAGGAATAAAGGCAGTCATGAATCAAAACAAACAGCTACACCAGCAAACTCAGCAACAATTGGAGTCAATAGCTAGACAGATTGATTTTCTACATCCTACTACATTGAATGCACAATTTCCACCATGGAAACCACATTCCTATCTGAGAATGAGGGAATCTCAACATCAGGAACAAAGGGACTTCAACTACAACAACCCCAATTTCCCAAACCTGCAAAAACACCACTATACCAAAAACAATCACTACATACCACCACACTACCCACCCTTCTAACCCCCAACACGCCACAACCAACCAATCTCACAAGACTCTCAGAGGATCACCAATCTGGAGATCTTAGTAGAGAGAATGATGACACATCAAGAGATGATAAGCAAACACCAGGAGGCCTCACTCGAGAGAATTGAGAGGCAAATAGAACAATTAGCTAAGAATCTCACAGAAATGAGTGAGAAGAGGGCTAAAGGAAAAGAATCACTCATCCAGGATGAGCATCACAAAGCAAAGCCTCACTTAGGAGGACAAGGGGACAAGGAGAAGGAAGCTCAGAATCTGAACTGAGCAAGCACAGAGGATGTCAAGCTAGTGACAATAAAAGAGCGCTTGTTGGGAGGCAACCCAACCGGAGGTAACTATCTTTTCATATCTATTTCAATAAAAAGGTTAATTAGTTTTATCTATATTGCAAGAAGCTAAGTTTGGTGTTGCACACCAAAACAATCTAAGGGAGAATGAAGGATTCTAAGTTTTGTGTTCCACCAAAATCCCATCATAAAACACATTCTCACTTTCTGCATAATGCTGGCTTCAAGCATGTTGGATGAACTAGTTAACTATTCTGCTGTTTCCTAGTTTTCAGTTTTATTGCTTTTGAAAAAAAAAAAGAGAAAAAAAAATTATCACACATGGTTAATTTGATGCATGAAAACCATTGGCAAGGTACTAAGTTTGGTGTTCCCACACCAAAGTAAGTTCAAAGGCCGACAAATAAATCATGCATGCTAACCATTGTTTTTAAGTGCTTAGGGAACAAGCAACTTTCAATATCATTGCAGAGCATCATACAAGCTTTTGGAAGGATTAAGCATCATCAACCAAAGAGATGAAAGAGGAATGTGTGGATCAATGAGGATGATGAGGAGGAGGACAGCAAGTAGATTCCAAAAGGTTGCATTGTTCAGTGATTGTTTATATCAAATACTGCTTCGATTGAAAGTGATATAATACCCCTGCTTGTCTGCATAGTATAGTTTTTCTGTAATTCAATAATTAAGATGCTTGATTATTCACAACACTACACTTTTCACACTTGTTTGCACTCAATATTTCAAAAATGCATGACATGAAAGTTCTTTGAAAAGAAGGATTGAGGAATTAAACAATTTTGAGGCAAGCAAAAGATTAGGAGAAGTGGTGGTTCTAGTTGTATAATTATGTATTGAGGTTGCATGCTTATGAAAACTTGCATGGGAGCTCATAGGCGGGACATAGAGTTCAAAGAAGTGTTGTGGAGATTCTCAAACATTTATTGATCCAAGAAGCAGCAAACAAAACAAAAAAAAATAAAGAAAATACAAAAACAAAATGAACATGGCCCAAGGCTCTGAGCATCAATTACTAGGCAGAAAAGAAAAGAGAAACAAAAACTTAAAGAGTTGTTATCCTAGTAAATGCTTGTGGTTGAATTGTGTCAAAGAAAGAGGCTTGAGCAAGTAAATCCTTAGGGGTGCTTTAACACCTAATACCTTAAAACCAACTGGTTTAGGAGTATTGATTGAAAGTTTATCTAAAGAGCCGCTTTGAGACATGACACTTAGAGTCAAAGCCAAAGCACAGAAACTATTAGCTGCTTCAAGGTGATTACCTATAGAGAGATCTCCATGATATCATTTGGATGAAAGTCCTAAGACCTAAGACTTCCAAGATGTAGGGACTAGTAAGCACTGAAGCCCTTGCATGAGCATATAATTTAGAGTTCACCCCACTGTAACTTGATCACTTCACTCACAGAATAGTACATGTAATTTTTCAAATCCATTCTGATTGAAAGAACCTTTGAGCATAAATCTTTTCTTGCTTGGGGACAAGCAAGCTTTAAGTTTGGTGTTGTGATGACAAGTCATCTTAGCTTAGTTTCACTAGCCTTTTTCTTTTGTTTTCAATTGAATTATGCACTTTCTTGAGCCATAAGCAAGCCAATTGGGTAGATTTTCATGCTTCCTTTGATTTAATCAACCATAGATGAATTAATGCAATTTCATGAGGTTTTATGCTATAATTGTCACATATTATGGAAGAATGAATATCTCATGATTTTGAGCATAGCTTTGAT
>NC_029790.2:68770709-68784956 GCF_000816755.2 Arachis ipaensis
ATAGATGAATAGATGAATTAATGCAATTTCATGAGGTTTTATGCTATAATTGTCACATATTATGGAAGAATGAATATCTCATGATTTTGTTTGATATGTATTTTTAGCATAGCTTTGATGTGTTTGGTTGATTAATGATAGGTGAAGAAAGCTTGGAGAAAGGTTGAAGTAAGAAGGAATGGCTAGGAGGAAGAGAGGACAAAAAGTTTGAGCAAAAGTTTGCCTCAAACTTTAGCTCAAACTTTTGGAATAAGTGAAAACGAACCAGGGAGCAAAAAGCTTGACCAAAAGTTTGCGTCAAACTTTTGTGCAAACTTTTGGGCAAAAAGCTTGAGCAAAAGTTTGCCTCAAACTTTTTGGCAAACTTTTGGGCAAAAAGCTTGAGCAAAAGTTTGCCTCAAACTTTTTGGCAAACTTTTGGCATCACAAATCAACACCCTGGAGAGCAAAAGCTTGCACCAACGTTTGCCTCAAACTTTTTGGCAAACGTTGGCGCCATGAGTGTGCAAGGGGGAGCCAACGTTTGAGCAAAAGTTTGACCCCAAACTTTGGCTCAAACGTTGGTAGCAGCAAGGATGGGGTGGCTGATATGAAAAGTTTGAGTAAAAGTTTGCCTCAAACTTTTACTCAAACTTTTACTCAAGCTTACATGATTCCAAACCCAGTTCACTTCGGTTCTTCTCCAAACTCCAAGAGCAATCAACCAAGGCCTCTATCAACCTAATTCTATCAAGAGCAAAGGCCCAATTGAAGGCTTGAAGACCATTTGAAGAAAGTGTATAAATAGCATAGAATTTAAGTTTTTGGAGGAGCTTTTCCTTTTAGTTTTCATAGAGAGTTTTCGGAGAGCTTTTGGTGTGGAATGGATTTTAATTTCTAAGTCTCGGGGAAGGAGAATTGAATTCCCTTCCTCTTAGTTTTCTTGCTTTCAATTTCAATTACAATTGTCTTGGATCTTGGGTTGGAGAATTGAAGGAATTCTGTTTCAATCTCATCCTGAGACCTCTCTGTTTCTTTACTGCACAATTGAATTTAAATTTCTGTTAATTGCTTCTTCTTCTACTTTCTCTGCAATTTACAATTTACAATTTACAATTCCTTTGCAATTGTTCTTGTTGGATCTAGGAAGGCATTGAGACCTAGACTTGGTTATCTAGTCTCTTGAGTCCTGAGATCTGAATTCTCATTTTACTTTCTCTATTTAACGCTTTTCATGCTCATTTACAATTCTGTTTTTAGATCCGATTCAATCCAAGTCATCTTATATTTCTCTGTTTGTTGAATTTAATTTTTTCCTTGTTTAATTTCTGCAAATCCAATTCCTAATTCCCTTTACAATTCAAGCCATTTACATTTCTTGCACTTTAAGATTCTGCAATTTACATTTCTTGCGTTCTAAGTTTCTGCCATTTAATTTCTTGTTCTTTAAGATTCAGCACTTTAAATTTCAATTCTCTTTAATTTCATGCAATTTACCCATTCCCTTTACTTTCTATGCAATTTAAATTCTGCAAATCACAAATCTCTCAACCAAATCTTGATTCGCTTGACTAAATCAACCACTAAACTAAAATTGCTCAATCCTTCAATCCCTGTGGGATCGACCTCACTCCCGTGAGTTATTATTACTTGATGCGACCCAGTGCACTTGCCGGTGAGTTTTGTGTCGGATCGTTTTCCGCACATCAGATTGGTGAAGAGTTTTGGGGAAGAGTGTTTATTGGGGAGAGAGAATGAACATTGAGAAGAGGGAAGAGAGTGAGTAGTGGTAGGTGGGGATCCTGTGGGGTCCACAGATGCTGAGATGATCCTGTGGGGTCCACAGATCCTGAGGTGTCAAGGATTTGCATCCCTGCACCAATTAGGCATGTAAAATGCCTTTGCATGCAATTCTGGCGTTTAAACACCGAATTGATGCTTGTTCTGGGCGTTCAGCGCCCAGATGCAGCATATTTCTGGCGTTGAACGCCAGCCAAATGCTCCTTACTGGCGTTTAAACGCCAGTAAGATCCTCCTCTAGGGTGTGATTTTTCTTCGGATGTTTTTGATTCCATTTTCAATTTTTATATTTATTTTGTGACTCCACATGATCATGAACCTAATAAAACATGAAATAACAATAAAAATAAAATTAGATAAATAAAAATTGGGTTGCCTCCCAACAAGTGCTTCTTTAATGTCAATAGCTTGACAGTGGGCTCTCATGGAGCCTAACAGATGTTCAGAGCATTGTTGAGACTCCCTAACACCAAACTTAGAGTTTGGATATGGGAGCTCAACACCAAACTTAGAGCTTGGTTGTGGCATCCCAACACCAAACTTAGAGTTTGACTTTGGGGGCTCTGGTTGACTCTGTTTTGAGAGAAGCTTACTGTGCCTCTTTTTCATGTTTACAAAAGGATGTCCTTGAGTTTTAAACTCAAAGGGGTCCTCATTCAATTGAAGGACTAGTTCACCTTTGTTAACATCAATCACAGCTCTTACTGTGGCTGGGAAGGGTCTTCCAAGAATGATGGATTCATCCTCATCCTTCCCAGTATCCAGGATTATGAAATCAGCAGGGATGTAAAGGCCTTCAACCTTTACTAACACGTCCTCTACTTGTGCATAAGCCTCTTTTCTTGAGTTGTCTGCCATCTCTAATGAGATTTTAGCAGCTTGCACCTCAAAGATTTCCAGTTTCTCCATTACAGAGAGTGGCATGAGGTTTATTCCTGACCCAAGGTCACATAGAGCCTTCTCAAAGGTCATGGTGCCTATGGTACAAGGTATTAGGAACTTTCCAGGATCCTGTTTCTTCTGAGGCAATCTCAGTTGATCCAATGCATTTAGTTCATTGGTGAACAGGGGAGGTTTATCTCCCTAAGTCTCATTACCAAATAAATTGGCATTCAGCTTCATGATTGCACCAAGGTACTTGGCAACTTGCTCTTCAGTAACATCCTCATTCACTTCAGAAGAAGAATACTCATCAGAGCTCATGAAGGGTATAAGGAGGTTCAATAGAATCTCTATGGTCTCTAGATGAGTCTCAGATTCCTTTGGTTCCTCAGAGGGAAACTCCTTATTGATCACTGGACGTCCCAGGATGTCTTCCTCACTGGGATTCACATCCTTCTCCTCTCTTGTAGGTTCGGCCATGATGGTTAATTCAATGGCCTTGCACTCTCTTTTTGGATTTTCTTCTGTATTGCTTGGGAGAGTAATAGGAGGGATTTCAGTGATCCTTTTACTCAGCTGGCCCACTTGTGCTTCCAAATTTCTAATGGAGGACCTTATTTCATTCATGAAACTCACAGTGGCCTTAGATAGATCAGAGACTAAGTTTGCTAAATTAGAGGTAATTTGTTCAAAGTTCTCTGTCTGTTGCTGAGTGGATGATGGAAAAGGTTTACTATTGTTAAACCTATTTCTTCCACCATTATTAAAGCCTTGTTGAGGCTTTTGTTGATCCTTCCATGAGAAATTTGGGTGATTTCTCCATGAGGGGTTATAGGTGTTTCCATAAGGTTCACCCATGTAATTCACCTCTGCTATTGCAGGGTTCTCAGGATCATAAGCTTCTTCTTCAGAAGATGCCTCTTGAGTATTGTTGGATGCAACTTGCATTCCATTCAGACTCTGAGAAATCATATTGACTTGCTGAGTCAATATTTTATTCTGGGCCAATATGGCATTCAGAGTAACAATTTCAAGAACTCCCTTCTTCTGAGGCATCCCATTACTCACAGGATTCCTCTCAGAAGTGTACATGAACTGGTTATTAGCAACTATGTCAATAAGTTCTTGAGCTTCTGCAAACGTTTTCTTTTGGTGAATGGATCCACCTGCAGAAGTATCCAATGACATCTTATCTAATTCAGACAGACCATCATAGAATATATCCAGGATGGTCCATTCTGAAAGCATGTTAGAATGACACTTTTTGGTCAGTTGCTTGTATCTCTCCCAAGCTTCATAGAGGGATTCACCTTCTTTCTGTCTGAAGGTTTGAACAACCACTCTAAGCTTGCTCAGCTTTTGAGGAAGAAAGAACTTGGCCAAGAAGGCCGTGACCAGCTTATCCCAAGAGTTCAGGGTATCTTTGGGTTGAGAGTCCAACCACACTCTAGCTCTGTCTCTTACAGCAAAAGGGAAAAGCATGAGCCTGTAGACTTCAGGATCTACTCCATTAGTCTTAACAGTATCACAGATTTGCAAGAATTTAGTTAAGAACTGAAAGGGATCTTCAGATGGAAGTCCATGAAACTTGCAGTTTTGTTGCATCAGAGAAACTAGTTGAGGTTTAAGATCAAAATTGTTTGCTCCAATGGTAGGGATGGAGATGCTTCTTCCATGTAAATTGGAATTAGGTGTAGTAAAGTCACCAAGCATCCTCCTTGTATTATTATTATTTTCGGCTGCCATCTCCTCTTCCTGTTCGAAAATTTCTATAAGGTTATCTCTGGATTGTTGTATTTTAGCTTCTCTTAGTTTTCTCTTCAGAGTCCTTTCAGGTTCAGGGTCTGCTTCAACAAGAATGTTCTTGTCCTTGCTCCTGCTCATATGAAAAAGAGGGAACAGAAAAATAATAATAATAGGGATCCATTTTACCCAGGTATAGAGGTTCCCCTGTGTGAGTAGAAGAAGAAAAGAATGTAATGTAAAGAAGGGAAGAAGAGAAAATTCAAACACATATGGAAGAGGGGGTTCGAATTTGGGTGAGATGAAGTGTTAGTAGATGAATAAATAAATAAATAAAATTTTGAAAAGGGGTTAGTGATTTTCGAAAATTAGGAATAAAATCAAATTAAAAATTGAAACAATTAGTTAATTAAAAAGAATTTTTGAAAAAGAGGGAAGAGATTTTCGAAAATGAGAGAGAGAGAGTTAGTTAGGTAGTTTTGAAAAAGATAAGAAACAAACAAAAAGTCAATTAGTTAGTTGAAAAAGATTTGAAATTCAATTTTGGAAAGATAAAAAGATAAGAAGTTAGAAAAGATATTTTAAAATCAAATTTTTGAAAAAGGTATGATTTAAAAAGATATAATTTTGAAAAAGATAAGATAAAAAAAATATTTTTGAAAAGATATGATTGAAGTTAGTTTTGTAAAAGATTTGATTTTTAAAATCACAATTAATGACTTGATTCACAAGAAATCACAAGATATGATTCTAGAACTTAAAGTTTGAATCTTTCTTAACAAGCAAGTAACAAACTTGAAATTTTTGAATCAAAACATTAATTGTTGATGATATTTTTGAAAATTATGATATAAAATTAAGAAAAAGATTTTTGAAAAATATTTTAAAATTTTTGAAAATAAATAAGAAAAGTGAAAAAGATATGATTTTTGAAAAAGATTTTGAAAAAGATAAGATTTTCAAATTGAAAATTTGATTTGACTCATAAGAAACAACTATATTTTAAAATTTTTTTTGAAAAAGTCAATCAAATTTTCGAAATTTATGAGAGAAAAAAGGAAAGATATTTTTTTTTTATTTTTGAATTTTTATGATGAGAGAGAAAAACACTAAAAATGTTCAATGCATGGAAATTTTAGATCAAAACAATGAATGCATGCAAGAATGCTATGAATGTCAAGATGAACACCAAGAACACTTTGAAGATCATGATGAACATCAAGAACTTATTTTTGAAAATTTTTATATGCAAAGAAAACATACAAGACACCAAACTTAGAAATCTTTCATGTTTAGACACAATGAATGCAAAAATACATATGAAAAACAAGAAAAGACATAAAACAAGAAAACATCAAGATCAAACAAGAAGACTTACCAAGAACAACTTAAAGATCATGAAGAACACTATGAATGCATGATTTTTTTCGAAAAATGCAAGATGAATATGCAATTGACACCAAACTTAAAATCTGACTCAAGACTCAATCAATAAACATGAAATATTTTTTATTTTTATGATTTTCTAATTTTTTTTTTATATTTTTCGAAAATTATTTATGAAAAAGAAAAATAAGGATTCTAAAATTTTTAATATGAATTCCAGGAATCTTGCACTCTTAGTCTAAGGATCCAATCTGAGGGTTAGACATGGTTTAATAGCCAGTCAAGGTTTAGCATGTAAATCAGGTGGATCAGGAACAGCAGCAGGTGGATTAGCAACAACTAGCTTGCTCTTGATAATGTTGGGTTGGAAGCCTGGTGCACGAAATTGTGATCTCAGGCAACGGCGCCAAAAACTCTGTACGCACATCTTAATAAATCATTTTTCATTCACATCTTCGATACAACTAACCAGCAAGTGCACTAGGTCATCCAAGTAATAAAACCTTACGTGAGTAAGGGTCGATCCCACGGAGATTATTGGTATGAAGCAAGTTATGGTCACCTAGTAAATCTCAGTCAGGCGGATATAAAAAGGTTATGGAGTTTTCGAAAATATATAATAATTAAACATAAAATAAGGATAGAAATACTTATGTAAATCATTGGTGAAAATTTTAGATAAGCGTATAGAGATGCTTTCATTCCTCTGATCTTCTGCTTTTCTGCTGTCTTCATCCAATCAATCCTACTCCTTTCTATGGCTGGCTTTATTTAAGGACATCACCATTGTCAATGGCTACTTTTCTTCCTCTCTGGAAAATGGTCCGATACGCTGTCACTGCATGGCTAATCATTTGGAGGCATCACCGTGGTCAATGGCTGTATCCTATCCTCTTGTGAAAATGGTCCAAATGCTCTGTCACAGCACGGCTAATCATCTGAGGTTCTCGATCATACTGGAATAGGATTCACCCTCCTTATGCGTCTGTCACTTCGCCCAGCACTCGCGAGTTTGAAGTTCGTCACGGTCATTCAATCCCAGAGCCCTATTCAGAATACCACAGACAAGGTTTAGACTTTCTGGACTCTCATGAATGCCGCCATCAATCTAGCTTATACCACGAAGATTCTGATTAAGAGATCCAAGAGATAATCATCCAATCTAAGGTGGAACGGAAGTGGTTGTCAGGCACGTGTTCGTGGGGGAATGATGATGATTGTCACGTTCATCACATTCATATTGAAGTGCGAATGAATATCTTAGAAGCAGAATAAGTTGAATTGAATAGAAAAACAGTAGTACTTTGCATTAATTCATGAGGAACAGCAGAGCTCCACACCTTAATCTATGGAGTGTAGAAACTCTACCATTGAAAATACATAAGTGATGAAGGTTCAGGCATGGCCGAATGGCCAGCCCCCAAAACGTGATCACAGGATCAAAAATACAATCCAGGATCTTCCAAAAGATGTCAAATACAATAGTAAAAAGTCCTATTTATACTAAACTAGTTACTAGGGTTTACAGAAGTAAGTAATTGATGCATAAATCCACTTCCGGGGCCCACTTGTTGTGTGCTTGGGCTGAGCTTGAATGTTACACGTGCAGAGGCTCTTTCTACAGTTGAACGCCAGGTTGTAACGTGTTTTTGGCATTCAACTCTGGTTCGTGACGTGTTTCTGGCGTTTAACTCCAGACTGCAGCGTAGAACTGGCATTCAACGCCCTTTTGCGTCGTCTAAACTCGGCCAAAGTATGAACTATTATATATTGCTGGAAAGCCCTGGATGTCTACTTTCCAACGCAATTAGAAGCGTGCCATTTTGAGTTCTTTAGCTCAAGAAAATCTACTTTGAGTGCAATGAGGTCAGAATCCAACAGCATCAGCAGTCCTTCTTCAACCTCTGAATCTGATTTTTGCTCAAGTCCCTCAATTTCAGCCAGAAAATACCTGAAATCACAGAAAAATACACAAACTCATATTAAAGTCCAGAAATGTGAATTTAACATAAAAACTAATAAAAACATCCCTAAAAGTAACTAGATCCTACTAAAAACATACTAAAACAATGCCAAAAAGCGTATAAATTATCCCCTCATCACAACACCAAACTTAAATTGTTGCTTGTCCCCAAGCAACTGAAAATCAAATAGGATAAAAAGAAGAGAATATACTATAAATTCCAAACTATCAATGAAACATAGCTCCAATCAGATGAGCGGGACTTGTAGCTTTTTGCCTCTTGAATAGTTTTGGCATCTCACTTTATCCATTTAGGTTCAGAATGATTGGCATCAATAGGAACTCAGAGACTGATGCTCAAAGCCTTGGGATCCTTTTTATTTACCCTTGCCTTTTGGTTTTAAGGGTTATTGGCTTTTTGCTCTTGCCTCTTGGTTTTAAGAGCTTTTGGCTTTTTCTGCTTGCTTTTTTCAAAAACTTGGTGCACGAAATTGTGATGTCAATGTTCACATTACTCTCTAACAATTTTGCACAACTAACCAGCAAGTGCACTGGGTCGTCCAAGTAATACCTTACGTGAGTAAGGGTCGATCCCACGGAGATTGTTGGCTTGAAGCAAGCTATGGTTATCTCGTAACTCTTAGTCAGGATATAATATCAATAATAATTCTTAATTTGAATTGTGAAAAGTAAGAAGGGCAGAACACAAATTATACTTCTATGCAGTAATGGAGAATATGTTGGAGTTTTAGAGATGCTTTGTCTTCTGAAATTCTGCTTTCCTCTGTTTCTGATTCACGCACGCACGTCCTCCTATGGCAAGCTGTGTGTTGGTGGATCACCGTTGTCAATGGCTACCATCCATCCTTCCAGTGAAAAGGGTCCAGGTGCGTTGTCACCGCACGGCTAATCATCTGCAGGTTCTCAATCGTACCGGAATAGGATTTACTATCCTCTTGCATCTGTCACTATGCCCAGTACTCGCGAGTTTGAAGCTTGTCACAGTCATTCAATCCCTGAATCCTACTCGGAATACCAAAGACAAGGTTTAGACTTTTTGGATTCTCTTGAATGCTGCCATCAATCTAGCTTATACCACGAAGATTCTGATTAAGAGATCCAAGAGATATTCCTTCATTCTACGGTGAACGGGAGTGGTTGTCAGGCACACGTTCGTGGGGGAATGATGATGATTGTCAGGTTCATCACATTCATGTTGAAGTGCGAATGGATATCTTAGATAGGAACACACATGTTTGAATAGAAAACAAAAATACTTGCATTAATTCATCAGGACACAGCAGAGCTCCTCACCCCCAACAATGGAGTTTAGAGACTCATGCCGTCAAAGAGTACAAAATTCAGATCTAAAATGTCATGAGATACAAAATAAATCTCTAAAAGTTGTTTAAATACTAAACTAGTAACCTAGGTTTACAGAAAATGAATAAACTATGATAGATAGTGCAAAAATCCACTTCTGGGGCCCACTTGGTGTGTGCTGGGGCTGAGACTAAAGCTTCTCACGTGCCTGGGCTGTTTTGGGCGTTCAACGCCAGGCCGTAACCTGTTTCTGGCGTTGAACTCCAACTTGTAACGTGTTTCTGGCGCTGGACGCCAGACTGCAACATGGAACTGGGGTTGAACGCCAGTTTACGTCATCTATCCTTAAGCAAAGTATGGACTATTATATATTTCTGGAAAGCCCTGAATGTCTACTTTCCAACGCAATTAGAAGCGCGTCAATTGGAATTCGGTAGCTCCAGAAATTCCATTCCGAGTGCAGAGAGGTCAGGATCCAATAGCATCAGCAGTCCTTTTTCAGCCTGAATCAGATTTTTGCTCAGCTCCCTCAATTTCAGCCAGAAAATACCTGAAATTACAGAAAAACACACAAAATCATAGTAAAGTCCAGAAATATGAATTTTTCCTAGAAACTAATGAAAATAAACTTAAAACTAACTAAAACATACTAAAAACTATATGAAATTAACCCCAAAAAGCGTATAAAATATCCGCTCATCATAACACCAAACTTAAACTGTTGCTTGTCCTCAAGCAAATAGATAAATAAAATAGAATACAAATGAGTCAAGAAACAATAATATCTCAGAGTTTTTGAGTGAAGCTCAGATTCTAATTAAATGAGCGGGGCTAGTAGCTTTTTGCTTCCGAACAGTTTTGGCATCTCACTTTATCCATTGAAGCTCAGAATGATTGGCATTTAGAGGAACTTAAAATTCAGATAGTGTTATTGATTCTCCTAGTTCAGTATGTTAATTCTTGAACACAGCTACTTTTATGAGTCTTGGCCGTCGCCCTAAGCACTTTGTTTTCCAGTATTACCACCGGATACATAAATACCACAGACACATAATTGGGTGAACCTTTTCAGATTGTGACTCAGCTTTGCTAAAGCCCCCTATTAGAGGTGTCCAGGGTTCTTAAGCATACTCTTCTCTTTGCTTTGGACCTTGACTTTAACCGCTCAGTCTCAAGTTTTCACTTGACACCTTCACGCCACAAGCACATGGTTAGGGACAGCTTGGTTTAGCCGCTTAGACCAGGATTTGGTTCCCTTAGGTCCTCCTATCTACTGATGCTCAAAGCCTTGGATCCTTTTTATTACCCTTGCCTTTTGGTTTTAAGGGTTATTGGCTTTTTCTGCTTGCTTTCTCTCTCTCTTTTTTTTTGTATTCACTGCTTTTTCTTGCTTCAAGAATCATTTTTATAATTTTTCAGATTACCAATAACATGTCTCATGTTTATCATTCTTTCAAGAGCCAACAAATTTAACATTCAAGAACATCAAATTCCAAAGACATATGCACTGTTCAAGCATTCATTCAGAAGGCAGAAAGCATTTCCCCCACATGTAAACAATTAGAATTTGTTTTATTAAAAACTCGAAATTTATTTCCTCCTTGTTCTAAAGAAAATCTTCTATTTTATTCATGTTTAATGATGATGAGAAAAATAAACTATAGCATAATTGGGGATAAAATCAAAATATAAATACTAATTGCCATTATATGACTCCTAAGGTGAAACTCAAATAACAGAAAAAAAGTTATCACAGGGTTAAGGTTAAGATCAGAACTCAACAACCTTGACTTTGGAAAGCGGATGCCTCTTTAGTCTGTGGGGTGCTTGGTCCTTCAAGGGATAGTTTCTGACGCTTTAGTTCTCTTAATTCACGCCCTTGCACCTCTTGTTCTCTGAGCAGTTTGCAAAGCATGCTGTTTTGATTTTGCTGTTCTTCCTTCAATTGGTCCATGGTTTCTTGAACACCAAACTTAGAGGATTGCTTGTCCTCAAGCAAAAGAAAAGAAAGGAGAGGGATAGAAGGAGAGCTAGTGTTGAATGGTGGATGAGAGGAAGAAGGCCGAATGTGTTTTTAAAAGGGAGGGCAGGTGGGTTTTTCGAAAATAGGGAGAAAGATAAGATAGAAGATATGATTTAAAAAGAGATAAGTATGATAAGAAAAGATATAATTTAAAATTGAAAAGATATGAAAGATATTTGAAAAAGATAAATTTGGATATTTTTTTTTGAAAAAGATAATATGGAGATTTGAAAAAGATATTGATTAGTTGAAAAGATTTTTGAATGAAAAGAGATAGATTTGTTTTGAAAATTTTGAAAAAGAGTTGAATTGGATAAAAAAAGGATTTGTGCTTATGGATTAAGATACATTTGATATTTTGAAAGTGGGGTTTTTAGAAATTAGGGATTTTAGAAATCAGGGTTTGTAACATGTTTATGCAAGAAATCATGAATTAAAACATGAAAATTAAGATTAAAATGAAAAATATGAAGAAAAAATGAATTTACCTCCTCCCCACCATCCTGGCGTTTGAACGCCCAAACGCTGCATGTTTTGGGCGTTCATCGCCCAACTGCTGCTTCTTCTGGGCGTTCAACGCCTAGCTGTTGCTTCTTTCTGGCGTTGAACGCCAGGAACTCCTTTGTCACTGGGCGTTTTTCTGAACGTCCAGGACGCTATAAATCTGGCGTTAAACGCCCAGAAGGAGCTTTTTTCTGGCGTTCAACACCCAGAAAATGCTTCTTTCTGGCGTTTAACGCCCAGATGGCTATCCTTACTGGCGTTTTCTTGCCAGTGAGCTCTTTTACTCTGTTTTGTGTGTAGAATCCTTATGTAACCCTGTAAACTTATACAATTGACTCTTTACCTTAGTATCAATGAAGTTTTTGTAAACAAATAAAATCAAGAATAGGGCAAAATGCTTAGAGGAAGTGATGCCCCCTGGCTGGGTTGCCTCCCAGCAAGCGCTTCTTTATTGTCTTTAGCTGGACCTTGCTTAGCTTTTAATCTAGCCTAAGCTTTGAGCACTCTTGCTCAACATTGCCTTCAAGATAGTGCTTGATTCTCTGTCCATTAACAATGAACTTCTTATCAGAATCAATATCTTGAAGCTCCACATAACCATATGGTGATACACTTGTAATCACATATGGTCCTCTCCACCGGGACGTCAGTTTCCTGGGAAATAGCTTGAGCCTAGAGTTAAACAACAGAACCTTTTGTCCTGGTTCAAAGATTCTAGATGACAACTTTCTGTCATGCCACCCTTTTGATTTCTCTTTGTAAAGCTTGGCATTTTCGAAAGCAGTGAATCTGAATTCCTCTAGCTTATTCAGCTGGAGCAATCTTTTCTCTCCAGCTAATTTGGCATCAAAGTTAATGAATCTGGTTGCCCAGTAGGCCTTAAGTTCCAGTTCCATGGGCAGGTAACAAGCCTTACCATACACAAGTTGGTAAGGAGAGGTCCCTATGGGAGTCTTGAATGCTGTTCTGTAAGCCCACAGAGCATCATCCAAGCTTCGTGTCCAATCCTTTCTACGGGTACTTACAGTCCGTTCTAGGATTCTTTTTAGTTCTCTATTAGAGACTTCAGCTTGCCCATTTGTCTGTGGATGATATGGAGTTGCCACCTTATGGCGAATCCCATACCGGACCATGGCAGAGTAAAGCTGTTTGTTGCAGAAGTGAGAGCCCCCATCACTGATTAGTACCCTAGGGACACCAAACCTGCTGAATATATGTTTCTGGAGGAATTTCAGTACTGTTTTAGTATCATTGGTAGGTGTGGCAATGGCCTCTACCCACTTTGATACATAGTCAACCGCCACCAGAATATAAGTGTTTGAGTATGATGGTGGGAAAGGCACCATGAAATCAATACCCCAAACTTCAAACAACTCAATCTCCAAGATTCCTTGTTGAGGCATGGCGTAACTGTAAGGAAAATTACCAGCTCTCTGGCAACTGTCACAGTTACGTACAAACTCTCTGGAATCTCTGTAAAGTGTAGGCCAGTAGAAACCACATTGGAGGACCTTGGTGGCTGTTCGCTCACCTCCGAAATGACCTCCATATTGTAGAGGGGGAGGACGCCCCTTCCACTGGTTCTATCCGGGACAGATGGTCAGTCACTTGGTTCTCTGTCCCTTTTCTGTCTCTTATTTCTATATCAAACTCTTGCAGAAGCAACACCCATCTTATGAGTCTGGATTTTGAATCCTGCTTTGTGAGTAGATATTTAAGAGCAGCATGATCTATATACACAATCACTTTTGATTCTACTAAATGTGATCTAAACTTGTCAATGGCCTAAACCACTACAAGCAATTCTTTTTCTGTGGTTGTGTAATTTTTTTGGGCATCATTCAAAACACGGCTAGCATAATAAATGACATGCAGAAGCTTGTCATGCCTCTGCCCAAGTACTGCACCAATGGCGTGATCACTGGCATCACACATTAATTCGAATGGTAATGTCCAGTCTGGTGCAGAGATAACTGGTGCTGTGACCAGCTTAGCTTTCAGAGTTTTAAACGCCTGTAGGCATTCTGTGTCAAATACAAATGGCGTGTCAGCAGCTAACAGGTTACTTAGAGGTTTTGCAATTTTTGAAAAATCCTTTATAAACCTCCTATAGAATCCTGCATGCCCCAGAGAGCTTCTGATTGCCTTAACATTGGCAGGTGGTGGTAATTTTTCAATTACCTCTATTTTAGCTTGATCCACCTCTATTCCCTTGTTTGAAATTTTATGCCCAAGGACAATCCCTTCAGTCACCATAAAGTGACATTTTTCCCAGTTTAAAACCAGGTTGGTCTCTTGGCATCTTTTCAAAACCAGTGTCAGGTGATCAAGACAGGAGCTGAATAAGTCTCCATATACTGAGAAGTCATCCATGAAGACTTCCAAAAATTTTTCCACCATATCAGAGAAAATAGAGAGCATGCATCTCTGAAAGGTTGCAGGCGCAATACACAGCCCAAAAGGCATCCTTCTGTAAGCAAATACTCAAGATGGACATGTGAATGCTGTTTTCTCTTGATCCTGGGGATCTACTGCAATTTGGTTGTAGCCTGAATAGCCATCCAAAAAGCAGTAATAATTATTTCCTGCTAGTCTTTCTAGCATCTGGTCTATGAATGGTAAAGGAAAATGATCCTTTCTGGTG
>NC_029790.2:68785287-68800143 GCF_000816755.2 Arachis ipaensis
AGTAATTTGGTGACCTCTTTCTGCACCACTTCCTTCATGGTTGGATTTAGCTGCCTCTGTGGTTGAACCACTGGCTTAGCATTGTCCTCCAATAAGATCTTGTGCATGCATCTAGCTGGGCTTATGCCTTTAAGGTCACTTATGGACCACCCAAGAGCTGTCTTGTGTGTCCTTAGCACTTGAATTAGTGCTTCCTCTTCCTGTGGATTTAAAGCAGAGCTTATGATCACTGGAAAAGTGTCACCTTCTACCAGAAATGCATACTTCAGTGATGGTGGTAATGATTTGAGCTCGGGTTTAGGAGGTTTTTCCTCTTCCTGAGGAAATTTCAGAGACTCTTTCAATTCCTCTGAATCCTTTAGATCAGGTGGAACATCTTTAAAGATGTTTTCCAGCTATGATTCGAGACTTTCATCCATGTTGATCTCTTCTACCAAAGAGTCAATAAGATCAACTTTCATGCAGTCTTTTGGTGTGTCTGGGTGCTGCATGGCATTGACAGCATTCAACTTAAACTCATCTTCATTGACTCTCAGGGTGACTTCCCCCTTTTGGACATCAATGAGAGTTCGTCCAGTTGCTAGGAAAGGTCTTCCTAGAATGAGAGTAGCACTCTTGTGCTCCTCCATTTCCAGCACTACGAAGTCAGTGGGAAAGGCGAAAGGCCCAACCCTGACAATCATGTCCTCAATCACGCCTGATGGGTATTTAATGGAGCCATCAGCAAGTTGGAGACATATCCGGGTTGGTTTAACTTCTTCAGTTAAACCATGCTTTCTGATAGTGGATGCAGGTATTAGGTTGATCCTTGCCCCAAGATCGCATAAAGCTGTCTTGGTGCAATTTCCCTCTAATGTGCATGGTATTAGAAAGCTTCCGGGATCTTTAAGCTTTTCAGGAAAGCTTTTCAGAATGACTGCACTGCATTCTTCAGTGAGGAAAACTCTTTCAGTTTCTCTCCAATCCTTCTTATGACTCAAAATCTCTTTCATGAACTTGGCATCAGAAGGTATTTGCTCAAGTGCCTCTGCAAACGGAATTTTAATTTCAAGAGTCCTGAGATAATCTGCAAAGCGAGCAAATTGCTTATCCTGCTCCTCTTGGCGGAGTTTTTGAGGATAAGGTATCTTGGCTTTATATTCCTCAACCTTGGTTGCTGTAGGTTTATTTCCTACAGAAGTGGTTGAAGAAGCCTTTTTAGAGGGGTTGTCATCAGTACTTGTGTGTGTCTGATCCCTCACTGGCATTTGAATGCCAGGGTTGGAAGCTGGACTGACGTTAGATGCCAACTCCTCAGCTGTTCCTAGCGTCTGAATGCCAGAACTGTGCTTCCTTTGGGCATTCAACGCCAGTTCCTTGCTTGTTTCTGGCGTTGAACGCCAGTCCTGAGCATGGTCTGGGCGTTTAGTGCCAGCCTTCCACCCAATTTCTGGTGTTTTACTGCCAGAATTATTTTTTCCTGGGCTCTTACTGTCCTCAGATGGATTTTGGGTGGTTTGATCAATTCTTAGCTTCCTGCTGCCTTGAGGTGGGGTATTTAATGTTTTCCCACTTCTTAATTGAACTGCTTGGCATTCTTCTGTTATTTGTTTTGACAGCTGCTGTTTTGTTTGCTTCAATTGTTCTTCCATATTTATATTAGCCATCCTTGTCTCTTGTAGTCTATCTTTGAATTCGGCTAACTGTTGTGTTAGAAAGTCCAATTGCTAATTGAATTCAACAGCTTGTTCTACAGGACTGAGTTCAGCAGTTACTGTTTTAGCCTCTTCTTTCATGGAAGGGTCACTGCTTAGCTTCTTCAATTGTCTTTCTCATGTGGATTGATCCACCAGTTGAGTAATCTAGAGAGATCTGAGCTCTTTCTGTAAGCCCATAATAGAAGATGTCTAACTGAACCCACTCTGAAAACATTTCAGAGGGGCATTTTCGTAGCATCTCTCTGTATCTCTCCCAGGCATCATAAAGAGATTCATTATCTCCTTGTTTAAAAGCCTTGGATGTCCAGCCTTAGCTGTGTCATCCGTTTTGGAGGAAAGTATTGATTCAGGAATTTTTCTGTCAGCTGTTTCCATGTCCTTATGCTAGCCTTAGGTTGGTTATTTAACCACCTCTTGGCTTGGTCTTTTACAGCAAATGAAAACAGTAATAATCTGTAGACATCCTGATCTACTTCCTTATCATGTACTGTGTCAGCAATTTGTAAAAACTGTGCTAGAAACTCTGTTGGTTCTTCCTGTAGAAGACCGGAATACTGACAGCTTTGCTACACCATGATAATGAGCTGAGGATTCAACTCAAAGCTACTGACTCCAATGGAGGGTATGCAGATACTACTCCCATATGAAGCAGTAGAGGGGTTAGCATATGACCATAGAGTCCTTCTGGACTGTTCATTTCCACTTGGATCCATGATGGAGAAAGGGAGATGATGTAATAAAAAAAATTATTTTTATTTATTTATTTATTTCAAAAATAAAATAAATTAAAATAAAATAAATAAAAAGGGGTGAAGATTTTCGAAAAAATGAGGAGAGAGAAAGTGGTTAGGAAGTTTTGAAAAGGATATGATGATTTTTGAAAAAGGTTTTAAATTTTAAAATAAAAATCTGAATTTTAAAGGTAAATTTCAAAAATTTGCTTTAAAATAGAGAGAAAAGATATTTTTGAATTCAAAGAGGAGAGAGAAAAATAATAAGATAGCACAAGATTTAAAATTTTTAGATCTAATGCTCCTTGTTTTCAAAAATTTTGGAGAGAAAACACCAAGGAACACTAAACTTAAAAATTTTAAGATCAAGATACAAGGAAAACTCAAGAACACTTTGAAGATTCACAAGAACACAAGAACATGAAGAATGAACACCAAACTTAAAATTTTTAGAAAACCAAAATAAGATTTTTCGAAAACCAAAGAAAACTCAACAAGAAAACACTAAACTTAAAGTTTGGCACAAGATTTAATGTAAAAATTATTTTTGAAAAAGAATTTTAAAAGGAAGGTACCCAATTTACCAAGAACACAGACCAACGCTCTAGCCAAATGGGCATTAAATGTAACACTTGTTTTGAAAAATATTTTTAATAACTAAGAAAAAATATTATTTTTATTTTTTTTTGAAAGGAATATAAAAGACTCTGACCCAAAAGACAAAATTTTCCTAATCTAAGCAACAGAATTCACCGTCAGTTGTTCAAACTCAAACAATCCCCGGCAACGGCGCCAAAAACTTGGTGCACGAAATCGTGATGTCAATGTTCACATTACTCTCTTACAATTTCGCACAACTAACCAGCAAGTGCACTGGGTCGTCCAAGTAATACCTTACGTGAGTAAGGGTCGATCCCACGGAGATTGTTGGCTTGAAGCAAGCTATGGTTATCTCGTAACTCTTAGTCAGGATATAATATCAATAATAATTCTTAATTTGAATTGTGAAAAGTAAGAAGGGCAGAACATAAATTATACTTGTATGCAGTAATGGAGAATATGTTGGAGTTTCGGAGATGCTTTGTCTTCTGAAATTCTGCTTTCCTCTATTTCTGATTCACGCACGCACATCCTCCTAACAAGATGTGTGTTGGTGGACCACCGTTGTCAATGGCTACCATCCATCCTTCCAGATAAAAGGGTCCAGGTGCGCTGTCACCGCACGGCTAATCATCTGCAGGTTCTCAATCGTACCGGAATAGGATTTACTATCCTTTTACGTCTGTCACTACGCCCAGCACTCCCGAGTTTGAAGCTTGTCACAGTCATAAAATCCCTGAATCCTACTCGGAATACCACAGACAAGGTTTAGACTTTCCGGATTCTCTTGAATGCTACCATCAATCTAGCTTATACCACGAAGATTCTGATTAAGAGATCCAAGAGATATTCATTCATTCTACGGTGAACAGGAGTGGTTGTCAGGCACGCGTTAGTGGGGGAATGATGATGATTGTCACGTTCATCACATTCATGTTGAAGTGCGAATGGATATCTTAGATAGGAATACACATGTTTGAATAGAAAATAGAAATACTTGCATTAATTCATCAGGACACAGCAGAGCTCCTCACCCCCAACAATGGAGTTTAGAGACTCATGCCGTCAAAGAGTACAAAATTCAGATCTAAAATGTCATGAGATACAAAATAAATCTCTAAAAGTTGTTTAAATACTAAACTAGTAACCTAGGTTTACAGAAAATGAATAAACTATGATAGATAGTGCAGAAATCCACTTCTGGGGCCCACTTGGTGTGTGCTGGGGCTGAGACTAAAGCTTCTCACGTGCCTGGGCTGTTTTGGGCGTTCAACGCCAGGCTGTAACCTGTTTCTGGCGTTGAACTCCAACTTGTAACGTGTTTCTGGCGCTGGACGCCAGACTGCAACATGGAACTGGCGTTGAACGCCAGTTTATGTCATCTATCCTTAAGCAAAGTATAGACTATTATATATTGCTGGAAATCCCTGGATGTCTACTTTCCAACGCAATTAGAAGCGCATCAATTGGACTCTTGTAGCTCCAGAAATTCCATTCCGAGTGCAGAGAGGTCAGGATCCAACAGCATTAGCAGTCCTTTTTCAGCCTGAATCAGATTTTTGCTCAGCTCCCTCAATTTCAGCCAGAAAATACCTGAAATTACAGAAAATACACAAACTCATAGTAAAGTCCAGAAATATGAATTTTGCCTAGAAACTAATGAAAATAAACTAAAAACTAACTAAAACATACTAAAAACTATATGAAATTAACCCCAAAAAGCGTATAAAATATCCGCTCATCACAACACCAAACTTAAACTGTTGCTTGTCCTCAAGCAACTAGATAAATAAAATAGAATACAAATGAGTCAAGAAACAATAATATCTCAGAGTATTTGAGTGAAGCTCAGATTCTAATTAAATGAGCGGGGCTAGTAGCTTTTTGCTTCCGAACAGTTTTGGCATCCCACTTTATCCATTGAAGCTCAGAATGATTGGCATCTATAGGAACTTAAAATTCAGATAGTGTTATTGATTCTCCTAGTTCAGTATGTTGATTCTTGAACACAGCTACTTTTATGAGTCTTGGCCGTGGCCCTAAGCACTTTGTTTTCCAGTATTACCACCGGATACATAAATGCCACAGACACATAATTGGGTGAACCTTTGACTAAAGCCTCCAATTAGAGGTGTCCAGGGTTCTTAAGCACACTCTTCTCTTTGCTTTGCACCTTGACTTTAACCGCTCAGTCTCAAGTTTTCACTTGACACTTTCACGCCACAAGCACATGGTTAGGGATAGCTTGGTTTAGCCGCTTAGACCAGGATTTGATTCCCTTAGGTCCTCCTATCCACCGATGCTCAAAGCCTTGGATCCTTTTTATTACCCTTGCCTTTTGGTTTTAAGGGTTATTGGCTTTTTCTGCTTGCTTCTTGGTTTTAAGAGCTTTTGGCTTTTTCTGCTTGCTTTTTTTCTTTTTTTTTTCTTTTTATTCGAAATTGTGATCTCAGGCAATGGCGCCAAAAACTCTGTACGCATGTCTTAATAAATTGTTTTTCATTCACAACTTCGATACAACTAACCAGCAAGTGCAATGGGTCGTCCAAGTAATAAAACCTTACGTGAGTAAGGGTCGATCCCACGGAGATTATTGATATGAAGCATGCTATGGTCACCTTATAAATCTCAGTCAGGCGGATATAAAAATGTTATGGAGTTTTCGAAAATATATAATAATTAAACATAAAATAAGGATAGAAATACTTATGTAAATCATTGGTGAGAATTTCAGATAAGCGTATAGAGATGCTTTTGTTCCTCTGAACTTCTGCTTTCCTGCTGTCTTCATCCAATCAATCCTACTCCTTTCTATGGCTGGCTTTATTTAAGGACATCACCATTGTCAATGGCTACTTTTCATCCTCTCTGGAAAATGGTCCGATGCATTGTCACTGCATGGCTAATCATCTGGAGGCATCACCGTGGTCAAAGGCTGCATCCTATCCTCATGTGAAAATGGTCCAAATGCTCTGTCACAGCATGGCTAATCATCTGAGGTTCACGATCATACTGGAACAGGATTCACCCTCCTTTTGCGTCTGTCACTACGCCCACCACTTGCGAGTTTGAAGTTCGTCACAGTCATTCAATCCCAGAGCCCTACTCGGAATACCACAGACAAGGTTTAGACTTTCTGGACTCTCATGAATGCCGCCATCAATCTAGCTTATACCACGAAGATTCTGATTAAGAGATCCAAGAGATAATCATCCAATCTAAGGTGGAACGGAAGTGGTTGTCAGGCACGCGTTCGTGGGGAAATGATGATGATTGTCACGTTCATCACATTCATATTGAAGTGTGAATGAATATCTTAGAAGCGGAATAAGTTGAATTGAAGAGAAGAACAGTAGTACTTTGCATTAATTCATGAGGAACAGTAGAGCTCGACACCTTAATCTATGGAGTGTAGAAACTCTACCGTTGAAAATACATAAGTGGTGAAGGTTCAGGCTTGGCCGAATGGCCAGCCCCCAAAACGTGATCACAGGATCAAAAATACAATCCAGGATCTTCCAAAAGATGTCAAATACAATAGTAAAAAGTCCTATTTATACTAAACTAGTTACTAGGGTTTACAAAAGTAAGTAATTGATGCACAAATTCACTTCTGGGGCCCACTTGGTGTGTGCTTGGGCTGAGCTTGAATGTTACACGTGCAGAGGCTCTTTCTGGAGTTGAACGCGAGGTTGTAACGTGTTTTTGGCGTTCAACTCTGGTTCGTGACGTGTTTCTGGCGTCTAACTCCAGACTGCAGCGTAGAACTGGCGTTCAACGACCTTTTGCGTCATCTAAACTCGGCCAAAGTATGGACTATTATATATTGCTGGAAATCCCTGGATGTCTACTTTCCAACGCAATTAAAAGCGCGCCAGTTTGAGTTCTATAGCTCCAGAAAATCTAATTTGAGTGAAAGGAGGTCAGAATCCAATAGCATCCGCAGTTCTTCATCAACCTCTGAATCTGATTTTTGCTCAAGTCCCTCAATTTCAGCCAGAAAATACCTGAAATCACAGAAAAACACACAAACTCATAGTAAAGTCCAGAAATGTGAATTTAACATAAAAACTAATAAAAACATCCCTAAAAGTAACTAGATCCTACTAAAAACATACTAAAAACAATGGCAAAAAGCGTATAAATTATCCCCTCATCACAACACCAAACTTAAATTGTTGCTTGTCCCCAAGCAACTAAAAATCAAATAGGATTAAAAGAAGAGAATATACTATAAATTCCAAACTATCAATGAAACATAGCTCCAATCAGATGAGCGGGACTTGTAGCTTTTTGCCTCTTGAATAGTTTTGGCATCTCACTTTATCCATTGAGGTTCAGAATGATTGGCATCTATAGGAACTCAGAGTTCAGATAGTGTTATTGATTCTCCTAGTTCAGTATGTTGATTCTTGAACACAGCTACTTTAAGAGACTTGGCCATGGTCCTAAGCACTTTGTTTTCCAGTATTACCACCGGATACATAAATGCCACAGACACATAATTGGGTGAACCTTTTCAGATTGTGACTCAGCTTTGCTAAAGTCCCCAATTAGAGGTGTCTAGGGTTCTCAAGCACACTCTTATTTTGCTTTGGACCTTGACTTTAACCACTCAGTCTCAAGTTTTCACTTGACACCTTCACGCCACAAGCACATGGTTAGGGACAGCTTGGTTTAGCCGCTTAGGTGGTGCACGAAATTGTGATCTCAGGCAACTTCAGGGAAAACTCTGTACGCACGTCTTAATAAATCGTTTTTCATTCACAACTTCGATACAACTAACCAGCAAGTGCATTGGGTCGTCCAAGTAATAAACCTTACGTGAGTAAGGGTCGATCCCACGGAGATTGTTGGTATGAAGCAAGCTATAGTCACCTTGTAAATCTCAGTCAGGCGGATATCAAAAGGTTATGGAGTTTTCGAAATTAAATAATAAGTAAACATAAAAAAAGGATAGAAACACTTATGTATATCATTGTTGAGAATTTCAGATAAGTGTATAGAGATGCTTTCGTTCCTCTGAACCTCTGCTTTCCTGCTGTCTTCATCCAATCAGTCTTACTCATTTCCATGGCTGGCTTTATGTAAGGACATCATCGTTGTCAATGGCTACATTTTATCCTCTCTGGAAAATGGTCCGATGCACTGTCACTGCATGGCTAATCGTCTGGAGGCATCACCCTTGTCAATGGCTGCATCCCATCCTCTTGTGAAAATGGTCCAAATGCTCTGTCACAGCACGGCTAATCATCTGAGGTTCTCGATCATACTGGAATAGGATTCACCCTCCTTTTGCATCTGTCACTACGCCCAGCACTCGCGAGTTTGAAGTTCGTCACAGTCATTCAATCCCAGAGTCCTACTTGGAATACCACAGACAAGGTTTAGACTTTCCGGACTCTCATGAATGCCGCCATCAATCTAGCTTATACCACGAAGATTCTGATTAAGAGATCCAAGAGATACTCATTCAGTCTAAGGTGGAACGGAAGTGGTTGTCAGGCACGCGTTCGTGGGGGGAATGATGATGATTGTCACGTTCATCACATTCAGGTTGAAGTGCGAATGAATATCTTAGAAGCGGAATAAGTTGAATTGAATAGAAAAAAACAGTAGTACTTTGCATTAATCTTTGAGGAACAGCAGAGCTCCACACCTTAATCTATGGAGTGCAGAAACTCTACCGTATGAAAATACATAAGTGATAATGGTTCAGGCATGGCCGAATGGCCAGCCCCCATGAAAGTCTAAGATAGCATAAAACTGATCAAAGATGTCTAATACAATAGTAAAAAGTCCTATTTATAATAAACTAGTTACTAGGGTTTACAGAAGTAAGTAATTGATGCATTAATCTACTTCCGGGGCCCACTTGGTGTGTGCTTGGGCTGAGCTTGAATGTTACACGTGTAGAGGTCAATCTTGGAATTGAACGCCAGTTTGTAACGTATTTCTGGCGTTCAACTCTGGCCTGTGACGTGTTTCTGGCGTTTAACTTCAGACAGCAGCGTAGAACTGGTGTTCAACGCCCTTTTACGTCGTCTAAACTCGACCAAAGTATAGAATATTATATATTTCTGAAAAGCCCTGGATGTCTACTTTCCAACGCAATTGGAAGCGCGCCATTTTAAGTTCTGTAGCTCCAGAAAATCTACATTGAGTGCAGGGAGGTCAGAATCCAACAACATCAGCAGTCCTTCTTCAACCTCTGAATCTGATTTGTGCTCAAGTCCCTCAATTTCAGCCAGAAAATACCTGAAATCACAGAAAAACACACAAACTCATAGTAAAGTCCAGAAATGTGAATTTAACATAAAAACTAATGAAAACATCCCTAAAAGCAACTATATTCTACTAAAAACATACTAAAAACAATGCCAAAAAGCGTATAAATTATCCGCTCATCACAACACCAAACTTAAATTGTTGCTTGTCCCCAAGCAACTGAAAATCAAATAGGATAAAAAGTAGAGAATTTACTATAAATTCCAAACTATCAATGAAACATAGCTCCAATTAAATGAGCGGGACTTGTAGCTTTTTGCCTCTTGAATAGTTTTGGCATCTCACTTTATCCATTGAAGTTCAGAATGATTGGCATCTATAGGAACTCAGAGTTCAGATAGTGTTATTGATTCTCCTAGTTCAGTATGATGATTCTTGAACACAGCTATTTTAGGAGTCTTGGCCGTGGCCCTAAGCACTTTGTTTTCCAGTATTACCGCCGGATACATAAATGCCACAGACACATAATTGGGTGAACTTTTTCAGATTGTGACTCAGCTTTGCTAAAGTCCCCAATTAGAGGTGTCCAGGGTTCTTAAGCACACTCTGTTTTTGCTTTGGACCTTGACTTTAACCGCTCAGTCTCAAGTTTTCACTTGACACCTTCACGCCACAAGCACATGGTTAGGGACAGCTTGGTTTAGCCGCTTAGGCCAGGATTTTATTCCTTTAGGCCCTCCTATCCACTGATGCTCAAAGCCTTGGGATCCTTTTTATTTACCCTTACCTTTTGGTTTTAAGGGTTATTGGCTTTTTGCTCTTGCCTCTTGGTTTTAAGAGGTTTTGGCTTTTTCTGCTTGCTTTTTCTCTTTTTTTTCTTTCTTTATATTTTTTCGCTATTTTTTTTTCTGCAAACTTTGTTCTTTGCTGCTTTTTCTTGCTTCAAGAATTATTTTTATGATTTTTCAGATTATCAAATAACATGTCTCCTTATCATCATTCTTTCAAGAGCCAACATATTTAACATTCTTAAACAACAACTTCAAAAGACATATGCACTGTTCAAGCATTCATTCAGAAAGCAAGAAGCATTGTCACCACATCAATATAATTAAACTAAGTTCAAGGATAAATTCGAAACTCATGTACTTCTTGTTCTTTTGAATTAAATCAGTTTTCATTTAAGAGAGGTGATGGATTCATAGGACATTCATAACTTTAAGACAAAGTTACTAAATACTAATGATCATGTAATGAAGACACAAACATGGATAAGTACTTAACATAGAGAAAACGAAAAATAGAGAATGTAAGAACAAGGAATGAGTCCACCTTAGTGATGGTGGCGTTTCCTTCTTGAGGAACCAATGATGTCCTTGAGCTCTTCTATGTCTCTTCCTTGTCTTTGTTGCTCCTCCCTCATTGCTTTTTGATCTTCTCTTATTTCATGAAGGATGATGGAGTGCTCTTGATGTTCCACCCTTAGTTGTCCCATGTTGGAACTTTATTCTCCTAGGGAGGTGTTGATTTGCTCCCAATAGTTCTGTGGAGGAAATTTGCACACAACTCTGGGCGTTCAGCGCCAGATTGGTGCTTGTTCTGGGCGTTGAACGCCCATTTGTTGCCTATTTCTGGCGTTGAACGCCAGAATCATGCTTGTTCTGGGCGTTTAGCACCAGCTCTTCTCCAGGGTGCAATTCTGGCATTCAAATGCCCAGATGCTGCCCATTTTGGGCGTTCAGCGCCAGAACCATGCTCTGTTCTGGCGTTGAACGCTAGCCAGATGCTTCTTACTAGCGTTTAAATGCCAGTAAGGTCTTCCTCCAGGGTGTGATTTTTCTTCTGCTGTTTTTGATTCCATTTTCAATTTTTATATTTAGTTTGTTACTCCACATGATCATGAAAGAACAAGAAAAATAAAATCAGATAAATAAAAATTGGGTTGCCTCCCAACAAGCGCTTCTTTAATGTCAATAGCTTGGCAGTGGGCTCTCATGGAGCCTCACAGATATTCAGAGCATTGTTGAGACTTCGCAACACCAAACTTAGAGTTTGGATATGGGAGTTCAACACCAAACTTAGAGTTTTGTTGTGGCCTCCTAACACCAAACTTAGAGTTTATTTGATTAAAGTTGACCCTTCTAGTGTAGGGGCGTGCATCTCCTTGCATCATAGGCAAGTTAAACGCCAACCTCACATTTTCCGGACTAAAATCTAAGTATTTCCCTCGAACCATTGTAATATAATTCTTTGGGTTTGGATTCTTACTTTGATCATGGTTCCTAGTGATCCATGCATTGGCATAGAACTCTTGAACCATTAGGATGCCGACTTGTTGGATGGGGTTTGTTAGAACTTCGCAACCTCTTCTTTGGATTTCATGTCGGATCTCTGGATACTCATTCTTCTTGAGCTTGAAAGGGACCTCGGGGATCACCTTCTTCTTGGCCACAACATCATAGAAGTGGTTTTGATGAGCTTTGGAGATGAATCTTTCCATCTCCCATGACTCAGAGGTGGAAGCTTTTGTCTTCCCTTTCCCTTTTCTAGAGGATTCTCCGGTCTTGGATGCCATCAATGGTAATGGAAAAACAAAAAGCTTATGCTTTTACCACACCAAACTTAGAATATTGCTCGCCCTCGAGCAAGAGAAGAAAGAATAGATGAAGAAGAAGAAGAAAATATGGAGGAGAGGGGGGAGGGGTGTATTCGGCCAAGTAGGGGAAGAGAGGGTTGTGTTGTGTGAAAATGAAGAAGAATGGAGGACTTTATATAGGGAAGGCTCACACAGAGCCTTTTCAAAGATCATGTTGCCTATGGTACAAGGTATTACGAACTTTCCAGGATCCTGTTTCTTTTGAGGCAATGTCAGTGGATCCAGATCACTCAGTTCATTAGTGAACAAGGGAGGTTCATCTTCCCAAGTCTCAATACCAAATAATTTGGCATTCAGCTTCATGATTGCACCAAGGTACTTGGTAACTTGCTCATCAGTAACATCCTCATTCTCTTCAGAAGAGGAATACTCATCAGAGCTCATGAATGGCATCAGGAGGTTCAATGGAATCTCTATGGTCTCTAGATGAGCTTTAGAGTCCTTTGGTTCCTCAGAGAGAAACTCCTTATTGATCACTGGGCGTCCCAGGAGGTCTTCCTCCTTGGGATTCACGTCCTCCCCTTCCTCTTTGGATTCGGCCATGATGGTTATATCAATGGCCTTGCACTCTCCTTTTGGATTTTCTTCTGTATTGCTTGGGAGAGTACTAGTAGGGATTTCAGTGATCCTTTTACTCAGCTGGCCCACTTGTGCCTCCAAATTTCTAATTGGGGACCTTGTTTCATTCATGAAACTTACAGTGGCCTTGGACAGATCAGAGACTAAGTTTGCTAAATTAGAGGTATTTTGTTCAGAGTTCTCTGTCTGTTGCTGAGTGGATGATGGAAAAGGCTTGCTATTACTAAACCTGTTTCTTCCACCTTTATTAAAGCCTTGTTGAGGCTTTTATTTATCCTTCCATGAGAGATATGGGTGATTTCTCCATGAGGGGTTATAGGTGTTTCCATAAGGTTCACCCATGTAATTCACCTCTGCTATTGCAGGGTTTTCAGGATCATAAGCTTCTTCTTCAGAAGATACCTCTTGAGTATTGTTGGATGCAGCTTGCTGGTGCACGAAATTGTGATCTCCAGGCTCGAACAAATCCTGGTAATGGCTCCAAAGCTTGGTGCTCTGATCTTAATTCAAGATTGTCACAACTTCGATACAACTAACCAGCAAGTGCACTTGAACACAGCTTCTTTATGAGTCTTGGCCGTGGCCCTAAGCATTTTGTTTTCCAATATTACCACCGGATACATAAATGCCATATTAGACTCTAATAAATAAAAAATGTACATGTAAAACAAGAAAAGACACAAAACAAGGAAAACATCAAGATCAAACAAGAAGACTGACAAAGAACAACTTGAAGATCATGAAGAACACTATGAATACATGAAATTTTCAAAAAATGCAAGATGCACATGCAATTGACACCAAACTTATAATATGACTCAAGACTCAAACAAGAAACACAAAATATTTTTGATTTTTATGATTTTCTAATTTTTTTTGTATTTTTTTTTTCGAAAATTATTTGAAAAACAAAAATAAGGATTTCAAAATTTTTAATATGAATTCCAGGAATCTCGCCATGTTAGTCTTAAAGCTCCAATCAAAGGGTCAGGCATGGCTTAATAGCCAGCCAAGCTTTAGTATATAATTACATGGACTGGAGTGATTAGTTGAATGCCAATCCCAAAGTAGTTTGGGGATGGCTTTATAGCCAGATAGGCTTCAACATGCTTCATGAAACACTAGAATTCATTCTTAAAAATTCTGAAGAAAAATAATATTTTTGAAAACATTTTTTTTTTTCGAAAACAAGTGAGAAAATTTTGAAATATTTTTGAAAAATTTTTGAAAAGAAAACAAAAAGAAAATTACCTAATCTGAGCAACAAGATGAACCGTCAGTTGTCCAAACTCGAACAATCCCCGGCAACGGCGCCAAAAACTTGGTGCACGAAATTGTGATCTCCACGCTCGAACAAATCCTGGTAATGGGTCCAAAGCTTGGTGCTCTGATCTTAATTCATGATTGTCACAACTTCGATACAACTAACCAGCAAGTGCACTGGGTCGTCCAAGTAATACCTTACGTGAGTAAGGGTCGAATCCCACGGAGATTGTTGGTATGAAGCAAGCTATGGTCACCTTGTAAATCTTAAACTAATGAAAACATCCCTAAAAGTAACTAGATCCTACTAAAAACATACTAAAAACAATGTCAAAAAGCGTATAAATTATCCGCTCATCACTTGCATTCCATTCAGACTCTGAGAAATCATATTGACTTACTGAGTCAATATTTTATTCTAAGCCAATATGGCATTCAAAGTATAAATTTCAAGAACTCCCTTCTTCTGAGGCGTCCCATTACGCACAGGATTCCTCTCAGAAGTGTATATGAACTGGTTATTAGCAACCATGTCAATGAGTTCTTGAGCTTCTGCAGGCGTTTTCTTTAGGTGAATGGATCCACCTGCAGAAGTATCCAATGACATTTTAGCCAATTCAGATAGACCATCATAGAATATGTCCAGGATGGTCCATTCTGAAAGCATGTCAGAAGGACACTTTTTGGTCAGTTCTTTGCATCTCTCCCAAGCTTCATAGAGGGATTCACCTTCTTTCTGTCTGAAGGTCTGGACATCCACTCTAAGCTTACTCAGCTTTTGAGGAGGAAAGAACTTGGCTAAGAAAGCCTTGACCAGCTTATCCCAAGAGTTCAGGCTATCCTTAGGTTGAGAGTCCAACCATATTCTAGCTTTGTCTCTCACAGCAAAAGGGAAAAGCATGAGCCTGTAGACTTCAGGATCTACTCCGTTAAACTTAACAGTATCACAGATCTGCAAGAATTCAGTTAAGAACTGAAAAGGATCTTCAGATGGAAGTCCATGGAACTTGCAGTTCTGCTGCATCAGAGAAACTAATTGAGGTTTAAGCTCAAAATTGTTTGCTCCAATGGCAGGAATGGAGATGCTTCTTCCATGTAAATT
>NC_029790.2:68800588-68842255 GCF_000816755.2 Arachis ipaensis
GAAAATTTTGGATCAAAACAATGAATGCATGCAAGAATGCTATGAATGTCAAGATGAATACCAAGAACACTTTGAATGTCAAGATGAACATCAAGAACTTATTTTTGAAAAATTTTTAATGCAAAGAAAACATGCAAGACACCAAACTTAAAAATTTTTCATGTATAGACACTATGAATGCAAGAATGCATATGAAAAACAAGAAAAGACACAAAACATGAAAACATCAAGATCAAACAAGAAGACTTACCAAGAACAACTTGAAGGTGATGAAGAACACTATGAATGCATGAATTTTTCGAAAAATGCAAGATGAATATGCAATTGACACCAAACTTTCAACTTGACTCAAGACTCAAACAAGAAACATGAAATATTTTTTTATTTTTATGATTTTTTTATTTTTTTTATTTTTTTTGTATTTTTATTTTATATTTTTCGAAAATTATTTAGAAAAAGAAAAATAAGGATTCCAAAATTTTTAACATGAATTCCAGGAATCTTGTATTCTTTGTCTAAAGCTCCAATCTGAGGGTTAGGCATGGCTTAATAGCCAGCCAAGCTTTAGTATGCTATTACATATTTACATGCATTGAAGTGATTAGTTGAATCCTCAGTCCAAAGGAATTTGGACATGGCTTCACAGCCAGCCAGGATTCAACAAATCATCATGAAACACTAGAATTCATTCTTAAAAATTATGAAGAAAAATATATTTTTTGAAAACAGTTTTTTTTTTTTCGAAAACAGATGAGAAATTTTTGAAAGGTTTTTGAAAACTTTTTAAAAATAAAACAAAAAGAAAATTACCTAATCTGAGCAACAAGATGAACCGTCAGTTGTTCAAACTCGAACAATCCCTGGCAACGGCGCCAAAAACTTGGTTTACGAAATTGTGATCTCAGGCAACGGCGCCAAAAACTCTGTACGCACGTCTTAATAAATCGTTTTTCATTCACAACTTTGATACAACTAACCAGCAAGTGCACTGGGTCATCCAAGTAATAAACCTTACATGAGTAAGGGTCGATCCCACGGAGATTGTTGGTATGAAGCAAGCTATGGTCACCTTGTAAATCTCAGTCAGGAGGATATCAAAAGGTTATGGAGTTTTCGAAATTTAATAATAAGTAAACATAAAATAAGGATAGAAACACTTATGTATATCATTGGTGAGAATTTCAGATAAGTGTATAGAGATGCTTTCATTCCTCTGAACCTCTGCTTTCCTGCTGTCTTCATCCAATCAGTCTTACTCCTTTCCATGGCTGGCTTTATGTAAGGACATCACCGTTGTCAATGGCTACTTTTTATCCTCTCTGGAAAATGCTCCGATGCGCTGTCACTGCATGGCTAATCATCTGGAGGCGTCACCCTTGTCAATAGCTGCATCCCATCCTCTTGTGAAAATGGTCCAAATGCTCTGTCATAGCACGGCTAATCATCTGAGGTTCTCGATCATACTGGAATAGGATTCACCTTCCTTTTGCGTCTGTCACTACGCCCAGCACTCGTGAGTTTGAAGTTCGTCACAGTCATTCAATCCCAGAGTCCTACTCGGAATACCACAGACAAGGTTTAGACTTTCCGGACTTTCATGAATGCCACCATCAATCTAGCTTATGCCACGAAGGTTCTGATTAAGAGATGCAAGAGATACTCATTCAGTCTAAGGTGGAACGGAAGTGGTTGTCAGGCACGCGTTCGTGGGGGAATGATGATGATTGTCACGTTCATCACATTCAGGTTGAAGTGCGAATGAATATCTTAGAAGCGGAATAAGTTGAATTGAATAGAAAAACAGTAGTACTTTGCATTAATCTTTGAGGAACAGCAGAGCTCCACACCTTAATCTATGGAGTGCAGAAACTCTACCGTATGACAATACATAAGTGATAATGGTTCAGTCATGGCCGAATGGCCAGCCCCCATGAAAGTCTAAGATAGCATAAAACTGATCAAAGATGTCTAATACAATAGTAAAAAGTCCTATTTATAATAAACTAGTTACTAGGGTTTACAGAGAAGTAAGTAATTGATGCATAAATCCACTTCCGGGGCCCACTTGGTGTGTGCTTGGGCTGAGCTTAAATGTTACACGTGTAGAGGTCAATCTTGGAGTTGAACGCCAGTTTATAACGTATTTCTGGCGTTCAACTCTGGCTTGTGACGTGTTTCTGGCGTTTAACTCCAGACAGCAGCGTAGAACTGGCGTTCAACGCCCTTTTACATCATCTAAACTTAGCCAAAGTATGGACTATTATATATTGCTGGAAAGCCCTGGATGGCTACCTTCCAACGAAATTAGAAGCGCGCCATTTTGAGTTCTGTAGCTCCAGAAAATCCACTTTGACTGCAGGGAGGTCAGAATCCAACAGCATCAGCAGTCCTTCTTCAACCTCTGAATCTGATTTTTGCTCAAGTCCCTCAATTTCAGAGAAAATACCTGAAATCACAGAAAAATACACAAACTCATAGTAAATTCCAAAAATGTGAATTTAACATAAAAACTAATGAAAAGATCCCTAAAAGTAACTAGATTCTACTAAAAACATACTAAAAACAATGCCAAAAAGCGTATAAATTATCTGCTCATCATTAGGGCAGGATTTTATTCCTTTTGGCCTTCCTATCCACTGATGCTCAAAGCCTTGGGATCCTTTTTATTTACCCTTGCCTTTTGGTTTTAAGGGTTATTGGCTTTTTGCTCTTGCCTCTTTGTTTTAAGAGCTTTTGGCTTTTTCTGCTTGCTTTTTTTCTTTTTTTTTTCTATTTTTTTTTCTGCAAGCTTTTGTATTCACTGCTTTTTCTTGCTTCAAGAATCATTTTTATGATTTTTTAGATTATCAAATAACATGTCTCCTTGTCATCATTCTTTCAAGAGCCAACATATTTAACATTCATGAACAACAACTTCAAAAGACATATGCACTGTTCAAGCATTCATTCAGAAAACAAGAAGCATTGTCACCACATCAATATAATTAAACTAAGTTCAAGGATAAATTCGAAACTCATGTACTTCTTATTCTTTTGAATTAAAGCATTTTTCATTTAAGGGAGGTGATGGATTCATAGGACATTCATAACTTTAAGACAAAGTTACTAAATATTAATGATCATGTAATAAGACACTAACATAGATAAGCACTTAACATAAAGAAAACGAAAAATAGAAAATTTAAGAACAAGGAATGAATCCACCTTAGTGATGATGGCGTTTCCTTCTTGAGGAACCAATGATGTCCTTGAGCTCTTCTATGTCTCTTCCTTGTCTCTGTTGCTTGATCCCTAGTGATTTTGGTGCTCCTATCCTTAGTTGCTCCCAATAATTGTGTGGGAAAAAATGTATCCCCTGAGGTATCTCAGGGATCTTTTGATTTTGCAGTCAAATGTTCTACCACTGAGCTATAGATCCTTTACATGAATCTCTCCATCTCCCATGACTTGGAGGTGGAAGCTTTTGTCTTCCCTTTTCTCTTCTTTCTTTTTTTTTTTTTTGAGGTTTCTCTGGCCTTGGGTGCCATCAATGGTTATGGAAAAGCAAAATAAGCAATACTTTTACCACACCAAACTTAGAATGTTGCTCGCCCTCGAGCAGGAGAAGAAAGAATAGATGAAGAAGAAGATGTAGAAGAAAAACTAGGATTATGAGGAGGGAAGGTGGGGATCCTATGGGGTCCACAGATCCTGAGATGATCCTGTGAGGTCCACAGATCTTGAGGTGTCAAGGATTTACATCCCTACACCAATTAGGCATGTAAAATGCCTTTGCATGCAATTCTGGCATTTAAACGCCGAACTGATGCTTGTTCTGGGCGTTCAACGCCCAGATGCAGCATGTTTCTGGCGTTAAACGCCAGCTTCATGCTTGTTTCTGGCGTTCAGCGCCAGCTCCATGCTCTGTTCTGGCGTTACTGGCGTTTGAACGCCAGTGAACTCCTCTTCCAGAGTGCGCTGTTTTTAATGCTGTTTTTGATTTTTCTTCAATTTTTTCAGTTGTTTTTGTGACTCCACAAGATCACGAACCTATGAAGACATATAACTAATAAAAATATAATTAAATAAAAATTGGGTTGCCTCCCAACAAGTGCTTCTTTAATGTCAATAGCTTGACAGTGGGCTCTCATGGAGCCTCACAGATGTTCAGAGCATTGTTGAGACTCCCCATCACCAAACTTAGAGTTTGGATATGGGAGTTCAACATCAAACTTAGAGTTTGGTTGTGGCCTCCCAACACCAAACTTAGAGTTTGACTGTGGGGGCTCTGGTTGACTCACCTTGCACTCTCCTTTTGGATTTTCTTCTGTATTGCTTGGGAGAGTACTAGGAGGGATTTCAGTGGTCCTTTTACTCAGCTGGCCCACTTGTGTCTCCAAATTTCTAATTGAGGACCTTGTTTCATTCATGAAACTTACAGTGGCCTTGGACAGATCAGAGACTAAGTTTGCTAAGTTAGAGTTATTTTGTTCAGAGTTCTCTATCTGTTGCTGAGTGGATGATGGAAAAGGTTTACCATTGTTAAACCTATTTCTTCCACCATTATTAAAGCCTTGTTGAGGCTTTTGTTGATCCTTCCATGAGAGATTTGTGTGATTTCTCCATGAGGGGTTATAGGTGTTTCCATAAGGTTCACCCATATAATTTACCTCTGCTATTGCAGGGTTCTCAGGATCATAAGCTTCTTCTTCAGAAGATGCCTCTTGAGTACTGTTGGATGCAGCTTGCATTCCATTCAGACTCTGAGAAATCATATTGACTTGCTGAGTCAATATTTTATTCTGAGCCAATATGGCATTCAGAGTATTAATTTCAAGAAATCCCTTCTTCTGAGGCGTCCCATTACTCACAGGATTCCTCTCAAAAGTGTACATAAATTGGTTGTTAGCAACCATGTCAATAAGTTCTTGAGCTTCTGCAGGCGTTTTCTTTAGGAGAATGGATCCACCTGCAGAAGTATCCAATGACATCTTAGCTAATTCAGACAGACCATCATAGAATATATCCAGGATGGTCCATTCTGAAAGCATGTCAGAAGGACACTTTTTGGTCAGTTGCTTGTATCTCTCCCAAGCTTCATAGAGGGATTCACCTTCCTTCTGTCTGAAGGTTTGAACATCCACTCTACGCTTACTCAGCTTTTGAGGAGGAAAAAACTTGGCTAAGAAAGCCGTGACCAGCTTATCCCAAGAGTTCAAGCTATCCTTGGGTTGAGAGTCCAACCACACTCTAGCTCTGTCTCTTACAGCAAAGGGGAAAAGCATGAGCCTGTAGACTTCAGGATCTACTCCATTAGTCTTAACAGTATCACAGATCTACAAGAATTCAGTTAAGAACTGAAAAGGATCTTCAGATGGAAGTCCATAAAACTTGCAGTTCTGCTGCATCAGAGAAACTAATTGAGGTTTTAGCTCAAAATTGTTTGCTCCAATGGTGGGGATGCAGATGTTTCTTCCATGTAAATTGAAATTAGGTGTAGTGAAGTCACCAAGTATCCTCCTTGCATTATTATTATTTTCGGCTGCCATCTCCTTTTCTTGTTCGAATTTTTCAGTAAGGTTGTCTCTGGATTGTTGTAATTTAGCTTCTCTTAGTTTTCTCTTCAGAGTCTTTCTGGTTCAGGGTCTGCTTCAACAAGAATGTTCTTGTCCTTGCTCCTGCTCATATGAAAAAGAGGGAACAGAAAAATAATAATAATAGGGATCCTTTTTACCCATGTATAGAGGTTCCCTTATGTGAGTAGAAGAAAAGAAGAAGAGAAAATCTGAACTCAGAGAGAGAGAGGGTTCGGATTTTTGGTGAGTGAGGGAGGGATGTTAGTAGATGAATAAATAAATCAAAGGAGATGAGAGAGAAGGATTTTCGAAAATTATTTTAGAAAAATGGTTAGTGATTTTCGAAAATTAAAAGAAGAAATAAATTAAAATTGAATTTTGAAACAATTAGTTAATAAAAAAGAATTTTTGAAAAAGAGGGAGATATTTTCGAAAATTAGAGAGAGAGAGAGTTAGTTAGGTAGTTTTGAAAAAGATAAGAAAAAACAAAAAGTTTGTTAGTTAGTTAAAACAAATTTTGAAAATCAATTTTGAAAAGATAAGAAGATAAGAAGTTAGAAGGGGTATTTTAAAATCAAATTTTTTAAAAAGATATAATTTTGAAAAAGATAAGATAGAAAGATATTTTTGAAAAGATATGATTGAAATTAGTTTTGAAAAAGATTTGAATTTTAAAATCACAATTAATGACTTGACTCACAAGAAATCACAAGATATGATTCTAGAACTTAAAGTTTGAATCTTTCTTAACAAGTAAGTAACAAACTTGAAATTTTTGAATCAAAACATTAATTGTTGATGATATTTTCGAAAATTATGAGATAAGATTAAGAAAATGAAAAAGATTTAATTTTTGAAAAAGATTTTGAAAAAGATAAGATTTTTAAATTGAAAATTTGATTTGACTCATAAGAAACAATTGAATTTTAAAAATTTTTTAAAAAGTCAACTCAAATTTTCGAAATTTATGAGAGAAAAAAGGAAAGATATTTTTTTGATTTTTGAATTTTTAAAGATGAGAGAGAAAAACATGAAAAAGACTTAATGCATGAAAGTTATGGATCAAAACAATGAATGCATGCAAGAATGCTATAAATGTCAAGATGAACACCAAGAACACTATGAACATCATGATGAACATCAAGAACAAATTTTTAATGCAAAGAAGACATGCAAGACACCAAACTTAGAAATCTTTCATGTTCAGACACTATGAATGCAAAAATGCACATGAAAAACAAGAAAAGACATAAAACAAGAAAACATCAAGATCAAACAAGAAGACTTACTAAGAACAACTTGAAGATCATGAAGAACACTATGAATGCATGAATTTTTCGAAAATTTTATGCAAACTTTAAAACATGCAATTGACACCAAACTTAAAATTGACTCAAGACTCAAACAAGAAACATAAAATATTTTTAATTTTTATGATTTTATAAATTTTTTTTTGGATTTTTTGAAAATTAATGTGAAAAAGAAAAATAAGGATTCCAAAATTTTTAATATGAATTCCAGGAATCTTGCACTCTTAGTCTAAAGCTCCAATCTGAGGGTTAGACATGGCTTAATAGCCAGTCAAGCTTTAGCATGTAAATCTTTTGGATCTGGAACAGCCGCAGGTGGATTAGCAACAACTAGCTTGCTCTTGATAATGTTGGGTTGGAAGCCCCAGTCCAAATGAATTTAGACATGGCTTTACAGCCAGTCAGGCTTCAACATGCTTCATGAAACACTAGAATTCATTCTTAAAAAATTTTAGAATAATTTTCGAAAACAGATGAGAAATTTTTGAAAGATTTTTGAAAAAATTTTGAAAACAAAATAAGAAGAAAATTACCTAATCTGAGCAACAGGATGAACCGTCAGTTGTCTAAACTCGAACAATCCCCGGCAACAGTGCCAAAAACTCTATACGCACGTCTTAATAAATCGTTTTTCATTCACAACTTCGATACAACTAACTAGCAAGTGCACTGGGTCGTCCAAGTAATAAAACCTTACGTGAGTAAGGGTCGATCCCACGGAGATTGTTGGTATGAAGCAAGCTATGGTCACCTTGTAAATCTTAATCAGGCGGATATAAAAAGGTTATGGAATTTTCGAAAATATATAATAATTAAACATAAAATAAGGATAGAAATACTTATGTAAATCATTGGTGAGAATTTCAGATAAACGTATAGAGATGCTTTTGTTCCTTTGAACTTCTGCTTTCCTACTGTCTTCATCCAATCAATCCTACTCCTTTCTATGGCTGGCTTTATTTAAGGACATCACCATTGTTAATGGCTACTTTTCATCCTCTCTGGAAAATGGTCCGATGCGCTGTCACTGCATGACTAATCATCTGGAGGCATCACCGTGGTCAATGGCTGCATCCTATCCTCTTGTGAAAATGGTCCAAATGCTCTGTCACAGCACGGCTAATCATCTGAGGTTCTTGATCATAATGGAATAGGATTCACCCTCCTTTTGCGTCTGTCACTACGCCCAGCACTCGCGAGTTTGAAGTTTGTCACAGTTATTCAATCCCAGAGCCCTACTCGGAATACCACAGACAAGGTTTAGACTTTCCGGACTCTCATGAATGCTGCCATCAATCTAGCTTATACCACGAAGATTCTGATTAAGAGATCCAAGAGATAATCATCGAATCTAAGGTGGAACGGAAGTGGTTGTCAGGCATGCGTTCGTGGGGGAATGATGATGATTGTCACGTTCATCACATTCATATTGAAGTGCGAATGAATATCGTAGAAGCGGAATAAGTTGAATTGAATAGAAAAATAGTAGTACTTTGCATTAATTCATGAGGAACAGCAGAGCTCCACACCTTAATCTATGGAGTGTAGAAACTCTACCGTTGAAAATACAAAAGTGATGAAGGTTCAGGCATGGCCGAATGGCCACCCCCAAAACGTGATCACAGGATCAAAAATACAATCCAGAATCTTACAAAAGATGTCAAATACAATAGTAAAAAGTTCTATTTATACTAAACTAGTTACTAGGATTTACAGAAGTAAGTAATTGATGCATAAATCCACTTCCGAGGCCCACTTGGTGTGTGCTTGGGCTGAGCTTGAATGTTACACGTGCAGAGGCTCTTTCTGGAGTTGAACGCCAGGTTGTAACGTGTTTTTGGCGTTCAACTCTGGTTCATGACGTGTTTCTGGCGTTTAACTCCAGACTGCAGCGTAGAACTGGCGTTTAACGCCCTTTTTCGTCATCTAAACTCGGCCAAAGTATGGACTATTATATATTGCTGGAAAGCCCTGGATGTCTACTTTCTAACGAAATTAAAAGCGTGCCATTTTGAGTTTTGTAGCTCCAGAAAATCCACTTTGAGTGCAGGGAGGTCAGAATCCAACAGCATCAGCAGTCCTTCTTCAACCTCTGAATCTGATTTTTGCTCAAGTCCCTCAATTTCAGCCAGAAAATACCTGAAATCACAGAAAAACACACAAACTCATAGTAAAGTCCAGAAATGCGAATTTAACATAAAAACTAATAAAAACATCCCTAAAAGTAACTAGATCCTACTAAAAATATACTAAAAATAATGCCAAAAAGCGTATAAATTATCCGCTCATCAAAGCCCCAGTCCAAATGAATTTAGACATGGCTTTGTAGCCAGCTAGGCTTCACATGCTTTATGAAACTCTAGAATTCATTCTTAAAAATTTTGAAGAAAAAATATATATTTTTTTTTTTAAAATATTTTTTTTTTGTAAAATTTTTTTGAAAACTTTTTGAAAATAAAATAAGAAGAAAATTACCCAATCTGAGCAATAAGATAAACCGTCAGTTGTCCACACTCGAATAATCCCCAGCAACGGCGCCAAAAACTTGGTGCTCGAAATTGTGATTTATACTTAAGTTGTTGTTCGAAATTGATTCCCTGGTAATGGCTCCAAAAACGTATGCACAATACCATTGTCCAGACATAACTTCACAACTTCGCGCAACTAACCAGGAAGTGCACTGGGTCGTCCAAGTAATAAAACCTTACGTGAATAAGGGTCGATCCCACGGAGATTGTTGGTATGAAGCAAGCTGTGGTCATCTTGTAAATCTCAGTCAGGCGGATATCAAATGGTTATGGAGTTTTCGAATAATAATAAATAAACAGAAAATAAAGGTAGAAATACTTATGTAAATCATTGGTGAGAATTTCAGATAAGCGTATAGAGATGCATTGGTTCCTCTGAACTTCTGCTTTCCTACTATCTTCATCCAATCAATCCTACTCCTTTCCATGGCTGGCTTTATGTAAGGGCATCACCGTTGTCAATGGCTACATCCCATCCTATTGTGAAAAAGGTCCAAATGCTCTGTCACGACATGGCTAATCATCTGAGGTTCTCGATCATACTGGAATTGGATTCACCCTCATTTTGCGTCTGTCACTACGCCCAGCACTCGTGAGTTTGAAGTTCGTCACAGTCATTCAATCCCAGAATCCTACTCGGAATACCACAGACATGGTTTAGACTTTCCGGATTCTCATGAATGCTGCCATCAATCTAGCTTATACCACGAAGATTCTGATTCAGAGATCCAAGAGATAATCATCCAATCTAAGATGGAACGGAAGTGGTTGTCAAGCACGCGTTTGTGGGGGAATGATGATGATTGTTACGTTCATCACATTCATATTGAAGTGCGAATGAATATCTTAGAAGCGGAATAAGTTGAATTGAATAGAAAAACAGTAGTACTTTGCATTAATTCATGAGGAACAGCAGAGCTCCACACCTTAATCTATGGAGTGCAGAAACTCTACCGTTTAAAAATACATAAGTGAAAGGTTCAGGCATGGCCAAATGGCCAGCCCGCATGATCTAAGAACTAGACGTCCCAAGATGATCCGAAGATGTCAATACAATAGTAAAAAGTCCTATTTATATTAAACTAGTTACTAGGGTTTACAGAAGTAAGTAATTGATGCATAAATCCACTTTCGGGGCCCACTTGGTGTGTGCTTGGGCTGAGCTTGAAGTTTACACGTGCAGAGGCTCTTTCTGGAGTTGAACGCCAGGTTGTAACGTGTTTCTGGCATTCAACTCTGGTTCGTGACGTGTTTCTGGCGTTTAACTCCAGACTACAGCGTAGAACTAGTGTTCAACGCCCTTTTGCGTCATCTAAACTCGGCCAAAGTATGGCCTATTTTGAGTTCTGTAGCTCCAGAAAATCCACTTTGAGTGCAGGGAGGTCAGAATCCAACAGCATCAGCAGTCCTTCTTCAACCTCTGATTCTGATTTTTGCTCAAGTCCCTCAATTTCAGTCAGAAAATACCTGAAATCATAGAAAAATACACAAACTCATAGTAAAGTCCTGAAATGTGAATTTAACATAAAAACTAATAAAAACATCCCTAAAAGTAACTAGATCATACTAAAAACATACTAAAAACAATGCCAAAAAGCGTATAAATTATCCGCTCATCAGTGTTAATTTGCTCCCACTAATTTTGTGGAGGAAAATGCATTCCTTGAGGCATCTCAGGGATTTCATGATGAGGAAATTCCTCATGCTCTTGGTGAGGTTCTCTTATTTGCTCCATCATTTTCTTTGTGATGGGCTTGTCTTCATCAATGAGAATGTCTCCCTCTATGTCAATTCCAACCGAATTGCAGAGGTGACAAATGAGATGAGGAAGGCTAACCTTGCCAAAGTAGAGGACTTGTCCGCCACCTTGTAGAGTTCTTGGGATATAACCTCATGAACTTCTACTTCCTCTCTAATCATGATGCTATGAATCATGATAGCCCTATCTATAGTAACTTCAGACCGGTTGCTAGTGGGAATGATCGAGCGTTGGATGAACTCCAACCATCCCCTAGCCACGGGCTTGAGGTCATGCCTTCTTAGTTGAACCAGCTTCCCTCTTGAATCTCTCTTCCATTGAGCGCCCTCTTCACAGATGTCCATGAGGACTTGGTCCAACCTTTGATCAAAGTTGACCCTTCTAGTGTAGGGGTGTGCATCTCCTTGCATCATGGGCAAGTTGAATGCCAACCTTACATTTTTCGGACTAAAATGTAAGTATTTCCCCCGAACCATTGTAAGCCAATTCTTAGGGTCTGGGTTCACACTTTGATCATGGTTCTTGGTGATATATGCATTGGCATAGAACTCTTGAACCATTAAGATTCTGACTTGTTGAATGGGGTTGGTGAGAATTTCCCAACCTCTTCTTCGAATCTCATGTCGGATATCTGGATATTCACCCTTTTTGAGCTTGAAAGGAACCTCGGGGATCACCTTCTTCTTGGCCACAACTTTATAGAAGTGGTCTTGATGCACCCTTGAGAGGAATCTCTCCATCTCCCATGACTCAGAGGTGGAAGCTTTTGCCTTCCCTTTCCTCTTTCTAGAGGTTTCTCCGGCCTTTGGTGCCATAAATGGTTATGGAAAAACAAAAAGCTTTAGCTTTTACCACACCAAACTTAGAAGGTTTGCTCGTCCTCCAGCAAAAGAAGAAAGAAGAGAGCAGAAGAAGAAGAAATAGAGGAGATGGAAGGGGCTTTGTTTTTCGGCCAAGGGGGAGAAGTAGTGTTTAGGTTGTGGGAAAATGAAGGAGTGAAGATGGGTTTATATAGGAGTGGAGAGGGGGGTATGGTTCGGCCATTATGGGTGGGTTTAGGAGGGAAAGTGGTTTGAATTTGAATGGTGAGGTAGGTGGGGTTTTATGAAGGATGGATGTGAGTGGTAAAGAGATTATGGAGAAGAGGGTAGAATTTGATATGTAAGGGGTTTTTGGGGAAGAGGTATTGAGGTGATTGGTGAATGGATGAAGAAGAGAGAGAGAGAGATGAGGTAGGTGGGAATCCTGTGGGGTCCATAGATCCTGAGGTGTCAAGGATATCTCATCCCTGCACCAAGTGGCGTGCAAAAATGCCCCTTTCTGCCAATCCTGGTGTTAAACGCCAGGCTGCTGCCCATTTCTAGCGTTTAACGCCAGCTTCTTGCCCTTTTCTGGCATTAAACGCCAGTCTGGTGCCCATTTTTGGCGCTAAACACCCAGAATGGTGCCAGACTGGGCGTTTAACGCCCATTCTGCTACCCTTACTGGCGTTTAAATGCCAGTAAGTTTCTCCTCCAGGGTGTTCTATTTTTAATACTATTTTTCCTTCTGTTTTTTCTTTTTCAATTGTTTTTGTGACTTTACATGATCATCAAGCTACAGAAAACATAAAATAACAAAAGAAAATAGAAATTTAACATAGATAATTAAAGATTGGGTTGCCTCCCAACAAGCACTTCTTTAATGTCAATAGCTTGACAGTGGCTCTCATGAAGTCTCACAGATGTTCAGAGCAATATTGGAACCTCCCAACACCAAACTTAGAGTTTGAATGTGGGGGTTCAACAGCAAACTGAAAGTTTGGTTGTGGCCTCCTAACACGAAACTTAGAGTTTGACTGTGGGGGCTCTGTTTGTCTCTGTTTTGAGAGAAGCTCTTCATGCTTCCTCTCCATGGTTACAGAGGGATATCCTTGAGCTTAAAACACAAGGGGGTCTTCATTCACTTGAATGATAAATTCTCCTCTATCAACATCAATCACAGCTTTTGCTGTGGATAGGAAGAGTCTGCCAAGGATGATGAATTCATCCATACACTTGCCAGTCTCTAGGATTATGAAGTCAGCAGGGATGTAGTGGCCTTCAACCTTTACTAAGACATCCTCTACAAGTCTATAAGCCTGTTCCTTTGAATTGTCTGCCATTTCTAGTGAGATTCTAGCAGCTTGTACCTCAATGGTCTCTAGCTTCTCCATTATAGAGAGAGGCATGAGGTTTATACTTGACCCTAGGTCACACAGAGCCTTCTCAAAGGTCATGGTGCCTATGGTACAAGGGATTGAGAATTTTCCAGGGTCTTGTCTCTTTAGAGGTAATTTCTGCCTAGTCAAGTCATCCAGTTCTTTGATGAGCAATGGAGGTTCATTCTCCCAAGTCTCATTACAAAATAACTTGGCGTTTAGCTTCATGATTGCTCCAAGGTACTTAGCGACTTGCTCTTCAGTAACATCTTCATCCTCTTCAGAGGAAGAATACTCATCAGAGCTCATGAATGGAAGAAGTAAATTCAATAGAATCTCTATGGTCTCTGTGTGAGCCTCAGATTCCCATGCTTCCTCATCAGGGAACTCCATAAAGACCAGTGGACGTCCATTGAGGTCTTCCTCAGTGGAGATCACTACCTCTTCCTCCTCTCCAGGTTCGGCCGTGTGGGTTGTGGTTATGGCCTTGCACTCTCTTTTTGGATTCTCTTCTGTATTGCTTGGGAGAGTACTAGGAGGGAGTTCAATAATTTTCTTACTCAGCTAACCCACTTGTGCCTCCAAATTTCTAATGGAAGACCTTGTTTCAGTCATGAAACTTTGAGTGGTTTTGATTAGATCAGAGACAATAGTTGCTAAGTCAGAGTGGCTCTGCTTAGAATTCTCTGTCTGTTACTTAGAAGATGATGGAAAAGGCTTGCTGTTGCTAAATCTGTTTCTTCCACCATTATTGTTGTTGAAACCTTATTGAGGTCTCTGTTGATCCTTCCATGAGAGATTTGGATGATTTCTCCATGAAGGATTATAGGTGTTTCCATAGGGTTCTCCCATGTAATTCACCTCTTCCATTGCTGGGTTCTTAGGATCATAAGCTTCTTCTTCAGAGGAAGCTTCCTTAGTACCACCTGTTGCTGTTTGCATTCTAGACAGACTCTGAAAAATCATATTGACTTGTTGAGTCAATATCTTATTCTGAGGCAATATGGCATTTAGAGTATGACCATTATTCACAGGATTCCTTTCAGAAGTGTACATGAATCGGTTATTTGCAACCATTTCAATGAGTTCCTGAGCTTCTGCAGGCGTCTTCTTCAGATGAAGAGATCCTCCAGCAGAGCTATCCAATGACATCTTGGATAGTTCAGACAGACCATCATAGAATATACCTATGATACTCCATTCTGAAAGCATGTCAGAAGGACACCTTCTGATCAATTGCTTGTATCTTTCCCAAGCTTCATAGAGGGATTCACCTTCCCTTTGTCTGAAGGTTTGGACTTCCACTCTAAGCTTACTCAATTTTTGAGGTGGAAAGAACTTTGCCAAGAAGGCATTGACTAGCTTTTCCCAATAGTTCAGGTTTTCTCTAGGTTGTGAGTCTAACCATGTCCTAGCTCTGTCTCTTACAGCAAAAGGGAAGAGCATAAGTCTGTAGACCTCAGGATCAACCCCATTGGTCTTGACAGTGTCACAGATTTGCAAGAATTCAGCTAAAAACTGATGAGGATCTTCCAATGGAAGTCCATGAAACTTGCAGTTCTGTTGCATTAGAAAAACTAATTGAGGCTTAAGCTCAAAGTTGTTTGCTCCAATGGCAGGGATTGAGATGCTTCTCCCATAGAAGTCGGGAGTAGGTGCAGTAAAGTCACCCAGCACCTTCCTTGCATTGTTGGCATTGTTGTTTTTAGCTGCCATTGTTTCTTCTTCTTTGAAAAGCTCTATTAGGCCCTCTAGAGAGAATTGTGCTTTAGCTTCTCTTAGCTTTTTCTTCAAGGTCCTTTCAGGTTCAGGATCAGCTTGAACAAGTATGCCTTTATCTTTTCTCCTGCTCATATGAAAAAGAAGAGAACAAGAAAGTAGGGAATCCTCTATGTCACAGTATAGAGATTCCTTGAGGTGTCAAAGGAAAAGAAGAATAGAAGGAGGAGGTAGATAGAAGAGAATTCAAACTTATCAAGAGGGATAGAGTTCAAATTGCACCTTGAGGAGGAGTGTTAGTCCCTTAAATAGAAGGATGTGAGAAGAGGGGAAGAATTTTTAAAAATAAATTGAAAAGATTTTGAAATAATAAAAAGAAATTTGAAAATTTGATTGAGATTTTCGAAAATTAAGATTGGGAAAGAAATTAAGTGATTTTTGAAAAGGATTTTGAAATCAGAAATCAAAAAGAAATGATTGAGAGTTAATTTTGAAAAAGATGTGATTGAAAAGATATGATTGAGAAGATATGATTGAAAATCAATTTTAAAAAAAAAGAAAGTTTTAAAATTAAAGTTGATTACTTGACTAACAAGAAATTAAAAGATATGATTCTAAAATTTAAAATTTGATCCTTTCTTAATAAGCAAGTAACAACTTGAAAATTTTGAAGTAAATCATTAATTGTAGCAAGGATTTTTGAAAATAGTAATAAATAAAACAAATTGAAAAGAAATTGATTTTGAAGAGATATGATTGAAAAGATATGATTTGAAAAAGATTTGATTTTGAAAAATTATGAAAATTTGAAAAAGATTTGAATTAAAAACAAAATCTTCCCTCTAGTGTCCTTCTGGTGTTAAACGCCCAGAATGGCATCCATTCTGGCGTTTAACGCCCAAAATCCTACCTTTTTGGGCGTTTAATGCCCAGCCAGGTACCCTGGCTGGCGTTTAAACGCTAGTTTTCCTTCTTCACTGGGCGTTTTGAACGCCCAGCTTTTTCTGTTTGATTTCTCTGCTGAATGTTCTGAATCTTCAATTCTCTTTATTATTGACTTGAAAAGACATAGTTTTGAAAATTTTTTTGAATTTTTCAATGATGAGAAACAATCAAAATACAACTAATCTTAGGAAACTCAAATCAAATAAACAATGCATGCAGGACACCAAACTTAAAAATTTTCATATAAGAGACACTAACAAATTGAGAATGCATATGAGAAACAACAAAACACACAAAACAAGAGAATTCAAAGATCAAAACAATGAAATCATCAAGAACAACTTGAAGATTAATGAAGAACATAATTCATGTAATTTTCGAAAATTAGAGGCATGCAATTGACACCAAACTTAAAATTAGACACTAGACTCAAACAAGAAACATAAAATATTTTTTATTTTTATGATTTTATAAAATTTTTTGTGGTTTTTCGAAAATTGAGTGGAAAAGAAAATAAAGGGATACAAAATTTTTAATAAGAATTCCAGGAATCATTGAAATGTTAGTCTAAGACTCCGGTCCAGGAATTAGACATGGCTTACTAGCCAGCCAAGCTTTCAATGAAAGCTCCGGTCCAAAACACTAGACATGGCCAATGGCCAGCCAAGCTTTAGCAGATCATTGCTAACAATAGCAAAATTGATAGAAATCAACAAGCTCTTGTGATGATAAGTTGAAACCTCGGTCCAATAAGATTAGACATGGCTTCACAGCCAGCCAGACTTCAACAGATCATCATGAAACTCTAGAATTCATTCTTAAAAATTCTGAAGAACAAAATAAAAAAAAATTCTTTTTTATATAAAAAAATTTCGAAAATAAAAAGTAAAATTACCTAATCTAAGCAACAAGATGAACCGTCAGTTGTTCAAACTCAAACAATCCCCGGCAACGGCGCCAAAAACTTGGTGCACGAAATTATGATCACAATTCCGCACAAACGTGAATCACACTTTGTCACAATTCCGCACAACTAACCAGCAAGTGCACTGGGTCGTCCAAGTAATACCTTACGTGAGTAAGGGTCGATCCCACGGAGACTGTCGGCTTGAAGCAAGCTATGGTCATCTTGTAAATCTCAGTCAGGCGGATTCAAATGGTTATGGAGGATTGATAATTAAAAGATAAATAAAACATAAAGTAAAGATAGAGATACTTATGTAATTCATTGGTAGGAATTTCAGATAAGCGTATGAAGATGCTTTGTTCCTCTTGAACCTCTGCTTTCCTATTGCCTTCTTCCAATCATTCATACTCCTTTCCATGGCAAGCTTTATGTTGGGCATCACCGTTGTCAATGGATACTTCCCATCCTCTCAATGAAAATGTTCCAAATGCACTGTCACCGCACGGCAAATCATCTGTCGGTTCTCGATTATGTTGGAATAGGATCCATTGATCCTTTTGCGTCTGTCACACGCCCAACAATCGTGAGTTTGAAGCTTGTCACAGTCATCCCTTCCCAGATCCTACTCGGAATAACACAGACAAGGTTTAGACTTTTTGGATCTCAAGAATGACCGCCAATAATTCTAGCCTATACCACGAAGGTTCCAATATTAGATTAGAAACCCAAGAGATAAACATTCAAGCTTGTTTGCATGTAGAACGGAAGTGGTTGTCAGTCACTCGTTCATAGGTGAGAATGGTGATGCGTATCACATAATCATCACATTCATCATGTTCTTGGGTGCGAATGAATATCTTGGAGAAGAAATAGACTTGAGTTGAATAGAAAAACAATAGTACTTGTATTAATTCATGAAGAACAGTAGAGCTCCACACCTTAATCTATGGTGTGTAGAAACTCCACCGTTGAAAATACAAAAGTGATAATGGTGTAAGCATGGCCGAATGGCCAGCCTCCAAGGTCTAGGGACTAAACGTCCAAAGATCAAAATACAATAGCAAAAGGTCCTATTTATAGAAAACTAGTAGCCTAGGGTTACAGAAATGAGTAATTAATGCATAAATCTTCTTCTGAGCCCACTTCGTGTGTGCTTGGGCTGAGCATTGAAGCTTCCATGTGTTGAGACTTTTCTTGGAGTTAAACGCCAGCTTTTATGCCAGTTTGGGCGTTTAACTCCAGCTTTTGTGCCAGTTCTGGCGTTAAACGCCAGAATTCTTGAGCTGACTTGGAACGCCTATTTGGGCCATTAAATCTCGGGCAAAGTATGGACTATTATATATTTCTGGATGTCTACTTTCCAACGCAATTGAGAGCACGCCAATTGAGTATCTGTAGCTCTAGAAAATCCACTTCGAGTGCAGGGAGGTCAGAATCCAACAGCATCTGCAGTCCTTTTTCAGCCTCTGAATCAGATTTTTTCTCAGCTCCCTCAATTTCAGCCAGAAAATACATGAAATCACAGAAAAACGCACAAACTCATAGTAAAGTCCAGAAGAGTGATTTTTATTTAAAAACTAATAAAAACATAATAAAAACTAACTAAAATATACTAAAAACATACTAAAAACAATGCCAAAAAGCGTATAAATTATCCGCTCATCCGTGATCTTGAGTCATGAAAACTCAACTTATGTTGGTGATCTAGAGTTGTTAGATAATATTGTTTTCATTGACGCTAATCTTTTGGTAATTTAATTAGTAAGTTGATTAGGACTTTTGGATTGAGATTAGCTAGTCTTATTAGACTTTCTCTCATGGAAGATAATATGATACCTTCTTCCAATGTTGGAGATGACATAATAAGATAAATTCTTGTTTATATTTGTGACATGATTAATTGGTCTTGTTTGACTTTCTCCCTATGTGAAGATGACATGATACCTTCTTTCATTTGTTGGAGTTGACTAGATAAGATGAATTAATCATTGCATTACTAGGATAGAAAGCCTATGTTCTCAACCCTTGCCATGAATGTCTCTCTCTTTATTACTTGCTTTCTCTTATTTACTTGTTTGATTTACTCTTCTTGTCATTTAAATTCTTGCCCCTTTATATTTTATTGTCCCTATATAAATCAAAACTCCCTTGTCCCCTCATACCCAATAATCATACACTTCATTACAATTCCTCGTGAGACGACCCAGAGTCTAAATACTCCGGTTAATTTTCATTTGGGGTTTGTACTTGTGACAACTCAATTTTTTTATTGGGAGGATTGTTTGTTGGTGTACAACTATACTTGCAACGAGAATTTATTTGTGAAATTGTATACCGACACGACAAATTCCTCATTAATCAAAATGGCGCCGTTGCCGGGGAGTTGCAATGGTGTTACATTATTAGCTATTGTGAATATTGTGAATATGTTTGCCTTTTGCTTAGAGGAATATGTCTAGAGGGCATATTATCAAAATTCCTCATACCTGCAGAATTATCAAAACACATCTTGGACATTTCACCTAAGCCCTCATAAAAGATATCCAGCTGAGTCCACTTAGAGAATATGTCTAGAGGGCATTGCCTAGTCAGTAGCTTGAATCTCTTCCAAGCTTCATAAAGGGTATCACCATCTTTCTGTCTTAAAGTCTGAACCTCCACCCTCAGCATAGTCAGCTTTTGTGGTGGGAAAAATCTAGTCAAAAATCTGGTGACCACCTTGTCCCAAGTATCCAGACTCTCCTTCGGTTGAGAATCTAACCACAACTTTGCTCTATCCCTCACAGCAAATGGGAAGAGCATGAGTTTCTACACCATAGGATTCACTCCATTGGTCTTCACAGTATGACAAATCTATAGGAAATCAGAGATAAATTGATTTCGGTCTTCATGAAAAAGTCCATGATACTGGCAATTTTGTTGCACAAGAGTGACAAGCTGAGGCTTCAGTTCAAAATTGTTTGTAGCTATAGGAGGCACCACAATGCTTTTTCCATAAAGATCTACATTGGGAGCAGTGTAAGAGCCAATCACTCTTCTAGGCTGCTCATTCTCATTCAGATTTGCCATGTTGGCATTCACATCACGATTTTGATCCATGCTCAGATTTTCATTAGTCTTGTAAAGTCTAGCTTGTTGCAAACGCCGCCTCAAATTCTTTTCAAGCTCAGGATCAAAATCTACAAGAGGTTTCTTGTCCCTGTTCCTGCTCATAAACAGACAGAAGACAAGAAATGAAGGGACTCTTGCGTACGCATGACCCACGCGTACGCGTCGATGCTCGCACATGACTTCATTAAAGTGAAAACACTGGGGGCGATTTCTGGGCTTCCCAGGCCCAAATCCAACTCGGTTTCTGAGCCTATTACATGTAGAAATTAAGAGGAGTCAAGGGGAGAGAACACATAGTTTAGTTTTGGGGAGAATGCTTTAGTTAGTTTCTAGAGAGAGAAGCTCTCTTTTCTCTCTAGAATTAGGTTAGATGTAGATTAGGATTTCTTAGATCTAGATTTAATTCATGCTTTGATTTACTTTTCCTTTGTAATTCCTTGTTCTTCTACCTTTTCTTTCTTTGTTTAGCATTTTAATTCTTGTAATTCTTTACCTTGTTGTTGATGCACTTTTGTTTCTCTTATTTTCCTTTAATGCAATTTGAGTTTGATTTCTTTTATTGTTGATTTGAATTGTCGATGTTAATTTCCTTGCAATTGGTAGTTCTAGATTTACTTTTCTTGCAATCTTATTTTTCATTCCTTTTATGCATTCCAAGTGTTTGATTAAATACTTGGAAGGATGTTAGAGTAGATTTTTGTGTTCTTAGCTTGGGATGGTAACTTAGGTGAACTTGAGTTGCTAATGTCCAAGGGTTGATAATTGGTGTCCATTAAATCTAGCTTTCCCTAATTTAATTAATGGATTAGGATTAGTGTAGCTCATTTGACTTTCTTTTACTCGTTAGAGGATGACTTAATGGGATTGATCCTTGCAATTATCATGTTGTGGTTAGTGACAAGGATAAAGATCCTTGACCATCATTCCTTACCAAGACCTTTTTATCATTAGAGTTTCCATTTACTTTCTTGCCATTTATCTTTCATGTTCCTTATTCAAAACCCGAAAATACATGTCCCATAATTAATAGCAAGAACACTTCCCTGCAATTCCTTTAAGAGACGACCCGAGATTTGAATACTTTAGTTATTTTTATTGGGGTCTGTTACTTGTGACAACCAAATTTTTACATGAGAGGATTATTTGTTGGTTTAGAAACTATACTTGCAACAAGATTTTATTTGTGAAATTATTTACCAACGAATTTTCCTTTCATCAACCTACCCCACCTTCTTCTACTCTACTTTGCTCGAGGATGAGCAAAAGTCTTAAGTTTGGTGTTGCAAAAGCTTTGCTTTTTGACTTCTACCATTCCTAAGTTTGGTGTTACAAGAGCCTGTGAAGCCGCTCAAAAGATGAAGGAGTGACATTGAAGAGATCAAGCAATACATTGGATCTTCAAGGAGGAGCACTAGCCACCATCATTCAGGTGGATTCGTTCTCTTTACACCCCTTTCCTGTTATTTTTCTATTTTTTCTCTGTTTATTTATCTGTTCTCTAGTTCTAGTTGCATGATCATTTGCATTGATGTCTTAAAATTGTAAAATGTTCTATATATCTCTCACCTTGCTTAAATAAAAAAATTTTATTGAAAAGAATCGAGAGATGCATGAATTTCAAGTTTAAAATAAGATTAGTTTAATTATGTTGATGTGGTGTCATTTGCTTTTGTTTTCTGAATGTATGAAATAAACAATACTTATGTTTGAAGTTGAAATTTTAGAATGTTGGCTCTTGAAAGAATAAGAAAAAAGGAAAAATATTATTGATAATCTGAAAAATCTGAAAATTGATTCTTGAAGCAAGAAAAAGCAGCAAAAAGCAAAAGAAAAAGCATGTTGCAAAAGAAAAAAAATTATTATGCATGTGAGAAAAAAAAGGAAAAAAATGGCCAAAAGAAAAAAAAATAAAAAGTAGAAAAATCCATTACTGCCCATAAATGCAGCAAAAGGAAGGCAGATTGAAAAAGCAAGTAACCCTTTAAACCAAAAGGCAAGGGTAAAAGAACCCAAGGCTTTGAGCATTAATGGTTAGGAGGGCCCAAAGGAAATAAAATTCTGGCCTAAGTGGATAATCCAAGTTGTCCCAAGCCATGTGCTTGTAGCGTGATGGTGTCAAGGGAAAAGCTTGAGACTGAGTGGTTAAAGTCGTGGTCCAAAGAAAAAAGAGTGTGCTTAAGAACTCTGGACACCTCTACCTGCAGACTCTAGCAAATCTGAGTCACAATCTGAAAAGGTTCACCCAGTTAAAGTGTCTATGGCATTATTGTATCCGGTGGTAATACTGGAAAACAAGGTGCTTAGGATCACGGCCAAGACTCTGAAAGCTATGTTGAATAATCAAAATAAGCTAACTAAGGGAGCCAATAACATCACCTGGATTCTAAGTGGTACACAGAATCGTGATCTCAACACTTCTTCACAACTCCGCGTAACTGACCAGCAAGTGCACTGGGTCGTCCAAGTAATACCTTACGTGAGTAAGGGTTGATCCCACAGAGATTGTCGGCTTGAAGCAAGCTATGGTCACTTTTTAGTATGATTTAATTAGTTTTCATTATATTTTTATTAGTTTTTAATCAAAATTTATATTTCTGGACTTTACTATGAGTTTTTGTGTTTTTCTGTGATTTCAAGTAATTTCTGGCTGAAATTGAGGGGCCTGAGCAAAAATCAGATTCAGAGGTTGAAGAAGGACTGCAGATGCTGATGGATTCTGACCTTCCTGCACTCAAAGTAGATTTTTTGGAGCTACAGAACTTCAAATGGCGCGCTTCCAATTGCGTTGGAAAGTAGACATCCAGGGCTTTCCAGCAATATATAATAATTTATACTTTGCCTGAATTTAAATGACGCAAACTGGCGTTGAATGCTAGTTCCATGTTGCAGTCTGGCGTTCAGCGCCAAAAACAAGTTGCAAAGTGGAGTTCAACGCCAGAAACACGTTACAAACTGGCGTTCAACTCCAAGAATGACCTCTCCACGTGTAAACTTCAAGATCAGCCCAAGCACACACCAAGTGGGTCCCGGAAGTGGATTTCTGCATCAATTGCTTATTTCTGTAAACCCTAGTAGCTAGTCTAATATAAATAGGACTTTTTACTATTCTATTTACATCTTCGGAACATCTTTGGATTATCTTTTTGTCCTTTGATCATGCCTGGACCTTATCACTTATGTATTTTCAACGGTAGAGTTTCTACACACCATAGATTAAGGTGTGGAGCTCTGCTATTCCTCAAGGATTAATGCAAAGTACTACTGTTTTTCTATTCAATTCAACTTATTCCGCTTCTAAGATATTCATTCGCACTTCAATATGATGGATGTGATGATCGTGACAGTCATCATCATTCTCAACTTATGAACGCGTGCCTGACAACCACTTCCGTTCTACCTTAGATTGAATGGATATCTCTTGGATATATAATACAGGGGACCGAGTCCGAGTTTTTAATGTCTTCGTGGTATAAGTTAGAACCCATGGATGCCATTCCTGAGATCCGGAAAGTCTAAACCTTGTCTGTGGTATTCCGAGTAGGATCTGGGAAGGGATGGCTGTGACGAGCTTCAAACTCGCGAGTGCTGGGTGTAGTGACAGACGCAAAAGGATAGTAAATCCTATTCCAGTATGATTGAGAACCGACAGATGATTAGCCATGCAGTGACAGCGCATTGGACCATTTTCACAGGAGGATGGGATGTAGCCATTGACAACGGTGATGCCCTACATAAAGCTTGCCATGGAAAGGAGTAGGATTGATTGGATGAAGACAGCAGGAAAGCAGAGATCATAGGAATGAAAGCATCTCTATACGCTTATCTGAAATTCTCACCAATGAATTACATAAGTACCACTATCCTATTTTATATTTTATTTATTTTCATCCACTATAATTTCTTAATACAATATAATCTGCCTGACTGAGATTTACAAGGTGACCATAGCTTGCTTTAAGCCGACAATCTCCGTGGGATCGACCCTTACTCACGTAAGGTTTATTACTTGGACGACCCAGTGCACTTGCTGGTTAGTTGTACGAAGTTGTGAAACAGATATAAGATCATGAACGTGCTTACTGAGTTTTTAGCACCGTTACCAAGGAATGGAATGATCACGATTTCGGACACCAAGTTTTTGGCGCCGTTGCCGGGGATTGTTCGAGTTTGAACAACTGACGGTTCATCTTGTTGCTCAGATTAGGTAATTTTCTTTTTCGTTTTATTTTCAAAATTTTTTTTTCGAAAATCTTTCAAAAAAAATTCTTTTCCTTTTGTTTTCGAAAATTATTTTAAAATTTTTAAGAATGAATTCTAAAGTTTCAAAATGGTATGCTGAAGTTTGGCTGGCCATCAAGCTTTAGACTAACCTGGTATGATTCCTGGAATCTTGATTGAGGACTTTGAATTCATTGCTTCCTTTTTCCTATATGTTTTCGAAAAAAGTAAAGTAAAATACAAAAAATATATATATAGAAAATCATAAAAAAATATTTTATGTTGTTTGTTTGAGTCTTGAGTCAATTTTTAAGTTTGGTGTCAATTGCATACTTTTATTTTTCTAAAAATTTTCGAAAATTTATGCATTCACAGTGTTCTTCATGATCTTCAAGTTGTTCTTGGTATGTCTTCTTGTTTGATCTTCATATTTTCTTGTTTTGTGTCTTTTCTTGTTTTTCATATGCATTTTTAATTTGTTAGTTTCTAAGGTTTGAAAATTCCTAAGTTTGGTGTCTTGCATATTTTTCTTTCATTAAAAATTTTCAAAAATAAGTCTTGAGGTTCATCTTGATCTTCAAAGTGTTCTTGGTGTTCATCTTGACATTCATAGTGTTCTTGCATGCATTGTGTGTTTTGATTCATAATTTTTATGTTATGAGTCTTTTTCATGTTTTTCTTTTTCTTCATTAAAAATTCAAAAATAAAAAAAAGAAATATCTTTCCCTTTTTCTCTCTTAAAATTTCGAAAATTTGGATTGAATTTTTCAAAAATTTTTAAAATCTAGTTGTTTCTTATGAGTCAAGTCAAATTTTCAATTAAAAAAATTCTTATCTTTTCAAAAACTTTCTCAAAAATCAAATATTTTTCAAATTTTCTTTATAATTTCGAAATTTTTAAAATTAATTTTCAAAAATCTTTTTCTTATCTTTATTTCATATTTTCGAAATTAATACTAACATTTAATATGATTGATTCAAAAAATGTTAAGTTTGTTACTTGCCTAGTAAGAAAGGTTCAATCTTTAGATTTTAAAATCTTATCTTTTTGTTTCTTGTTAGTCAAGTAATCAACTTTAATTTTAAAAATCAAATCTTTTTAAATCTCTTTTTCAAATCTTTTTCAAAATAAGTTTCAATCAATGATATCTTTTTAAATTTCAATCATATCTTTTTAAATTTCAATCATATCTTTTTCAAATTTCAATCTTATCTTTTCAAAATTTGACTTTCAAAATCTCTTTCCATTAACCACTTAACTTTTTATTTGATGCTTATCTTTAGTAAAACTGCCCAACTAACTTTTTACCTTTAATTTTCGAAAATTCCTTCCCTCTTTTTCAAAATTCCTTTTTAATTAACTAATTGCTTTAAATTTTAATTTAATTTAATTTCAAACTTTAATTTTTGAAATTTAACTTTATTTTTTAATTTTTATTTTAATTAATTTTCGAAATTCCCTCTCTCTCAGGAAAGAAAGAGGTGATGGCAGCCAAAAATAATAATAATTCAAGGAGGATGCTTGGTGATTATACTACACCTACTTCCAAGTTTGATGGAAGAAGCATCTCAATCCCTATCATTGTTGCAAACAATTTTTGGCTGAAACCTCAATTAGTTGCTCTAATGCAACAGAACTGCAAATTCCATGGACTTTCATCAGAAGATCCCTACCAGTTTTTAACTGAGTTCCTGCAGATCTGTGAGACTGTTAAGACTAATGGAGTAGATCATGAAGTCTACAGGCTCATGCTTTTCCCTTTTGCTGTAAGAGACAGAGCTAGAACATGGTTGGACTCACAACCTAAAGATAGCCTGAACTCTTGGGATAAGCTGGTCACGGCCTTCTTGGCTAAGTTCTTTCCTCCTCAAAAGCTGAGCAAGCTTAGAGTGGATGTTCAGACCTTCAAGCAAAAAGATGGTGAATCCCTCTATGAAGCTTGGGAAAGATACAAGCAGATGACCAAAAGGTGTCCTCCTGACATACTTTCAGAATGGACCATTCTGGATATCTTCTACTATGGTCTGTCTGAGTTCTCCAGGATTTCACTGGACCATTCTGCAGGTGGATCCATTCACCTAAAGAAAACGCCTGCAGAAGCTCAAGAACATATTGACATGGTTGCAAATAATCAATTCATATATACTTTTGAGAGAAATTCTGTGATAATGGGACGCCTCAGAAAAAGGTAGTTCTTGAAATTGATACTCTGAATGCCATATTGGCTCAGAATGAAATATTGACTCAGCAAGTCAACATGATCTCTCAGAGTCTGAATGGATTGAAGGAATCATCCAACAGTACTCAAGAGGCATCTTCTGAGGAAGAAGCCTATGATCCTGAGAACCCTGCAATAGCAGAGGTGAATTACATGGGTGAACCTTATGGAAATACTTATAATCCCTCATGGAGAAATCATCCAAATCTCTCATGGAAGGATCAACAAAAGCCTCAACAAGGCTTTAATAATGGTGGAAGAAACAGGTTTAACAATAGCAAGCCTTTTCCATCATCTTCTCAGCAACAGACAGAGAACTCTGAACAAAATACCTCTAATTTATCAAACTTAGTCTCTGATCTGTCCAAGCTACTCTAAGTTTCATGAGTGAAACAAGGTCCTCCATAAAAAATTTGGAGGCATAAGTGGGCCAGCTAAGTAAGAAAATCACTGAAACACCTCCTAGTACTCTCCCAAGCAATACAGAAGAGAATCCAAAGAGAGAGTGCAAGGCCATTGATATAACCATCATGGCCGAACCTACAGGGGTGGAAAAGGACGTGAATCCCAGTGAGGAAGACCTCCTAGGACGTCCAATGATCAACAAGGAGTTTCCCTTTGAGGAACCAAAGGAATCTGAGGCTCATCTAGAGACCATAGAAATTCCATTGAACCTCCTTATGCCCTTCATGAGCTTTGATGAGTATTCTTCTTCTGAAGAGAATGAGGATGTTACTGAAGAGCAAGTTGCCAAGTACATTGGTGCAATCATGAAGCTGAATGCCAAATTATTTGGCAATGAGACTTGGGAAGATGAACCTCCCTTGCTCACCAATGAACTGAGTGATCTGGATCAACTGAGATTGCCTCAGAAGAAACAAGATCCTGGAATGTTCTTAATACCTTGTACCATAGGCACCATGACTTTTGAGAAGGCTGTATGTGACCTTGGGTCAGGGATAAACCTCATGCCACTCTCTGTAATGGAGAAATTGGGAATCTTTGAGGTGCAAGCTGCCAGAATCTCATTAGAGATGGCAGACAACTCCAGAAAACAGGCTTATGGACTAATAGAGGATGTGTTAGTTAAGGTTGAAGGCCTTTACATCCCTGCTGATTTCATAATCCTAGACACTGGGGAGGATGAGGATGAATCCATCATCCTTGGAAGACCCTTCCTAGCCACAGCAAGAGCTGTGATTGTTGTAGACAGAGGAGAATTGATCCTTCAACTGAATGAGGACAACCTTGTGTTTAAAACTCAAGAATCTCCTTCTGTAACCATGGAGAGGAAGCATGAAAAGCTTCTCTCACTGCAGAGTCAACCAAAGCCCCCACAGTCAAACTCTAAGTTTGGTGTTGAACCCCCACAACCAAACTCTAAGTTTGGTGTTGGGAGGTCCCAACCATGCTCTGATTATCTGTGAGGCTCCATGAGAGCTCATTGTCAAGCTATTGACATTAAAGAAGCGCTTATTGGGAGGCAACCCAATGTTATTTAATCATTTTTATTTTATTTTGTCTTTGTTATTTCATGTCTTATTAGGTTGATAATCATGTGGAGTCACAAAAACTACTGAAAATCGAAAACAGAATGAAAAACAGCTTTGAAAATAGAACACCCTGGAGGAAGGACTTACTGGTGTTTAAACGCCAGTAAGGAGCATCTGGCTGGCGTTTAACGCCAGAACAGAGCATGAAATTGGCGTTAAACGCCAGAAACAAGCAGCATTCTGGCGTTTAAACGCTAGGAATACACCCTGAGAAGAGCTGGCGCTGAACGCCAGAAACAAGCATGAAGCTGGCGTTCAACACTAGAAACATGCTACACATGGGCGTTGAACGCCCAGAATAAGCATCACTTCGGCGTTTAAACGCCAGAAATGCATGCAAAGGCATTTCACATGCCTAATTGGTGCAGAGATGTAAATCATTGACACCTCAGGATCTGTGGATACCACAGGATCCCCACATACCTCCACTCACCTTACCTCCTCATAATCGTATATCACCCTTTCCCAAGAACCTTTCACCAATCACCTCTAATTCCCCTCCAAAACCATTATACACCCACCTACACCCAACCACTCAAAATTCAAACCATCATTCCCTCCTTTTCACACATCATAACCACCTGAAACCCCCAGTGGCCGAACCCTTCCCACACCTCCATCTCCTCCATCTCTTCTTTTTCTCATCCTTCCTTTCTTTTTTTGCTCGAGGACGAGCAAACATTCTAAGTTTGGTGTGGAAAAAGCATTGCTTTTTTTGTTTTTCCATAACCATTGATGGCACCTAAGGCCAGAGAAACCTCTAGAAAGAGGAAATGGAAGGCAAAAATCTCCACCTCCAAGTCATAGCAGATGGAGAAATTCATCTCAAGGGTCTATAGCTCAGTGGTAGAACATTTGACTGCAAATTAAGAGATCCCTGAGATACCTCAGGGGGTATATTTTCCTCCACACAATTATTGGGAGAAACTAAGGGTGGAACATCAAGAGCACTCCATCATCCTCCATGAAATTAGAGAAGATCAAAGAGCTATGAGGGAGGAGCAAGAAAGACAAGGAAGAGACATAGAGGAGCTCAAAAGCACCATTGGTTCTTCAAGAAGAGGAAGACGCCACCCTCACTAAGGTGGACTCATTCCTTAATCTCCTTGTTTATTTATTTCCCTGTTTTTCGATTTTTATGCTTTATGTTTGTTTATGTTTTTGTCTTCATGATCACTAGTATTTAAGTGTCTATGCCTTAAAGTTATGAATGTCCTAGGAATCCATCACCTCTCTTGAATGAAAAATGTTTTAATTACAAAAGAACAAGAAGTACATGGTTTCGAATTCATCCTTGAAACTAGTTTAATTATTTTGATGTGGTGACAATACTTTTTGTTTTTTGAATGAATGCTTGAACAGTGCATATGTCTTTTGAAGTTGTTGTTTAAGAATGTTAAATATGTTGGCTCTTGAAAGAATGATGAACAGGAGAAATGTTATTTGATAATCTGAAAAATCAAAAAAATGATTCTTGAAGCAAGAAAAAGCAGTGAATACAAAAAGCTTGCAGAAAAAAAAAGAGAGAAAGAAAAAGAAAAAGCAAGCAGAAAAAGCCAAAAGCTCTTAAAACTAAAAGGCAAGAGCAAAAAGCCAATAACCCTTAAAACCAAAAGGCAAGGGTAATAAAAAGGATCCAAGGCTTTGAGCATCAGTGGATAGGAAGGCCTAAAGGAATAAAATCTTGGCCTAAGCGGCTAAACCAAGTTGTCCCTAACCATGTGCTTGTGGCGTGAAGGTGTCAAGTGAAAACTTGAGACTGAGCGGTTAAAGTCAAGGTCCAAAGCAAAAGAAGAGTGTGCTTAAGAACCCTGGACACCTCTAATTGGGGACTTTAGCAAAGCTGAGTCACAATCTGAAAAGGTTCACCCAGTTATGTGTCTGTGGCATTTATGTATCCGGTGGTAATACTGGAAAACAAAGTGCTTAGGGCCATGCCCAAGACTCATAAAGTAGCTGTTTTCAAGAATCAACATACTGAACTAGGAGAATCAATAACACTATCTGAACTCTGAGTTCCTATAGATGCCAATCATTCTGAACCTCAATGGATAAAGTGAGATGCCAAAACTATTCAAGAGGCAAAAAGCTACAAGTCCCGCTCATCTGATTGGAGCTAAGTTTCATTGATATTTTGGAATTTATAGTATATTCTCTTCTTTTTATCCTATTTGAATTTTAGTTGCTTGGGGACAAGCAACAATTTAAGTTTGGTGTTGTGATGAGCGGATAATTTATACGCTTTTTGGCATTATTTTTAGTATGTTTTTAGTACTTTGCATTAATTCATGAGGAACAGCAGAGCTCCACACCTTAATCTATGGTGTGTAGAAACTCTACCGTTGAAAATACATAAGAACAAGGTCCAGGCATGGCCGAATGACCAGCCCCCTAAACGTCTAAGGAAAAACATTCCAAAGATCTAAAAATGATCCAAAGATGTAAAAACAATAGTAAAAAGTTCTATTTATACTAAACTAGTTACTAGGGTTTACAGCGATAAGTAAATGACGCAGAAATCCACTTCCGGGCCCACTTGATGTGTGCTTGAGCTGAGCATTGAAGCTTTCACATGTAGAGGTCTTCCTTGGAGTTAAACGCCAGTTTGTAACCTGTTTTTGGTGTTTAACTCTGCTTTGCAACCTATTTCTGGCGTTTAACTCCGGAATAGGGCAGAAAGCTGGCGTTAAACGCCAGTTTGCGTCATCTAAACGCGGGCACAGTATGGACTATTATATATTTCTGGAAAGCCCTGGATGTCTACTTTCCAACGCAATTGAGAGAGCGCCATTTGGACTCCTATAGCTCTAGAAAATCCACTTTGAGTGCAGGGAGGTTAGAATCCAACAGCATCTGCAGTCCTTCTTCAGCCTCTGAATCAGATTTTTGCTCAAGTCCCTCACTTTCAGCCAGAAATTACCTGAAATCACAAAAAAATACACAAACTCCTATTAAAGTCTAGAAATGTGATTTTTATTTAAAAACTAATAAAAATATACTAAAAACTATATAAAAATAATTCCAAAAAGCATATAAATTATCCGCTCATCAGGTACTATGTGATATCTTTGGGTAAGAAAGAGCTGCTGTAACGTATTTGGGAAAAGTGTATGAATGAAACAAAGGCAAATAGATTAGGAGGTGCTACTAGATGATTTGTAGCACGATTTGGTTGAAATGAATGGTGAGGATTGAGCATGTCTTTATTGAAAACTCATGGAATGGACGGTGTGCATGTAGAGGTGGATGAAGACAAGGATCACTCCTTTATTGGGCATGTGGTTCGGCTTCCTAGGTGTTGAACCATGCAAATTTTGCTTCCAAAGAGAACACCATTCCCTAAGCACATGTGACTCACTTTTTCCCCTTGTGACAACTGTACATGCATGCATTCTTTTGTCTTCTCCTAAATATTATTCACACCTGTCCATTTAAATTAAGGCAGCAGTAAGCTCAAAATTTGTGTTTGGTACTGTAATGTTTATCAAGTGAGAAGTATATATGAAAGAAAATAAAATTTGCTATATGTTTCTTATTTATGAATAACCAACTATGCCCTTTTGAAATTAAACAAAATGTTAGCAAACACAAAACTTGTTTTCTGCTATGGTTGGTATATTCATTACAAGGGACACTTTATTTTCTACCTTAGCAAAATATATTCACAAGAATAATACAGATATGGTTTAACTTTTCATGAACTTGACTCTTTGAGCAAATGTGACTTTCTTGAAATTCGTAGCATATGTAGAACATCAAACTTAGTGTTTGGCTATATACTCAAGTAAAATGAATGAGTATATATTCTAAGATGGGTATATGATCAGCATGCTTGAAAAGCTATTTTATAGTGCCTTTAGGCACACCAAACTTAGGAATCAAACATATGCTTCAAAATGATGTGTGCAGTTATCAAATCTGCTCATGAGAGCTCAAATTTATGCTAGAAGAACTATTAATTATTGAAATTAAAACAAAAGCAAGAATATTAAATCATGGTCTGCCTCCCATGGAGCGCTCTTTTAGTGTCACTAGCTTGACATTGGGTCCTTGTTAGGGTGGCTGATGATTATGGTGCCTGATGAGTGAACTTTTGTTGTTATCGAATTTCATCAATTGAATGAATTCTCGTCGCAAGTATAGTTCTACACCAACAAATAATCCTCACATAAAAAATTTTGGTTGTCACAAATAACAAACCCCAAATAAGAATTAACCGAAGTATTTAGACTCCGGATCGTCTCAGAAAGAATTGCAATGAAGTGTATGCTTGTTGGCTATGAAGGGGCAAAGGGGTTTTATTTATAAAAGGGCAAGAAATAAATGACAAGAAAAGTAAATCAAGCAAGTATTTAAAGAAGACAAGTAAATAAGAGAAAGCAAGTAATAAAGAGAGATATTCATGGCAAGGATTGAGATCATAGGCTTTCCATCCTAGTCACTAATAATAATAATTAACAAAAATTTATCTTATTACGTCATCTCCAACGATGGAAGAAGGTATGAGTTATTTTCCATGAGAGAAAGTCTAACAAGACTAGCTAATCTCAATCCAAATGTCCTAACAACTCTAGATCACCAACATCGGTTGGATTTTCATAACTCAAGATTGCCTAATTACTCTTTCCAAGCCAAGAATGCTCAAAGTCTACTCTAAAGCCCAACCAAGTATTTTGTCAAACACTTGGTGGGTGTACAAGGAAAGCATAATAAATTGCAAGAATGATAAATCTACCAACTACCAATTGTAAGAAAAGTAAATTCACAACTCAATCATCAATAAAGGAAACATCAAACATCAAATTTCATTAAATGTAAACCAAATCCAACATAGAATATTCATGAACATAAAAGAGACATGAATGTAAAATTAACACTACAAACCGTGAGAATAAAAGAGTAGAAACAAGAAATTGTAAAGAAAACAAGATGAAAACATGTAATTGAACCTAGATCTAAGATGGAAATGTCCTAGGAACCCTAATTCTAGAGAGAAGAGGGAGCTTCTCTCTCTAGAAACTACTCTACATGATGCTAACACTTCAAACAATTGCTCCCCCCTTTGCTTGGACTTCAATTCTACATGAAATACACTCAGAAACAAGTTGGATTTGGGCCTGGGCTGCTCAGAAATCGCCCCCAATGTTTTGCCTTTAAGTGGGTCACGTGAGAGTATCGGCGCGTACGCGCCATGTGCGCGTGCGCGTCGATTGGCTGTTTCTTCATCCGCGCATACACGGCATGTATGCGTGCGCGTCCTTATGTGAAATATTTTCTGTGCGTGCGCGCCTTGTACGCGTGCGTGCCCATCGATGAATTCCCAATTCTAGTTTCTTCATGCATTCTCCATTTTGTATGCTTCTCTCCTCACTTCTTCCATCGAATACTTGCCTTATGAACCTGAAATCACTGAACAAACACATCAAGGCATCGAATGGAATTAAAGTGAATCAAAATCTCCAATTTAAGGGCCTAAAAGGCATGTTTTTATACTTAAGCACAATTTAAGGGAGAATTACAAAACCATGCTATTTCATGGAATAAATGTGGAAAAAGGTGATAAAATCTCCTAAAATAAGCACAAGATAAACCACAAAATCGGAGTTTATCAGTGCCTCAGCTTGTCCCCTCTCACTGTGAGCCTTCTTCCTGTTCATTGATGATCAATCTCCATATGCTCCAGTGAGAGCATCTTATTGACGATGTAATAATCCTCAGTTTGTGAATCTGCCTCCAACTGTTGGTAGATCAATCTTACTCTGTCCCCTTTTGAGAATCCTTCAGTTGATACCCTTTTGTTCTTCCATCCTTTTGGAACCTTTTTCTTGCTCTTTTTTTCTTTCTTCAATGGCCCTTCTTTCTTGGTAGCAGGCTTTATGTCAGGGACTTTCTTCTCAATGATCAAATCTTCAATCTCCTCCTGCCTTCTCTTCTTAGCCTTCACATGTTCCTTACCCTCTTTTTCTTCTCCACTGTTTATCTCTTGCTTCTCAGGTGAGCTGATGAGTGCCTCCTTGGCTTTTTCCTTCCAGTTCAAGTTTTCCTTTTCAACTCTCATGCAGCTGTTCTCTTTAGCAGTATGCTGCATTTCCTTGAAGACATTCAGAATGATCTTCTCATTATGTGCTCTCAAAGTCATTTCCCCCTTTTCTACATCAATGATGGCTCTTACTGTGGCTAGGAAAGGCCTTCCTAGTATGATAGAGCCACCTCCCTCTTCATCCAAATCCAAAATAACAAAGTCAACTGGAAAAATAAACTTATCCACCTTGACCAAGAGATTTTTGACCACTCCATTAGGAGTTACCATGGATCTGTCAGCAAGTTGCAAGGTCATTCTTATAGGTTTCACCTCTTCTATGGACAACTTTCTCATCATAGATAAGGGCATTAGATTGATACTGGATCCTAAATCACACAATGCCTTATCGATGAATATGTTGCCAATGTTGCTAGGCAAGAAGAAGCTCCCAGGGTCTTTGAGTTTTGGTGGAAGACCTCTTTGAATGACAGCACTGCATTCTTGGGTCAAGATTATTATCTCTTTTTCATTCCAGCTCCACTTCTTGTTAATAAGTTCCTTGAGAAACTTTGCATATAGAGGCATTTGCTCCAATGCTTCAGCAAGTGGGTTGTTGATATCCAGCTTCTTAAACACTTCTAAGAACTTGAGGAATTGTTGATCCTTTAGCTCGTTTTTCAATCTCTGAGGTTATGGTAGAGGAGGAATGTAAAGCTTCAATTCTTTCCTCTGTGCTTGTGAATGTTCCTCAATAATCTGCTTCCCCTTCTTTGAAGCTTGAGGTTCCTCTTTCTCCTTGAGCTTCTCTTGGTCTTGCTTGTCCTTTTCTCCTACTTGCTTCTTGCTGCCAATATCATTCTCCACAGACTTCTTGTTAGCTTCTTTGCCATTCTCCAAGGTTCTTCCACTCCTTAATTGGATTGCTTGGCATTCTTCTTTGGGATTGGGAATGGTGTCACTTGGTAATGCATTGGGTGCTCTTTCAGCCACTGTTTGCTTGGACAACTGGCCAATTTGCCTCTCTAAATTCTGCAGTGAAGCTTCGTGGTTCTTATAGGCCAATTCTTGATGCTTGATCATCTTTTCAATTATTATCTCCAAGTTGGAGAACCTTTGAGATTCTTGGGGTAGTTGTGGTTGATTATGGGATGTTGAGGATGGATGATTGTTATTTTGGCTAGTGGATGGGTTGTTTGGTAGATAGCAGTTGGGTTAGGGTTGATTGTTTTGTGGTTTTTCTGTATTGGTTTTGGTTAGTGTTTTGATGGTTTTGATGGTTTGTGTTTTTGGAATTGTTCTAGGTTGAGTTTCTCTGCCATGAGTTTTGATTCTGATTGTCTCCCCACCTCAGATTGGGGTGGTTCTTTGATGATTGGTGGTTCACAAAATTGTGATCATCAATGGCGCCAACAACTTGGTACGCACAATTGTAATCTCAACTCTTTGTCACAACTCCGCACAACTAACCAGCAAGTACACTGGGTCGTCCAAGTAATAAACCTTACGTGAGTAAGGGTCGATCCCACGGAGACTGTCGGCTTGAAGCAAGCTATGGTCACCTTGTAAATCTCAGTCAGGCAGATTCAAATGGTTATGGAGAATTGATAATTAAAAGATGAATAATATATAAAATAGAGATAGAGATACTTATGCAATTCATTGGTAGGAATTTCAGATAAGCGTATGGAGATGCTTTGTTCCTTCTGAACCTCTGCTTTCCTATTGCCTTCTTCCAATCATTCATACTCCTTTCCATGGCAAGCTGTATGTTGGGTTTCACCATTTTCAATGGCTACCTCCCGTCCTCTCAGTAAAAATGTTCCAAATGCGCTATCACCGCACGGCTAATCAGCTGTTGGTTTTCGATCATGTTGGAATAGGATCCATTGACCCTTTTGCGTCTGTCACTACGCCCAACACTCGCGAGTTTGAAGCTCGTCGCAGTCATCCCTTCCCTGATCCTACTCGGAATACCACAGACAAGGTTTAGACTTTTCGGATCTCATGAATGGCTGCCAATGATTCTAAACTATACCATGAAGGTTCTAATCTTATATTAGAAACCCAAGAGATACACATTCAAGCTTGTTTGCATGTAGAACAGAAGTGGTTGTCAGGCACGCGTTCATAGGTGAGAATGGTGATGAGTGTCACGGATCATCACATTCATCATGTTGAAGAACGAATGGATATCTTAGAACAGAAATAGGCTTGAGTTGAATAGAAAAACAATAGTACTTTGCATTAATTCATGAGGAACAGTAGAGGTCCACACCTTAATCTATGGTGTGTAGAAACTCCACCGTTGAAAATACAAAAGTGATAATGGTGATCATTGGCTTCGGCCCCAGAGAGGGAACCAGAAGAACCAAGATCAAAAGTATGATCAAGTGTGTAAAATACAATAGCAAAAGGTCCTATTAGTAGAAAACTAGTAACCTAGGGTTTACAGAAATGAGTAAATGATGCAGAATCCACTTCAGGGCCCACTTAGTGTGTGCTTGGGCTGAGCGTTGAAGCTTTCAGGTGTAGAGGCTTTTCTTGGAGTTAAATGCCAGCTTTTGTGCCAGTTTGGGCGTTTAACTCCAGCTTTTATGCCAGTTCTGGCGTTTTGACGCCAGAATTTCTATGCTGACTTGGAACGCAGGTTTGGGCCATCAAATCTCGGGCAAAGTATGAACTATTAAATACTTCTGGAAAGCCCAGGATGTGTACTTTCCAACGCAATTAAGAGCGCACCAATTGGGCTTCTGTAGCTCCAGAAAATCCACTTCGAGTGCAGGGAGGTCAGAATCCAACAGCATTTGCAGTCCTTTTTCAGCCTCTGAATCAGATTTTTGCTCAGGTCCCTCAACTTCAGCCAGAAAATACATGAAATCACAGAAAAACACACAAACTCATAGTAAAGTCCAGAAATGTGATTTTTATTTAAAAACTAATAAAAACATAACAAAAACTAACTAAAATATACTAAAAACATACTAAAAATAATGCCGAAAAGCGTATAAATTATCCGCTCATCACAACACCAAACTTAAATTGTTGCTTGTCCCCAAGAAACTAAAAATCAAATAGGATAAAAAGAATAGAATATACAATGAATTCCAAAAACATCTATGAAGATCAGTCTTGATTATATGAGCGGGGCTATTAGCTTTCTGCTTCTAAATAGTTTTGGCATCTCACTTTATCCCTTGAAGTTCAGAGTGATTGGCTTCTATAGGAACTTAGAATTCAGATAGTGCTATTGATTCTCCTAGTTTAGTATGTTGATTCTTGAACACAGCTACTTTATGAGTCTTGGCCATGGCCCTAAGCACTTTGTTTTCCAGTATTATCACCGGATACATAAATGCCACAGACACATAACTGGGTGAACTTTTTCAGTTTGTGACTTAGCTTTGCTAGAGTCCCCAATTAGAGGTGTCCAGGGTTCTTAAGCACACTCTTTTTGCTTTGGACCACGACTTTAACCGCTCAGTCTCAAGTTTTCACTTGACACCTTCACGCCACAAGCACATGGTTAGGGACAGCTTGGTTTAGCCGCTTAGGCCAAGATTTTATTCCTGTCGGCCCTCCTATTCACTGATGCTCAAAGCCTTGGATCCTTTTTATTTTACCATTGCCTTTTGTTTTAAAGAGCTATTGACTTTTTCTGCTTGCTTTTTCTTTTCCTCTTTTTTTTTTTGCCATTTTTTTTCACTGTTTTTTCTTGCTTCAAGAATCAATTTTATGATTTTTTTCAGATTATCAACAACATTTCTCCTTTTCCATCATTCTTTCAAGAGCCAACAACTTTAACATTCATAAACAACAATTTCAAAAAAATGCACTGTTCAAGCATTCATTCAGAAGAACAAAAAGTATTGCCACCACATCAAAATAATTAAACTATTTAAAATTCGAAATTCATGTATTTCTTTTTTTTTTTGCAATTAAAAACATTTTTCATTTAAGAAAGGTGATGGATTCATAGGATATTCATAGCTTTAAGGCATAGACACTAAGACACTAATGATCATGTAATGAAAACACAAACATAGATAAACATAAAGCATAAAAATTCAAAAAACAGAAAATAAAGAACAAGGAAATTAAAGAACGGGTCCACCTTAGTGATGGCTGCTAGTTCTTCCTCTTAAAGATATTATGGAGTGTTTGAGCTCCTCAATGTCTCTTCCTTGTCTTTGTTGCTCCTCTCTCATGATTCTTTGATCTTCTTTAATTTCATGAAGGAGAATAGAATGTTCTTGGTGTTCCACCCTTAATTGTCCCATATTGGAACTTAATTCTCCTAGGGAGGTGTTAATTTGCTCCCAATAATTTTGTGGAGAAAAATGCATCCCTTGAGGCATCTCAGGGATTTCATGATGAGGAATTTCCTCATGCTCTTGTCCATGAGTGGGATCTCTTGTTTGCTCCATTCTTTTCTTAGTGATGGGCTTGTCCTCATCAATGAGGATGTCTTCCTCTATGTCAATTCCAGCGGAATTGCAAAGGTGACAAATGAGATGAGGGAAGGCTAACCTTGACAAAGTAGAAGGCTTGTCCGCCACCTTGTAGAGTTCTAGGGATATAACCTCATGAACTTCTACTTCCTCTCCAATCATGATGCTATGGATCATGATAGCCCGGTCTATAGTAACTTCAGATTGGTTACTAGTGGGAATGATTGAGCGTTGGATGAACTCCAACCATCCCCTAGCCACGGGCTTGAGGTCATGCCTTCTTTGTTGAACCGGCTTCCCTCTTGAATCTTTCTTCCATTGAGCGCCCTCTTCACAAATGTCTATGAGGACTTGGTCCAACCTTTGATCAAAGTTGACCCTTCTAGTGTAGGGGCGTGCATCTCCTTGCATCATGGGCAAGTTGAATGCCAACCTTAGATTTTCCGGACTGAAATCTAAGTATTTCCCCCGAACCATTGTAAGCCAATTCTTTGGGTCCGGGTTTCATACTTTGATCATGGTTCTTGGTGATCCATGCATTGGCATAGAACTCTTGAACCATTAAGATTCTGACTTGTTGAATGGGGTTGGTGAGAACTTCCCAACCTCTTCTTCGAATCTCATGTCGGATCTCCGGGTATTCACCCTTTTTGAGCTTGAAAGGGACCTCGGGGATCACCTTCTTCTTGGCCACAACTTTATAGAAGTAGTCTTGATGCACCCCTGAGATGAATCTCTCCATCTCCAAAGACTCGGAGGTAGAATCTTTTGCCTTCCCTTTCCTCTTTCTAGAGGTTTCTCCGGCCTTAGGTGCCATAAATGGTTATGGAAAAACAAAAAGCAACGCTTTTACCACATGAAACATAGAAGGTTTACTCGTCCTCGAGCAAAAGAAGAAGGAAGAGAGTAGAGAAAGAAGAAATAGAAGAGATAGAGGGGGGTTAGTATTTCGACCTAGGGGGAGAAGTAGTGTTTAAGATGTGTGAAAATAAAGGGGTGAAGATGGGTTTATATAGGAGTGGGGAGAGGGTAAGGTTCGGCCATGTATGGGTGGGTTCGGGAGGGAAAGTGGTTTGAATTTGAATGGTGAGGTAGGTGGGGTTTATGATGTAAGGATGTGGATTGGTGAAGGGTTTATGGAGAAGAGGGTAGGATTTGATAGGTGAGGGGTTTTTTGGGGAAGAGGTATTGAGGTGATTGGTGAAGGGTATTTGGGGAAGAGTATTATGAAAAGGTGTGACGAAGAGAGAGAGTGAGTTGAGGTTGGTGAGGATCCTGTGGGGTCCACAGATCCTGAGGTGTCAAGGATTTCTCATCCCTGCACCAATTAGGCTTGCAAAACGCCCTTTGCTGCCAATCCTGGCGTTAAACGCCAGGTTGCTGCCCATTTCTGGCATTTAACGCCATCTTCTTGCCCTTTTCTGGCATTAAACGCCAGTCTGGTACCCATTTCTGGCGTTAAACGCCCAGAATGGTGCTAGACTGGGCGTTTAACGCCCATTCTGCTGCCCTTACTGGCGTTTAAATGCAAGTAGCCTTCTCCTCCAGGGTGTGCTATTTTTCATTCTATTTTTCAGTTTGTTTTTGCTTTTTCAATTGTTTTTGTGACTACACATGATCATCAACCTATAGAAAACATAAAATAGCAATGGAAAATCCCTAGTGAGATTCTTGCAGCTTGTACCTCAAGGATCCATAGCTTCTCCATTACAGAGAGAGGCATGAGGTTTATGCTTGACCCTAGGTCACACAGAGCCTTCTCAAAGGTCATGGTGCCTATGGTGCAAGGTATTGAGAACTTTTCAGGATCTTGTCTCTTCAGAGGTAATTTCTGCCTAGTCAAGTCATCCAGTTCTTTGGTGAGCAAAGGGGGTTCATCCTTCCAAGTCTCATTACCAAATAGCTTGGCATTTAGCTTCATGATTGCTCCAAGGTACTTAGCAACTTGTTCTTCAGTAACATCTTCATCCTCTTTAGAGGAAGAATACTCATCAGAGCTCATAAATGGCAAAAGTAAATTCAATAGAATCTCTATGGTCTCAGTGTGAGCCTCAGATTCCCATGGTTCCTCATCAGGGAACTCCATAAAGACCAGTGGACGTCCATTGAGGTCTTCCTCAGTGGAGATCACTGCCTATTCCTCCTCTCCAGGTTCAGCCGTGTGGGTTATGTTGATGACCTTGCACTCTCCTTTTGGATTCTCTTCTGTATTGCTTGGAAGAGTACTAGGAGGGAGTTCAGTAACTTTCTTACTCAGCTGACCCAATTGTGCCTCCAAATTTCTAATGGAGGACCTTGTTTCAGTCATGAAACTTTGAGTGGCTTTAATTAAATTAGAGACTATAGTTGCTAATTCAGAGTGGTTCTACTTAGAATTCTCTATTTGTTCTGAGAAGATAAGGGAAAACGTTTGCCATTGCTAAACCTATTTCTTCCACCATTATTGTTGTTGATGCCTTGTTGAGGCCTCTGTTGTTCCTTTCATGACAGGTTTGGATTATTTCTCCCTGAAGGATTATAGGTGTTTCCATAGGATTCTCCCATGTAATTCACCTTTTCCATTGCTGGGTTCTCAGGATCATAAGCTTCTTCTTCAGATGAAGCTTCTTTGGTACTGACTGTTGCTGCTTGCATTCCAGACAAACTCTGAAAAATCATATTGACTTGCTGAGTCAATATTTTATTCTGAGCCAATATGGCATTCAGAGTATCAATCTCAAGAACTCCTTTCTTCTGACTTGTCCCATTATTCACAGGATTCCTTTTCAGAGGTGTACATGAATTGGTTATTTGCAACCATTTCAATGAGTTCCTGAGCTTCTGCAGGTGTCTTCTTCAGATGAAGAGATCCTCCAACAGAGCTGTCCAATGACATCTTGGACAGTTCAGACAGACCATCATAGAAGATACCTATGATGCTCCATTCTGAAAGCATGTCAGAAGGGCACCTTCTGATCAATTGCTTGTATCTTTCCCAAGCTTCATCCAACTAGGGCTCCAGATGTTCGAATAAGAGAAAGGGAAACGACATTCTCTGTCTCGATCTTGTACCAACCTAAGTGTTGGATTTCTTACGGACTTGAGAACCCTTTTCGATCAGTTACGAAAGAACCGTTTCAAGAAAGGTGGAGTTTTTAACTCGTTCGAATCTCACCTTCAGGTTTGGAAGTCTGTCTTCCTTCCACTTAGGGAGA
>NC_029790.2:68842280-68855516 GCF_000816755.2 Arachis ipaensis
CCCATTGGTCTTGACAGTGTCATAGATTTGCAAGAATTCAGCTAAGAACTGATGAGGATCTTCCAATGGAAGTCCATGAAACTTGCAATTCTGTTGCATCAGAGAAACTAATTGTGGCTTAAGCTCAAAGTTGTTTGCTCCAATGGCAGGGATTGAGATACTTCTCCCATAGAAGTCGGGAGTGGGTGCAGTAAAGTCACCAAGCAGCTTCCTTGCATTATTGGAATTGTTGTTGTTTTTGGCTGCCATGGCTTCTTCTTGTTTGAAAGTTTCTATTAGGTCCTCTATAGAGAGTTGTACTTTAGCTTCTTTTAGCTTTCTCTTCATGGTCCTTTCAGGTTTAGGATCAGCTTCAACAAGAATGCCCTTGTCCTTGCTCCTGCTCATATGAAAAGAGAGGAGAAGAAAATATGGAATCCTCTATGTCATAGTAAAGAGATTCCTTGAGGTGTCAGAGGAAAATAAAAATAGAAGGATGAGGTAGAGAAGAGAGAATTCGAACTTATCAAAAGGGACAGAGTTCGAATTGCTGATAATGGAGAAGTGTTAATCCTCTAAATAGAAAGATTTGAGAAGAGGGAAAGAATTTTCGAAATTACAGTAAAAAGATTTTAAAATGATTAAAAGAAATTTTGAAAATTTGGTAAATGATTTTCGGAAACTAAGATTGGGAAAGAAATTAAGTGATTTTTGGAAAAGATTTTGAAATTAGAAATAAAAAAGATATGATTGAAAATTAATTTTGAAAAAGATGTAATTGAAAAGATATGATTGAGAAGATATGATTGAGAATCAAATTAAAAAGAGAAATTTTTAAAATTAAAGTTGATTACTTGACTAACAGGAAATTAAAAGATATGATTCTAGAATTAAAATTTGATCCTTTCTTAATAGGCAAGTAACAACTTGAAAATTTTGAGTTAAATCATTAATTGTAGCAAGGATTTTTGAAAATAATAATAATTAAAAAAAATGGAAAGAAATTGATTTTGAAAAGATATGATTTGAAAAAGATTTGATTTTGAAAAATTATGAATATTTGTAAAAGATTTGAATTAAAAACAAAATCTTCCCTCTAGTGTCCTCCTGGCGTTAAACGCCCAGAATGGCATCCATTATGGCGTTTAACGCCTAAAATGCTACCTTTTTGGGCGTTTAACGCCCAGCCAGGGTACTTGGCTGGCGTTTAATGCTAGTTTTCCTTCCTCACTGGGCGTTTTGAATAGATACATAATCATTCGAACATGTCATACACCATTCAGCATTATTCACGTTTTTCCATTGTATTCTCTCTTCAGTATGAGTTTCTAAACCTCTTAGGTTGAGGGGAGGAGCCCTGTTGAGTCCTATGAATTAATAAAAGTATTATTGTTTCTCTTCGATCCGTGCTTGATTGATTCTAAGATATATATTCGTTCTTCATCACTATGAATGTGTTGGACTGGCATAAGGTTATCACATTCTACATGGGTTCCGAGTGCGTCTTTTATCGAACATTGATGAACCACAAGCTTGAATATACGTCTCTCAGACAACTAATCCACGACTTCGTTGGGGACTTCTCGAGACATCAGTTTAGCCGATTTACGGGGAGATTAGGGTCTCTGTGGTAAAGGCTAGAACCAAAGGCGCAGCATTCCTCTAATCTGGAAGATTCGACCTTGTCTGTGTAGTTTTGAGTAGGATCATCAAGGAGAATGAACTGTACGAGCTTCACCCTCAATCAGAATGGATCCGCACTAAACCTGGGGTTCAGATCTGGAGGAGTATTGGTAGCTGCTCAAACCAGTGTCAATCACATACAGCCTGCCATTGAAGAAATCACTCACAAGCAAAGAGAGCAGTAATACCGGAGTTAATTCAGAAAGGCAAAGCAACTACCATCTTCAACTCTATTCCCATTATTTACTATTCCCAGCGTATAATTCCTATCCTTATTTTAAATAATCCCATAAATATTTATCTATCAACCTTCTGATTCTGCCTGACTAAGACCTGCAAGACAACCATAGCTTGCTTCAAGCTACAATTCTCGTGGGATCGACCCTGACTCGCTCAGGTATTACTTGGACGACCCAGTGCACTTGCTGGTACAGCTGTATGAAGGTGTGGGGATTCGGGCACCAAGTTTTTGGCGTCGTTGCCGGGGATTGTTGAGGTAACCATTATCTTATTTTCTTTATCATTCCTAATTGAGTCTTTTAATTTTTATTTTCTTCTTCCTTTTTTTTTTCCAAAATTTTAAATCTTTTTCCAAAAAACCTATTTTCAAAAAGTTTATTTTCAAGCATCCTTAGCTTTCTGTTTGAGATTCTTCGTTTTTGTTCTTGTTGAATCTTTATTTTTATTCTCCAAATTTTTTCGAAAATTAGAAACCTTTTTAAAAAAATATTGTTATTTTCTTTGTTTCATCTTTGTTCTCTGTTTGAGTCTTTTTGTTTATGTTATTGGTAAATTTTTGCTTCTTTAAGTCTCTGTATTTATTAATTACGGCAATTTTTTATTTTTTTGATATCTTCCTTATTAAAATTCTTTTAAAAATAATTTTTATTTCGTTAAATATTATTTCAATTTTATGTTTGGTGTTTTCTTGTTGTTTTTCTTTAATTTTTTAAAATTTCCTTTTAGTTTTCTAAAAATTTTAAGTTTAGTGTTCTTTATGTGTTCTTGTGTTCTTTAAATTTCTTTGAGTCTTGTTCTTCGTGTTCTTGTTAGTCTTCAAAGTGTTCTTGTGTTTTGTTTGTGTTTTGATCTTAAAATTTTTATGTTTGGTGTCCCATTGTGTTTTCCCTCCAAATTTTTGACAATTGGGTGCACTATTGATCAGCGGATATTTTATACGCTCTTTGGGGGTATTTTCATGTAGTTTTTAGTAGGATCTAGCTACTTTTTAGTATATTTTTATTAGTTTTTATGCAAAAATCACATTTCTAGGCTTTACTATGAGTTTGTGTGTTTTTCTGTGATTTTAGGTATTTTCTGGTTGAAATTGAGGGACCTGAGCAAAAATCTGATTCAGAGGATGAAAAAGGACTGCAGATACTGTTGGATTCTGACCTCCCTGCACTCAAAATGGATTTTCTGGAGCTACAAAAGCCCAATTGGCGCGCTCTCAATTGTTTTGGAAAGTAGACATCCATGGCTTTCCAACAATATATAATAGTCCATACTTTGCCCAAGCTTTAATGACGCAAATTGGCGTTTAACGCCAAGTCTTTACCCTATTCTGGCGTTAAACGCCAGAAACAGGTTCCAAACCAGAGTTAAAAGCCAGAAACAGGCTACAACATGGCATTTAACTCCAAAAAAAGTCTCTACACATGAAAGTTTCAATGCTCAGCCCAAGCACACACCAAGTGGGCCCCGAAAGTGGATTTCTGGACTATCTATCTTAGTCTACTCAATTTCTGTAAACCTAGGTCACTAGCTTAGTATAAAAACTACTTTTAGAGATTTATTTTGCATCTCATGACATTTTCACGTTTTACATTGTATCTCTATAGCATGAGTCTCTAAACTCCATGATTGGGGGTGAGGAGCTCTGCTGTGTCTCGATGAATTAATGCAATTACTTCTATTTTCTATTCAACACGCTTGTTTCTGTTCTAAGATATTCACTCGTACCTAACCGTGAAGAATGTGATGATCCGTGACACTCATCATCATTCTCAACCTATGAACACGTACCTGACAACCACTTACGTTCTATCTGTAATAGCTTGGGTGTATATCTCTTGGGCTCCTGGTTCAGGAGTCTGATTGCCTCTCCTGACAACAGAGCGTTCAAATCCCTTAATCCAGAGTATTCGTGGTAAAAGCTAGAATAAATTGGCAGCATCCCTGAGATCCGGAATGTCTAAACCTTATCTGTGGTATTCTGAGTAGGATCCAGGAAGGAATGACTGTGATGAGCTTCAATCTCACAAGTATTGGGCGTAGTGACAGATGCAAAAGGATCAATGGATCTTATTCCAACACAAGTGAGAACCGACAGATGATTAGCCATGTACATGGATCCTTTTCACTGAGAGGACGGATGGTAGCCATTGACAACGGTGATCCACCAACATACAGCTTGCCATGGAAGGAGCCTTGCGTGTGTGAAGAAGAAGATGGGAGGAAAGCAGAGATCCAGAAGACGAAGCATCTCCAAAACCTCAATCTGTTCTCGATTCTTGCATAACAAGTATTTATTGGATGCTCTTTACTTTTTACTATTGAAATTAAGAATTATCATTGATATCTTGACTAAGAATTACAAGATAACCATAGCTTGCTTCAAGCCGGCAATCTCCGTGGGATCGACCCTTACTCACGTAAGGTATTACTTAGACGACCCAGTGCACATGCTGGTTAGTGGTACGAGTTGTGAAAAGTGTGATTTACAATTCGTGCACCAGGTTTTTGGCGCTGTTGCCGGGGATTGTTCGAGTTTGGACAACTGACAGTTTATTTTGTTGCTTAGATTAGGAAAAATTTATCTTTTTTGTTTAGAGTCACTAAAATTGTGTCTTCTATTATTGTTTTTGGTTGAAACTTTTTTTTTTAGAATCCTTATTTTCTTTTTCAATTTTTTTCGAAAATTTTTAAACTAATAATTGAGTTTTTCTATTTGAGTTTAGTTTCATATTTTAAGTTTGGTGTTTTTTGTGTTTCTATTTTCTTAAAAATTTTTTAGAAGTTGTTCTTAGCGTCCATCGTGATATTCAAAGCTTTCCTGTTTGTTTCCTTTATTTTGATCTAAAAATTTAAGTTTGGTGTCATTTTTACTGTTTTTCTCTTTCTTCATTAAATTCAAAAATATATTTTCTCTTTATTTTAATTAATTTTCGAATTTTCCTTTAAAAATTCATATTTTTATTTTACAACTTTCTATATTATCTTATCTTAGTTTTGAAATTTCAAAATCCGAAATCTTTTTCAAAAATCATATCCAAAGTTTTTCAAATCTTCTTAATTAAGTAACTATTTTAGTTTTCAAATTTAATTTTCTCTTAGTTTTTGAAATTTACATTTTAATTTCTAATTATTTTTTTTTAATTTATTTTTAATAATTCGGTTTATTTCTACTTAAATAAAATAAAAAATAAAAAATATATATATATATTTTATTTGCAATTCATATCAATCCCATTTTATCCATCATGCACCTAAATAGAAATGAACAGTCTAGAAGGACTCTGGGGTCATATGCTAACCCCATTACTGCTGTATATGGGAGTAGCATCTGTATACCTCCCATCAAAGCAAGCAGTTTTGAGCTAAATCCTCAGCTCATTATCATGGGGCAGCGAAATTGCCAGTATTCCGGTCTTCCACAGGAAGAACCTACTGAGTTTCTGGCGCAGTTCTTGCAAATTGCTGACACAGTGCGTGACAAGGAGGTAGATCAGGACGTATACAGGCTGTTACTATTTCCGTTTGCTGTAAAAGATCAAGCTAAGAGGTGGTTAAATAACCAACCCACAGCAAGCATAAGAACATGGAAACAGTTATCAGACAAATTTCTGAATCAATATTTTCCTCCAAAAAGAATGACACAGCTAAGGCTGGACATTCAAGGCTTTAAACAAGAGGATGATGAATCCCTTTATAACGCCTGGGAGAGGTACAGAGAGATGCTAAGGAAATGCCCCTCTGAAATGTTTTTAGAGTGGGTGCAATTAGACATCTTCTACTATAGGCTTACAGAAAAAGCTCAGATATCTCTAGACCACTCAGCTGGTGGATCTATATACATGAGAAAGACTATTGAAGAGGCTCAAGAGCTTATTGATATAGTTGCTAGAAATCAGCATTTGTACATAAGTAATGAGTCCTCCATGAAAGAAAAAGCTAAGGTAGTATCAACTGACTTTAGTCCTCAGGAACAAATTGCTGAACTCAATCAGCAACTATCTTCTATAACAAGGCAGTTAGCAGAATTTAAGGAGATACTACAAGAAACCAAAATTGCTACCAAGGATATGAAATCACAACTGAATCAAACAAAACAGCAATTATCAAAATAGATAACAGAGGAATGCAAAGCAGTTCAATTAAGAAGTGAAAAAATGTTAAATACCTCAACTCAAAGCAGCAGAAAGCTAAGAAAGGAACAGCTGACAGAGGATGAGCACCAAAATCCCTCTGAGGATAGTAAGAGCCCAGAGAGGAATAAGTTTGACGTATATATATATATATATATATACCAGAAAAGGGTGAAAAGCTGGCATTAAACGCCCAATCCATGTCCAGTTCTGGCGTTCAAACGCCAGAAAAGAGTAGGAATCTGGCGTTAAACGCCCAATCCACGTCCAATCCTGGCGTTCAAACGCCAGTGAGGGATTAGACACCTGCAAGTGCTGATAATAACTCCCTCAAGAAGGCTTCTCAACCTGCCTCTGTAGGAAATAAACCTGCAGCAACTAAGGTTGAAGAATATAAAGCCAAAATGCCTTATCCTCAGAAACTCCGCCAAGTGGAACAGGATAAATAATTTGCCCGTTTTGCAGACTATCTCAGGACTCTTGAAATAAAGATTCCGTTTGTAGAGGCACTTGAGCAAATACCCTCTTATGCTAAGTTCATGAAAGAGATCTTAAGTCATAAGAAGGATTGGAGAAAAATAGAAAAAGTTTTTCTCACTGAAGAATGCAGTGCAGTCATCCTAACAAGCTTACCAGAAAAGCTTAAGGATCCCGAAAGCTTTATGATACCATGCACATTAGAGGGTACTTGCACCAAGACATCTTTATGTGACCTTGGGGCAAGTATCAATCTAATCCCTGCATCTACTATCAGAAAGCTTGGCTTGACTGAAGAGGTCAAACCAACCCGGATATGTCTTCAACTTGCTGATGGCTCCATTAAATATCCATCAGGCATAATTGAGGACATGATTGTCAAAGTTGGGCTATTTTCCTTTCCCACTGACTTTGTAGTGCTGGAAATAGAGGAGCACAAGAGTGCAACTCTCATTCTAGGAAGACCTTTCCTAGCAACTAGACGAACTCTCATTGATGTCCAAAAAGGGGAAGTGACCTTGAGAGTCAATGAGGATGAGTTCAGGCTGAATGCTGTTGAGGCAATGAAGCATCCAGACACATCAAAAGACTGCATGAGTGTTGATATCATCGACTCCCTGGTAGAGGAGATCAACATGGCTGAGAGTCTCAAATCAGAGCTAGAAGACATCTTTAAAGAAGTTCATCCTGATCTGGAGGAATCAGAGGAAATAAAAGAGCCTCTGAAAAATTCTTTAGGAAAAGGAGAACCCTCCTAAACCCGAGCTCAAACCACTACCACCATCCCTGAAATATGTATTTCAGGGAGAAGTTGACACTTTCTCGGTGATTATAAGCTCTGCTTTAAATCCACAGGAAGAAAAAGCACTACTTCAAGTGCTAAGGACACACAAGACAGCTCTTGGGTGGTCCATAAGAGATCTTAAGGGCATCAGCCTAGCAAGATGCATGCACAAGATCTTATTGGAGGACGATGCTAAGCCAGTGGTTCAACCACAGAGGCGGCTAAATCCAGCCATGAAGGAGGTGATGCAGAAAGAGGTCACCAAATTACTGGAGGTTGGAATTATTTATCCTATTTCAGATAGCCCCTGGGTGAGCCCTGTCCAAGTTGTCCCCAAGAAGGGAGGTATGAAAGTGGTTCATAATGAAAAAAATGAACTGGTTCCTACAAAAACAGTTACAGGGTGGCGTATGTGTATTGATTACAGAAGGCTCAATACAGCCACCAGGAATGATCACTTTCCTTTACCATTCATAGACCAGATGCTAGAAAGACTGGTAGGTCATGAATACTACTGCTTTTTAGATGGCTATTCAGGTTACAACCAAATTGCAGTAGATCCTCAGGACCAAGAGAAAACAGCATTCACATGTCCTTCTGGAGTGTTTGCCTACAGAAGGATGCCTTTTGGTCTGGGCAATGCACCTGTAACCTTTCATAGGTGCATGCTCTCTATCTTCTCTGATATGGTAGAGAAATTTCTGGAAGTCTTCATGGATGACTTTTCAGTGTTTGGAGACTCATTCAGCTCCTGCCTTGACCATTTAGCACTTGTTCTGAAAAAATGCCAAGAGACCAACCTAGTTTTAAACTGGGAAAAATGTCACTTTATGGTGACTGAAGGAATTGTCCTTGGACATAAAATTTCAAACAAGGGACTAGAAGTGGATCATGCTAAAGTGGAAGTAATTGAAAAATTTCTACCACCTGCCAATGTTAAGGCAATCAGAAGCTTTCTGGGGCATGCAGAATTCTATAGGAGGTTTATAAAGGATTTTTCAAAAATTGCAAAACCTCTGAGCAATCTGCTAGCTGCTGACACGCCATTTGTGTTTGACATAGAGTGTCTGCAGGCGTTTGAAACTCTGAAAGTTAAGCTGGTCACAGCACCAGTTATTTCTGCACCAGACTGGACATTACCATTCGAACTAATGTGTGATGCCAGTGACCATGCCATTGGTGCAGTACTGGGACAGAGGCATAACAAGCTTCTGCATGTCATTTATTGTGCTAGCCGTGTTTTAAATGATGCCCAGAAAAATTACACAACCACAGAAAAAGAATTGCTTGCAGTGGTTTATGCCATTGACATGTTTAGATCATACTTAGTAGGATCAAAAGTGATTGTGTACACTGACCATACTGCTCTTAAATATCTACATACAAAGCAGGATTCAAAACCCAGGCTCATAAGATGGGTTTTGTTTCTGCAAGAGTTTGATATAGAAATAAGAGACAAAAAAGAGACAGAGAATCAAGTGGCAGATCATCTGTCCCAGATAGAACCAGTGGAAGGGGCATAAATACCTTGTTAGCCATTTAGGAAACACCTTGGTTTGCAGATATTGCAAACTATAAAGCTGTAAGATTCATACCCAAAGAGTACAGCAGGCAGTAAATAAAGAAATTAATTTCTGATGCAAAGTACTACCTATGGGATGAACCATATCTCTTTAAAAGATGTGCAGACGGAATAATCCGTAGATGTGTGCCCAAAGAAGAGGCACAGAAGATCTTATGGCATTGCCATGGGTCACAATATAGAGGCCATTTTAGAGGTGAGCAAACAGCCACCAAGGTCCTCCAATGTGGCTTCTACTGGCCTACTCTCTATAGAGACTCCCGAGAGTTTATACGTAACTGTGACAGCTGCCAAAGAGCTGGTAATCTGCCTCATGGTTACGCCATACCTCAACAAGGGATCTTGGAGATTGAGTTATTTGATGTATGGGGTATTGACATCATGGGGCCTTTCCCACCATCATACTCAAACACATATATTCTGGTGGCAGTAGACTATGTATCTAAATGGGTAGAGGCAATTACAACACCCACTAATGATACTAAGACAGTGCTGAAGTTCCTCCAAAATATATCTTCAGCAGGTTTGGTGTCTCTAGAGCACTAATCAGTGACGAGGGCACTCATTTCTGTAATAAACAGCTTTAATCTGCTATTGTCCGATATGGAATTAGCCACAAAGTAGCAACTCCATATCATCCACAGACAAATGGGCAAGCTGAAGTCTCTAATAGAGAACTAAAAAGATTCCTGGAACAGACTGTAATTACCCGTAGAAGGGATTGGGGAAAAAGCTTGGATGATGCTCTGTGGGCATACAGAACAGCATTCAAGACTGCTATAGGAACCTCTCCATACCAGCTTGTGTATAGGAAGGCCTATCATCTGCCCGTGGAACTGGAACATAAAGCCTACTGGGCAACCAGATTCCTAAACTTGGATGCTAAGTTAGTTGGAGAGAAAAGATTACTCCAGTTAAATGAGCAAGAGGAATTCAGACTCAATGCTTTCGAGAATGCAAAAATTTACAAGGAGAAAAAAAAAGGTGGCATGATAAGAAATTGTCACCCAGTGTATTTGAACCAGGACAAAAGGTTCTGCTGTTTAACTCTAGGCTCAGATTATTTCTCGGGAAACTAAAATCCCGGTGGAAGGGACCATATGTGATTACAAGTGTGTCACCATATGGCTATGTGGAGCTTCAAGACATTGATTCTAATAAGAAGTTCATTGTTAATGGACAGAGAATCAAGCATTATCTTGAAGGTTATTTTGAGCAAGAATGCTCAAAGCTGAGACTAGATTAAAAGCTCGGTAAAGTCCAGCTAAAGACAATAAATAAGCGCTTGCTGGGAGGCAACCCAGCCATTAGCAATGTTTATTTATTATGCAAATAATAATTATATGAGTTTGATATAAATTATCTTTAAGATTAAATTAACATTTGCAGGAGTTCACAGAGTTACAGAAGAATTCAGAGCATAAAGCAAAGAAAAGGAGCTCACTGGCACAAAAATGCCAGTAAGGGGGTATTTTGGGCGTTAAACGCCAGAATGGGTACCATTCTGGGCGCTTAATGCCATAACTGCAGCATCTTGGGTGTTTAGAAAAATGCCCAGTGACAAAGGATTTCTGGCGCTTAACGCCAGCCAGAAGCAACAGTTGGGTGTTAAACGCCCAAAGGCAGCATCAGCTGGGCGTTAAACGCCCAAAACAAGCAACAATTGGGCGTTTAACGCCAGGATTGTGGGGGGAGAGGAAGTTTTGTTTTCCAACTCAATTTTTTTCAAATTTTCATGATTTCATCCATAATTTCTTGCATAAACATGTTACAAATTATCATCTTTCAATTTCAACTTCAAAAAAAAAAATTTTTTTTCTTCATTCTTCTTCAACTTCTTTTCAAATCTTTTTTAAAACTCATCTATCTTTTTAAATTCTTTTCAAATCTTTTTTCAAATCAGCATACTATCTTTTCAAAAATTAGATTTATCTTTTTCAAATCTCTCTCTTATCTTTTCAAACTACATCCTTTGCATATCATAATTATCTTTTCACAAATCATATCTTCTAGCATATCTTTTTCACAATTTTCGAACACACCCCCTCCTCTTTAAATTCACATTCGGCCACCCCCTCTCCCCCATAATTCGACTTTGTCTCTGCTTCTATTCCTCTCATTTCCTTTCTTTTTCTTGAGGAGAAGCAACCCTCTAAGTTTGGTGTGCTTTTCGTGATCACTAAGCTAAGACTCACTAAGATCATGGCTCCTAAACAAAAACAAACCACTTCAAGAGGCAAGAAAGAGAATATTCCAAAACTACTTTGGAATCAAGAGAGGTTCTTAACTAAAGAACATGCAGACCATTACTACAAAATAATGGGTCTAAGATCAGTGATCCCGGAAGTTAAATTCGATCTGAAAGAAGATGAATATCCAGAGATCCAAGAGCAGATTCAAAACAGAGGCTGGAAATTCTGGCTAATCCTGAGACAAAGGTGGGTAGAAATATGGTTCAGGAATTCTACACAAATCTGTGGCAAACAGATAAGCAGAGATTAACTGGAGCCGCCTTCTATACCTTTCGAACCTTGGTCAGAGGAAAGATTATGTACTTCCACCAGGACAAAATAAGAGAGGTCTTCAAGCTGTCTCAACTACAAGATGATCCAGAATCCTTTAATAGGAGAATGGTGAGATTTGATAAGCGCTTAGACCAAGTTCTAGAGGACATATGCATCCTTGGAACCAAGTGGATAACCAATGCAAAGGGTGTCCCAAATCAACTCAAGAGAGGAGATCTCAAACCAATTGCTAGGGGCTGGCTGGACTTCATTGGGCGTTCTATACTGCCCACCAGCAACCGCTCTGAAGTCACTATCAGAAGAGCAGTGATGATCCACTGCATTATGCTGGAAAACAAATTGGAGATTCATCATCTGATTTCTTGTGAGCTCTACACAATTGCAAACAAGAACTTCACTGATGCCAAATTGGCTTACCCAAACCTAATCTCTCTGCTATGAAAAGATGCTGGGGTGAAGATGGGAGTGGACGAGTATATCTCAGTCGAGCAACCAATCACCAAAAAGTTAATGGAGGGACAACAAGTGCAGGATAACTCCATCAAAAGGAGGGTACAGGAGTTCCTCCCAGAAATCCCTCAAATTGACTACTGGAACGGCCTAGAAGCATCTGTCACCAAGTTGCAAGAAGCTATGGATCAACTGAAAGAAGAACAGCAAGTTCAAAATAGCATGCTCTACAAACTGCTGAAGGAACAAGAGAAGCAAGGGCATGAGCTACAGGAGCTGAAGCGTCAGAAGCTGTCTCTTGAAGGGCCAAACACCCCACAGATTAAAAGAGGATCCACCTCCCAAAATAAAGGTTGTTGAGTCCTAATCTTAACTCTGTGATAACTTTTGCTATTAGAGATCTACCTTAGGAGTCACTTGAATAGTAGTAATTAATATATTTATTTTTATTTTTAGTTTTTATTTTATTATCTCCAAGTAAGCTATAATTTATTTTTCTCATCATCATTAAACATGAATAAAATAGCAGATTTTTAGAATAAGGAGGCAGTTTTATTTTCGAGTTCTTAATAAGAAAAATTCGCATTATTTATATGTGGTGGCAATACTTTTTGTCTTCTGAATGAATTCTTGAACAGTGCATATGTCTTTTGAATTTGTTGTTTTTGAATGTTAAAATTGTTGGCTCTTGAAAGAATAATAAAAAAGGAGAAATGTTATTGATAATCCGAAAAATCATAAAATTGGTTCTTGAAGCAAGAAAAAGCAGTGAAGAACAAGGCTTGCAAAAAAAAAAGAGAGAGACAGAGCGGTTAAAGTCGTCGTCCAAAGCAAAAAGAGTGTGCTTAAGAACTCTGGACACCTCTATGTGTCTGTGGCATTTATGTATCCGGTGGTAATACTGGAAAACAAAGTGCTTAGGGCCACGGCCAAGACTCATAAAGTAGCTGTGTTCATGAATCAACATACTAAACTACGAGAATCAGTAACACTATCTAAATTCTAAGTTTCTATAGATGCCAATCATTCTGAACTTCAAAGGATAAATTGAGGTCCCGAAACTGTTCAGAGCAAAATGCTACTAGTCCCGCTCATCTAATGAGAATTTGAGATTCATGTAAAACTCTGAGATGTTATGACCTCTTGATTTTATTTTTATCCTATTTTATTTTTCTAGTTACTTGAGGACAAGCAACAGTTTAAGTTTGGTGTTGTGATGAGCGGATATTTTATACGCTTTTTGGCGGTATTTTCATGTAGTTTTTAGTAGGATCTAGCTACTTTTTAGTATATTTTTATTAGTTTTTATGCAAAAATCATATTTCTGGACTTTACTATGAGTTTGTATGTTTTTCTGTGATTTCAAGTATTTTCTGGCTGAAATTGAGG
>NC_029790.2:68860680-68898570 GCF_000816755.2 Arachis ipaensis
CTCCCAAAATAAAGGTTGTTGAGTCCTAATCTTAACTCTGTGATAACTTTTGCTATTAGAGATCTACCTTAGGAGTCACATGAATAATAGTAATTAGTATCTTTATTTTTATTTTTAGTTTTTATTTTATTATCTCCAAGTAAGCTATAATTTATTTTTCTCATCATCATTAAACATGAATAAAATAGCAGATTTTTAGAATAAGGAGGCAGTTTTATTTTCGAGTTCTTAATAAGAAAAATTCGCATTATTTATATGTGGTGGCAATACTTTTTGTCTTCTGAATGAATTCTTGAACAGTGCATATGTCTTTTGAATTTGTTGTTTTTGAATGTTAAAATTGTTGGCTCTTGAAAGAATAATAAAAAAGGAGAAATGTTATTGATAATCCGAAAAATCATAAAATTGGTTCTTGAAGCAAGAAAAAGCAGTGAAGAACAAGGCTTGCAAAAAAAAAAGAGAGAGACAGAGCGGTTAAAGTCGTCGTCCAAAGCAAAAAGAGTGTGCTTAAGAACTCTGGACACCTCTATGTGTCTGTGGCATTTATGTATCCGGTGGTAATACTGGAAAACAAAGTGCTTAGGGCCACGGCCAAGACTCATAAAGTAGCTGTGTTCATGAATCAACATACTAAACTACGAGAATCAGTAACACTATCTAAATTCTAAGTTTCTATAGATGCCAATCATTCTGAACTTCAAAGGATAAATTGAGGTCCCGAAACTGTTCAGAGCAAAATGCTACTAGTCCCGCTCATCTAATGAGAATTTGAGATTCATGTAAAACTCTGAGATGTTATGACCTCTTGATTTTATTTTTATCCTATTTTATTTTTCTAGTTACTTGAGGACAAGCAACAGTTTAAGTTTGGTGTTGTGATGAGCGGATATTTTATACGCTTTTTGGCGGTATTTTCATGTAGTTTTTAGTAGGATCTAGCTACTTTTTAGTATATTTTTATTAGTTTTTATGCAAAAATCATATTTCTGGACTTTACTATGAGTTTGTATGTTTTTCTGTGATTTCAAGTATTTTCTGGCTGAAATTGAGGGACTTGAGCAAAAATCTTATACAGAGGCTGAAAAAGGACTGCAGATGCTGTTCGATTCTGACCTCCCTGCACTCAAAATGGATTTTCTGGAGCTACAGAAGTTCAATTGGCACGCTCTCAATTGCGTTTGAAAGTAGACATCCAGTGCTTTCCAGAAATATATAATAGTCCATACTTTGCCCAATCTTTGACGATGAAAATTGGCGTTTAATGCTAAGTCTTTACCCTATTCTGGTGTTAAACGCCAGAAACAGGTTGCAAACCAGAGTTAAACGCCAAAAACAGGCTACAACCTGGCGTTTAACCCCAAAAAATGTGTCTACACATGAAAACTTCAATGCTCAGCCCAAGCACACACCAAGTGAGCCCCGGAAGTGGATTTCAAAGAGATACTACAAGACACAAGAATGGCTAATATGAATATGGAAGTACAGTTGAAGTAAACAAAACAGCAGTTATCAAAACAAATAATAGAAGAGTGCCAAGCAGTTCAATTAAAAAGTGGGAAAACATTAAATACCTCACTTCAGAGCAGCAAAAAGCCAAGAAAAGAACAACTGACAGAGGATGAGCAAAATACTATCCAAAATCCCTCTGAGAACAGTAAGAGCCCAGAGAGGAATAACTCTGCCGTTCAAATGCCAGAAAAGGGTGCAAAGCTGGCGTTAAACACCCAACGCACGCACAGTTCTGGCATTCAAATGCCAGGAACAGGCAAGGAGCTGGCGTCAAACACCCAATGGAAGCTCAGTTCTGGCGTTCAAATGCCAGAAATAGGTAGGAAGTTGGCGTCCAACGCCAATCAAGCTTCCAACCCTGGCATTCAAATGCCAGTGAGGGATCAGACACACACAAGTGCTGATAACAACCCCTCTAAAAAAGGCTTTCCTAACCACTTCTGTAGGAAATAAACCTGCAGCAACCAAGGTTGAGGAGTACAAAGCCAAGATACCTTATCCTCAAAAACTCCGCCAAGAGGAGCAGGATAAGCAATTTGCTCGCTTTGCAGACTATCTCAGGACTCTTGAAATAAAGATTCCGTTTGCAGAGACACTTGAGCAAATACCTTCTTATGCCAAGTTCATGAAAGATATCTTGAGTCATAAGAAGGATTGGAGAGAAACTGAAAGAGTTCTCCTCACTGAAGAATGCAGTGCAGTCATTCTGAAAAGCTTCCCAGAAAAGCTTAAAGATCCTAGGAGCTTTATGATACCATGCATATTAGAGGGTATTTACACCAAGACAGCTTTATGTGATCTTGGGGCAAGCATCAACCTAATCCCTGCATCCATCATCAGAAAGCTTGGCTTGACTGAAGAGGCCAAACCAACCCGGATCTGTCTTCAACTTGCTGATGGCTCCATTAAATACCCATCAGGCATAATTGAGGACATGATTATTAAGGTTGGGCCATTTGCCTTCCCTACTGACTTTGTAGTGCTGGAAATTGAGGAGCACAAGAGTGCAACTCTCATTCTAGGAAGACCATTCCTAGCAACTGGACGAACCCTCATTGACGTCCAAAAAGGGGAGATAACCCTGAAAGTCAATGAGGATGAGTTTAAGTTAAATGTTGTCAAAGCTATGCAACATCCAGACACATCAGACGACTGCCTGAGCGTTGATATTATTGACTCCCTAGTGGAAGAGGTCAATATGACTGAGAGTCTCGAATCAGAGCTAGAGGACATTTTTAAAGATGTTCAGCCTGATCTGGAGGATTTAGAGCAATTGAAAGAGCCTCTAAAACTTCCTCAGGAAGAGGAAAAACCTCCTAAACTCGAGCTCAAACCATTACCATCATCCCTGAAATATGCATTTCTGGGAGAAGGTGACACTTTTTCGGTGATCATAAGCTCTGCTTTAAATCCCCTGGAAGAGGAAGCGCTACTTCAAGTGCTAAGGACACACAAGACAGCTCTTGGGTGGTCCATAAGTGACCTTAAGGGCATCAGCCTAGCAAGATGCTTGCACAAGATCCTATTGGAGGATGATGCTAAGCCAGTGGTTCAACCACAGAGGCGGCTAAATCCAGCCATGAAGGAAGTGGTGCAGAAAGAGGTCACTAAGTTACTAGAGGCTGGGATTATTTATCCTATTTCTGATAGCCCCTGGGTGAGTCCTGTCCATGTTGTCCCTAAGAAGGGTGGTATGACAGTGGTTCATAATGAAAAAAATGAACTGGTTCCTACAAGAACAGTTACAAGGTGGCGTATGTGTATTGACTACAGAAGGCTCAATACAGCCACCAGGAAGGATCACTTCCATTTACCATTCATAGACCAGATGCTAGAAAGACTAGCAGGTCATGAATACTACTACTTTTCGGATGGCTATTCAGGTTACAACCAAATTGCAGTAGATCCTCAAGACCAAGAGAAAACAGCATTCACATGTCCATCTGGAGTATTTGCATACAGAAGAATGCCTTTTGGTCTGTGCAATGCACCTGCAACCTTTTAGAGGTGCATGCTCTCTATCATCTCTGATATGGTAGAGAAATTTCTGGAAGTCTTCATGGATGACTTCTCAGTATTTGGAGACTCATTTAGCTCCTGTCTTAACCATCTAGCACTTGTTCTGAAAAGATGCCAAGAGACTAACCTGGTTCTAAATTGGGAAAAATGTCACTTTATGGTGACTGAAGGAATTGTCCTTGGGCATAAAATTTCAAACAAGGGAATAGAGGTGGATCAAGCTAAGGTAGAGGTAATTGAAAAATTACCACCACCCACCAATGTTAAGGCAATCAGAAGCTTTCTGGGGCATGCAGGATTCTATTGGAGGTTTATAAAAGATTTTTCAAAAATTGCAAAACCTCTGAGCAATCTGCTAGCTGCTGACACGCCATTTATGTTTGACACAGAGTGTCTGCAGGCGTTAGAAACTCTGAAAGGTAAGCTGGTCACAGCACCAGTTATTTCTGCACCAGACTGGATGATGACATTCAGAGCTGTAGATGTCCAATTGGGGTGATTCCAATTGGGTTAGAAAGCTGACATTCAGAGCTTTCCAACCATATATAATAGTCTATAGTTGGCATGAAATTGGCAACGTTGACAAGAGGACAAAGTAGCACCCCACACATGCACACAAGGGGATCCACGTTTGGCTAAAAGTTTGACCTCAAACTTTAGCTCAAACGTGGATATCAGCAAAAGGGGGGGGCTGATATAAAAAGCTTGAGCAAAAGTTTGCCTCAAACATTGACTCAAGCTTTTGTGCTTTATGTCCCGATTCACAATGGGTCTCTCTCCAACTCCAAGTGCAATCAACAGAGGCTTTTGTCAGCCAAATTCCATCAAGAGCAAAGGCCCAATTCAAGGCTTGAAGATCATCTGAAGAGAGTGTATAAATAGCTTAGAATTTAAGTTTTTGGGGAGCTTTTCCGTTTTAGTTTTTACTAAGCGATTTTGGGAGAGCTTTTGGTTAGGAGTTAATTTGAGATTTTGAGTCTTGGGGAAGGAGAATTGAATTTCTCTTCCTCTTCGTTTTCTTATTTTCAATTTCATTTACTCTTTGTTTGAATCTTGGGTGTTGGAGAATTGAAGGAATTCTGTTTCAATCTCACCCTGAGATCTCTCTGTTTTATTTACTGCACTTTTTGAGAAATCAATATTTGAATTCCTTTCTTCTACTGCTTGATCTTTACTTTTCTTGCAATTGAATTCTGAATTTGGATCTAGGAAGGCGATGAGATCTAGACTTGGTTATCTAGTCTCTTGGGTCCTGAGATCTGGAGTTTTCATTTTAATTTCTCTGTTGGTTACCTTGAGATCTTTTGTTTGCTTTCTGCATAATTCTAAAATTTAAATTTCAATTCTGTCTACTGCTTCAAGCTCTCTTTTCTTTTGCAATTTACTTTTCCATTTTCAATTTGCAATTGTTCTTGTTGGATCAAGGAAGGATTTGAGATCTAGACTTGTTTTCTAGTCTCTTCCAACCCCTGAGATCTTCAACCTCTCATTTAGATTTTGCAATTAAGTTATATTTTTGTTTTGCTTCTTTAAGCAATTTTCCTTCTCTGTTGAGATCTATTGCATTTTACCACTTCCTCGGATTTATTGCTCTGCATATTTCCTTGTTTAATTGTGCATCCCAAATCCTAATTCCTTTTATTCTTCTTGCAATTTAACTTTCCAGTTACTTGATCTACTGCTTTCTTTTAATTTCCAGCACCCACTTCCCTTTACATTTAATGCAATTTTACTTTTCTTGCAATTTAAGATTCTTGCAATTTACATTTCTTGCTCTTTAAGTTACTTGCAATTTTACTTTCTGCACTTTATAATTCCTGCAAATTTACATTCTGTTGGCTTCAATTGTCACTCAAATCACTCAATGTTAGCTTGACTAAACTAATCACCCACTAAAGTTGCTTGATCCATCAATCCTCATGGGATCGACCTCACTCACATGAGTTTTACTACTTGATGCGACCCGGTATACTTGCCGGTTAGATTTGGGTGTTTTGGAAATTTGTTTTTCCACAAATTTTCCCATCAAGTTTTTGGCGCCGTTACCGGGGATTGATTTAGATCAACAATGATTAGGTGGGTGAGAAGTTTAGATCAAGCATTTTTTTTGTTTTTGTTCCCTGTTTTAAACTGAAGCCAAGGTGTTTGTGTTTTTGCCTCACTGAGAAATTCTGTCTCTGAGACATGAATTTCAATTTTCAATGGTGTTGTGTTTTGCAAAATACAAATGGAGTTCAACTCATCTTGCAGTCAAACAAAATTTTTCAGGATATCACCCACCATCACCAACCTCTAATGGTGGCTAGGGATATCACCAAGAATTAACAGATTCTGAGCACTCCAATCCATGGAGAATTGCTTCAGAGACACAAGATGAGCGAGGGAATCATATGGGACACTTCTCAGAGACACAATATGATCCAGATTTTGATGAGTCCAACAACTACTCATATTGTGACTGGGAAAGTCAAAATCAAAGAAATCTTAGCAATCCATACTGTGATGAGTTCAACAATTCTTCAAACTGTGATTCAGAGGATCTCCTTCAAAAGTCCAGAGGAATTTTTGAAAGACAAGAACAATCCTGGAAAAGGCAAGAAGCTCTCTTCAAAAATATGAATGGAGATTTAGATAAAATAAGGAGGAGCTTAGAACCACTGAGCAAGAAAAATGAAGGCCAATTGATGGATATGAAGGAGAAAGTGGAAGAGCAAGATAAGGAGGCCACTGCATCAAGTGAACTTTCAATGAAGAATGAGGTGGTTGAAAATGAAACTGCACTTGAGGTAACAAAGGAACATTCACAACCCTCACAAACTTCCCATGAATCTGTGATCGAAAAATATGAAGAAGAGATGAAGAAATCTTGGGAAGAACAACAAACCTCCTCCATAAAAGAACTATTAAGTCAAATGTTGGGTGCAAAGAAAGGAGTGGAGGAGCATGAAAGTGAGGAAGTCATTCCAAAGAATTCACACTCAAGTGAAGCAGAAAATCACATGAAGGAAGGGCTCATGGAACCACCAATACAAGAGGCTCTTAATGAAGAAATCACTCCAATAATCACACAGCAACCATGTCTTGACATTCAAGAAGTGAAGGTAATTGACAAAAGCACCAAGAAGAGGATTGTGACCAAGATACCAAGGACAACATTCATGAGAAGGTCAACTGCAAACAATCCTCCCCCTGATCCAGCAAGCAAGATCAATCAAGCCAATTTCACAAGGAAGCTTGTTGAAAGAAGACCAAGACAGGGGACAATAACTGAAACTTCTCCCCTCTTGGAGTCATTCCTCTTAACAAACTGGAAGAAGAGGAAGAAAGTGAAGAACAACATGTCAAGCTAATGACACTAAAAGAGCACTTGTTGGGAGGTAACCCAACCGTAGGTAACATTTTTTCTCTGCTTTGTTTTCTTCCTTTGTTTAGTTTAAATTTCAATAAATTGACATATGGTTGCATTCTAAGTTTGGTGTTGCTATGTAACAAAATTTGGTTCTAATCCTTACAAGATACTTGCATCAATTCCAAGTGAAAATGTCACACTAAGTTTGGTGTGCCACTTATTCTTTATGCAAAGTATTATGCTCACCTTCTTAAGTTTGCAATCACAATGTCTTTGTCTCTTGTGCCTTGATTATTATCTTTAATTTTGCTTGCTTGAAACACATGTACTACTAACATTTCTTGTGTAAGACATTCATGATCCATCTTAGCCCCATAGCCACGGTTCTAATAGTTGCTTGAGGATGAGCAAGCATTCTGAGTTTGGTATGGGAAGGAGAAGAATGGGAGGAAAATGACAACAATAGAGAAGATGAACTACAAGGTTGTAAAGTTCCTTTTCCTCTCATTTGTTTCAAGCACTATAAACTGCATGATTGTCTTTACCTTCTCTGTATGCATGTGTGTATGAAAAGGCATAGTTTGATTTCTAAATTGCAACATGGTGCTGTGCCATTATGATTACCAACTTGAGGTTTGTGAATTCAAAAGCAGTAAAGCATCATGATCATAAACAAACAAGGAATTAAAGAAGAGTTTAGCATGTGCATACAAGTATTGGAAAGCTAGTATGATTAATTGTTGCTCAATGGCATTGGATTTTATTCAATTGAAGTTTTCATCTAGTACATTTTGTGAAATCTTTTGAAAATCATGAAAACCTTGAAGAAGCAAATACAATTAAAGCAAGAAAAGAAAAAGGGAAAGAATGAGGAAGCTGAAGGCTCTGAGTACCGATGGCAATTTATTTGCTAAGTACTTGTGGTGTTTATGTATCAAGCCAAATGCTTGAAAACAAAACATTTAGAAGTCAAGGTTAGGCTCAAAGTGCAAAAGCACTCTCTCAAAGCTCAAGGCTCTGAGCATCAATGATTAGAGAGTCAAGAAAAGAAAAGAAAAAATGAGCTTAATGAAGTCCTCTAATCAAATGCTTGTGGTGCTTATGTATCAAGTGGTAATACTTGAAAACAACGCATTTAGAAGTCGTAGCTTTGTTATTAACTCATGGGGCAAAGCACCCAAAAGGAGAAGCTAATAAGAAAATCAAAAAGCTTGTTTCAAGGAAGAAATATAAGGAAAAGATTTCATAAAATGAGCTAGATAGAAGCATCAATCATTTACATTTCTTTTGTGATTGTAGCATGCTTAGAAAACTAGCTTATCATGAACATTGAGTTGCTATTCTTCTTACCTTGGATTGTCAATCTCTATTGCATGATTCTTTTCTTGCTTGGGGACAAGCAAGGTTTAAGTTTGGTGTTGTGATGACATGCCATCATGTCATGCTTTTCTATGCTTTTTCCTTTGTTTTCAATAGGTTTTATGCACTTTCTTGAGCCATAAGCAAGCCAATTGGGTAGATTTCCATGTTTCCTTTGATTCAATCAACCATGGATGAATTAATGCAATTTCATGAGTTTTTATGCTATAATTGTCATATATTATGAAAGAATAACAAACTCATGATTTTGAGCATAGCTTTGATGTGTTGGTTGATTGATGATAGGTGAAAAGAGTTTTGAAGAAGGTTGAAGAAAGAAGGAATGGCTAGGAGCAAGAGAGAACAAAAAGCTTGAGCCAAAGTTTGCCTCAAACTTTCGTTCAAACTTTTGGAAGAATTGAAAACACCCCAGAGGAAAAAAGCTTGAGCCAAAGTTTGCCTCAAACTTCAGCTCAAACTTTTGGAAAAAAAGCTTGAGCCAACGTTTGCCTCAAACTTTTTGGCAAACGTTGGCATCACAAAACCTACACCCTGGAGGAGAAAAGCTTGCGCCAACATTTGCCTCAAGCTTTTTGGCAAACGTTGGCGCCACACACCGCAACAGCCTGAAGGGGTATACTTCCAACAAGAATAACTTGAGCTACAGACCTCCAAATGAGGTGATTCAAAAAGCAATGGAAGGTAGGAATCGAGAGCTTTCCAAGCATATATGGCACTGCATGGTGGACACTAAAATTGAGGGAGAAAACAGCCCCGCAATGAGCATAAACGAACATGGTGGCAACCTGCAGTGAGGCCAACTGACCTCTGCACCTTCGACGGAGTATAACTCGAGCTGTAGAGCTCCAAATGATGCACTTCCAACGGCATTGGAAAGTAGACATTCAGGGCTTTCCAGCAATATATAATAGTATGGGGTGGACAATACGTTTGAGTCTCCAGAACTGGCGTTTTCGACCACATTTGAGGCAAACTTTACCTCAAACGCTGCACACCAAAGCCAGCGACCCTGTCCTCTTCAAAGGGGCATAACGTGAGTTGTAGATGTCCAATTGGGGTGAATTCAATTGGGTTAGAAAGCTGACATTCAGAGCTTTCCAACCATATATAATAGTCTATAGTTGGCATGAAATTGGCAACGTTGACAAGAGGACAAAGTAGCACCCCACACATGCACACAAGGGGATCCACGTTTGGCTAAAAGTTTGACCTCAAACTTTAGCTCAAACGTGGATATCAGCAAAAGGGGGGGGCTGATATAAAAAGCTTGAGCAAAAGTTTGTCTCAAACTTTGACTCAAGCTTTTGTGCTTTATGTCCTGATTCACAATGGGTCTCTCTCCAACTCCAAGTGCAATCAACAGAGGCTTTTGTCAGCCCAATTCCATCAAGAGCAAAGGCCCAATTCAAGGCTTGAAGATCATTTGAAGAGAGTGTATAAATAGCTTAGAATTTAAGTTTTTGGGGAGCTTTTCCGTTTTAGTTTTTACTAAGCGATTTTGGGAGAGCTTTTGGTTAGGAGTTAATTTGAGATTTTGAGTCTTGGGGAAGGAGAATTGAATTTCTCTTCCTCTTCGTTTTCTTATTTTCAATTTCATTTACTCTTTGTTTGAATCTTGGGTGTTGGAGAATTGAAGGAATTCTATTTCAATCTCACCCTGAGATCTCTCTGTTTTATTTACTGCACTTTTTGAGAAACCAATATTTGAATTCCTTTCTTCTACTGCTTGATCTTTACTTTTCTTGCAATTGAATTCTGAATTTGGATCTAGGAAGGCGTTGAGATCTAAACTTGGTTATCTAGTCTCTTGGGTCCTGAGATCTGGAGTTTTCATTTTAATTTCTCTGTTGGTTACCTTGAGATCTTTTGTTTGCTTTCTGCATAATTGTAGAATTTAAATTTCAATTCTGTCTACTGCTTCAAGCTCTCTTTTCTTTTGCAATTTACTTTTCCATTTTCAATTTGCAATTGTTCTTGTTGGATCAAGGAAGGATTTGAGATCTAGACTTGTTTTCTAGTCTCTTCCAACCCTTGAGATCTTCAACCTCTCATTTAGATTTTGCAATTGAGTTATATTTCTGTTTTGCTTCTTTAAGCAATTTTCCTTCTCTGTTGAGATCTATTGCATTTTATCACTTCCTCGGATTTATTGCTCTACATATTTCCTTGTTTAATTGTGCATCCCAAATCCTAATTCCTTTTATTCTTCTTGCAATTTAACTTTCCAGTTACTTGATCTACTGCTTTCTTTTAATTTCCAGCACCCACTTCCCTTTACATTTAATGCAATTTTACTTTTCTTGCAATTTAAGATTCTTGCAATTTACATTTCTTGCTCTTTAAGTTACTTGCAATTTTACTTTCTACACTTTATAATTCCTGCAAATTTACATTCTGTTGGCTTCAATTGTCACTCAAATCACTCAATGTTAGCTTGACTAAACTAATCACCCACTAAAGTTGCTTGATCCATCAATCCTCGTGGGATCGGCCTCACTCACGTGAGTTTTACTACTTGATGCGACCCGGTATACTTGCCGGTTAGATTTGGGTGTTTTGGAAATTCGTTTTTCCACAAATTTTCCCATCACTGGACATTACCATTTGAACTAATGTGTGATGCCAGTGTCCATGCCATTGGTGAAGTACTGGGACAGAGGCATAACATGCTTCTGCATGTCATTCATTATGCTAGCCGCATTTTAAATGATGCCCAGAAAAATTACACAACCACAGAAAAAGAGCTGCTTGCAGTGGTTTATGCCATTGACAAGTTTAGATCATACTTAGTAGGATCAAAAGTGATTGTGTACACTGACCATGCTGCTCTTAAATATCTACTCACAAAGTAAGATTCAAAGCCCAGGCTCATAAGATAGGTGTTGTTTCTGCAAGAGTTTGATATAGAAATAAGAGACAAAAAAGGGACAGAGAATCAAGTAGCTGATCACCTGTCCCGGATAGAACCAGTAGTAGGAGCATACCTCCCTCCTACTGAGATCTCTGAAACCTTTTGCGGATGAGCAATTATTTGCTATTCAGGAAGCTCTGTGGTTTGCAGACATTGCAAACTATAAGACACAAGGTTCTCCTTCTGTAACCATGGAGAGGAAGCATGAAAAGCTTCTCTCAATACAGAGTGAAACAAAACCCCCACATTCAAACTCTAAGTTTGGTGTTGGGAGTCCACAACCAAACTCTAAGTTTGGTGTTGGGAGGTTCCAACCTTGCTCTGATTATCTGTAAGGCTCCATGAGAGCTCACTGTCAAGCTATTGACATTAAAGAAGCGCTTGTTGGGAGGCAACCCAATGCTATTTAATCATATCTATTTTATTTTCTTTTTGTTATTTCGTGATTTATTAAGTTGATGATCATGTGAAGTCACAAAAACTACTGAAAAATCAAAAACAGAATGAAAAACAGCATTGAAAACAGCACACCCTGGAGGAGAGCAGTCTAGCATTTAAACGCCAGAAACAAGCACCAAGCTGGCGTTTAACGCTAGAAACAAGCATCTGCCTGGCGTTAAACGCCAGAAACAGGCTACATTTGGGCGTTTAACGCCAGAAACAAGCAGCAGTCTGGCGTTAAATGCCAGGATTGCACAGCAAGGGCGTTTTACATGCCTAATTGGAGCAGGGTTGTTAAGTCCTTGACCCCACTTGATTTGTGGACCCCACAGGATCCCCACCTACCTCACCATTCCAATTCAAACCATTTCCCTCCCATACCCACCCATTCACACTTCTCCTTCTACTCCCTTCTATCTTCTTGTGCTCGAGGACGAGCAAACCTTTTAAGTTTGGTGTGGAAAAAAAGCGTTGCTTTTTGTTTTTCCATAACCATTTATGGCACCTAGGCCGGAGAGACCTCTAGAAAGAGGAAAAGGAAGGCAGTTGCTTCCACCTTCAAGTCATGAGAGATGGAGAGGTTCATCTCAAGGGTCCATAGTTCAGTGGTAGAGCATTTGACTGCAGATCAAAGAGCTATGAGGGAGGAGCAACAAAGATAAGTAAGAAACATAGAGGAGCTTAAGAGCACCATTGGTTCTTCAAGAAGAGGAAGATACCACCCTCATTAAGGTGGACCCATTCCTTAATCTCCTTGTTCTTATTTTCCTGTTTTTCGTTTACTATGCTTCATGTTTAATTATGTTTGTGTCTTTACTATATGATCACTAGTATCTAAGTGTCTATGTCTTAAAGATATGAATGTCCTATGAATCCATCACTTTTCTTAAATGAAAATTGTTTTCTGAAAAAAAAAGAAGTACATTAATTTCAAATTTTAAAATAGTTTAATTATTTTGATGTGGTGGCAATACTTTTTTGTTTTCTGAATGAATGCTTGAACAGTGCATATGTCTTTTGAATTTATTGTTTATGAATGTTAAAAATGTTGGATCTTGAAAGAATGATGAAAAAGGAGAAATGTTATTTGATAATCTGAAAAATTATAAAAATGATTCTTGAAGCAAGAAAAAGTAGGGAAGAACTGATGAGCGGATATTTTATACGCTTTTTGGGGATAATTTCATATAGTTTTAAGTATGTTTTAGTTAGTTGTTAGTCTATTTCTATTAGTTTTTATGAAAAATTCATATTTCTGGACTTTACTATGAGTTGTGTATTTTTCTGTAATTTCAGGTATTTTTCTGGCTGAAATTGAAGGAGCTGAGCAAAAATCTGATTCAGGCTGAAAAAGTACTGCTGATGCTGTTGGATTCTGACCTAGGGATTCGACCCTTACTCACGTGAGGTATTACTTGGACGACCCAGTGCACTTGCTGGTTAGTGGTACGCGTTGTGAAAAGCGTGATTCACAATTCGTGCACCAAGAACAAAGCTTGCAGAAAAAAAATGCGAAAAAAAAAGAAAGCAAGAAAAAGAAAAAGCAAGCAGAAAAAGCCAAAAGCTCTTCAAACCAAAAGGCAAGAGCAAAAAGACAATAGCCCTTAAAACCAAAAAGCAAGGGTAATAAAAATGATCCAAGGCTTTGAGCATCAGTGGATAGGAGGGCCTAAAGGAATAAAATCCTGGCCTAAGCGGCTAAACCAAGCTGTCCCTAACCATGTGCTTGTGGCGTGAAGGTGTCAAGTGAAAACTTGAGACTGAGCGGTTAAAGTCGAGGTCCAAAGCAAAAACAGAGTGTTCTTAAGAACCCTGGACACCTCTAATTGGGGACTTTAGCAAAGCTGAGTCACAATCTGAAAAGGTTCACCCAGTTATGTGTCTGTGGCATGTATGTATTCGGTGCTAATACTGGAAAACAGAGTGCTTAGGGCCACGGCCAAGACTCATAAAGTAGCTGTGTTCAAGAATCAACATACTGAACTAGGAGAATCAATAACACTATCTGAATTCTGAGTTCCTATAGATACCAATCATTCTGAACTTCAAAGGATAAAGTGAGATGTCAAAACTGTTCAGAAGCAAAATGCTAATAGCCCCGCTCATCTAATTAATACTGATCTTCACAGATGTTTTTGGAATTCATTGTATATTCTCTTCTTTTTATCCTATGTGCTTTTCAGTTGCTTGGGGACAAGCAACAATTTAAGTTTGGTGTTGTGATGAGCGGATAATTTATACACTTTTTGGCATTGTTTTTAGTATGTTTTTAGTATGATTTAGTTAGTTTTTATTATATTTTTATTATTTTTTAAATAAAAATCATATTTCTGGACTTTACTATGAGTTTGTGTGTTTTTTTGTAATTTTAGGTATTTTCTGGCTGAAATTGAGGGAGCTGAGCAAAAATCTGATTCAGGCTTAAAAAAGGACTGCTGATGCTGTTGGATTCTGACCTCTCTGCACTCAAAATGAATTTTCTGGAGCTACAGATGTCTAATTGGCGCGCTTCCAATTGCGTTGGAAAGTAGACATCCAGGGATTTCCAGAAATATATAATAGTCCATACTTTGCTCAAGGATAGATGACGTAAACTGGCGTTCAACGCCAGTTCCATGTTGCAGTCTGGCATTCAGCGCCAGAAATAGGTTACAAATGGGAGTTGAATACCAGAAACAGGTTACAACCTGGCGTTCAACTCCAGAAACAGCCTAGGCACGTGAGAAGCTTAAGTCTCAGCCCCAGCACACACCAAGTGGGCCTCAGAAGTAGATTTCTGCACCAATTATCTTAGTTTATTCATTTTCTGTAAACCTAGGTTACTAGTTTAGTATTTAAACAACATTTAGAGATTTATTTTGCACCTCATGACATTTTAGATCTGAACTTTGTACTCTTGGACGGCATGAGTCTCTGAACTCCATTGTTGGGGGTGAGGAGCTCTGCTGTGTTTCTATGAATTAATGCAACTATTTCTGTTTTCTATTCAAACACGCTTGTTTCTATCTAAGATGTTTATTCGCACTTCAATATGATGGATGTGATGGTCCATGACACTCATCATCATCCTCAAACTATGAATGCGTGTCTAACAACCACCTCTGCTCTACATTCGATTGAATGAATATCTCTTGGATTCCTTAATCAGAATCTTCGTGGTATAAGCTAGAATCCATTGGCAGCATTCTTGAGAATCCGGAAAGTCTAAATCTTGTCTGTGGTATTCCGAGTAGGATTCAGGGATTGAATGACTGTGACGAGCTTCAAACTCACAAGCGCTGGGCGTAGTGACAGACGCAAAAGGATCAATGGATCCTATTCCAGCATAAGTGGGAACCGACAGATGATTAGCCATGCGGTGACAGCGCACCTGGACCTTTTTCACTGAGAGGACAGATGGTAGCCATTGACAACGGTGATCCACCAACACACAGCTTGCCATAGGAGGAACCTTGCGTACGTGAAGAAGAAGACAGGGAGAAAGCAGAGATTCAGAAGACAAAGCATCTCCGAAACTCTAACATATTCTCCATTACTGCAGAACAAGTATTTAATTCATGCTCTTTTATTCTTCGCAATTCATACTGATAATTATAATTGATTTCCTGACTAAGATTTACAAGATAACCATAGATTGCTTCAAACCAACAATCTTCGTGGGATCGACCCTTACTCACGTAAGGTATTACATGGACGACCCAGTGTACTTGATGGTTAGTGGTACGAGTTGTGAAAAGTGTGATTCACAATTCGTGCACCAGAAGTCATCTTATCTTTTAGGCTAATCGCCTTTGGAGTTGGCTGTGCCTCTCTGTTTGGGCCTAATTGGGCCTCTATAGCGATTTGGCCAAGCCCTTTTTGAAGAGGTCGGTGGCGATCCGACCTTAAGAGGTCGGATGTTCCTGTCTGGAGTCAGCCGAGGTCGCGTAGCTCGACCTTGGATATGAACAGTGCCCCTGCTTAGGCTCGATCTTTACTTTTAAGGTTGTGTCTTTTAGACTTCGATCCTTTGAGGAAGTCGGGCTCGAGCATTTTGACTTTTAGTTGATCTCTGTATAACTCCTGCTGGACTCCTTGAATGCGAAGCATTTTTCTTTTTTCTTATTAATTGCGGCACGCGTTTGCACTTTTTTTGGAAACGTGCGAGGGTTAAATGCTCATTAATTCCCTTCGCCGTTTTCCTTTTTTCCCTCTTTCATCTCTTATTTTGAATTTCAAAGAATCACTTTACAATTTCTTCCTCCCTTTCTTTTCTCTCTTTGCTCCTTCTTCTTGCTTACACGCCCTCAATCTTTCTATCTTCTTTGCTCGAGAGCATTTTTGTTGGCATAGATTTGATCGTTTTCTTCCTTCTTCCTCTACATGTTGGTATTCTCTTTTCCTTTTTATGTTTCGAAAGTCACCTTCTTGTATGTCTTCACTATTGCATGTGAATTTTACTTATTTTGTCCCTGAGAATCCTGATCCTTTCAAAAAAAGATTGTGTCTTTCTCTTTGACATTTCATTTTCGTAGTTTTTGTGCAAAAGTTTGCATCTTTGTGGTGATCCCTGTCTTCTAGTAGTTTTACTTTCGCAGAGCTTTTTGCTTGTCACCGTTCCTATTTCTTTTCATGGTTACACAACCCTATCTTTGTGTAAAGTTTTGGTTTTTGTTGAACTATTGGTAGGAAAGGTTCTAGCTTTGATGATGATTTATTCGTAGAAAATAAAGGTTTGTAGCTTCTTGTGTTTTTGCATGGTCTGTTTGATGATGATGGCTTTTGTTATTTTTCGGAATTCTTGCCTTGCTATTGCCTCCAAATGGTGCCTCTGGACTTTGGTGTGAGTCCTGTGGTTTTCCCTTTTACTGCCGTATCTGACACTTGTTGTTTACTTTTATTATCCAAGTTGTTTCCTTATTTGCCCGAGTTGTTTGGTAGTAATCCAATTTTTCTTTTTCTTTCTGTAGGGATAGTTGGCATATGTTTTCCCGAAAAAATATTGTCAAGATGTCTTCGAAAGTTCCTGCTGGTATGGCCAATTGGCCGGATTCGATAGTTCTTATGTGTGTGACTGTAGCTGACCCCAAGTATTGTGTACGACTTAGGAGATTTCATAGGATTTGTAGTAATATGGATCATGAGAAGAACTATGAACTGGTGTCACCTGACCCTGAGGAGAGGGTTTGTTTTCCTTCTTTAACTCAGGGAGAACGTCCCATTTTCTATTCGTATGACTACTTTTTAGTCAGCTGGGTATCACCATCCCTTTTTGCGCTTTTGAGACCGACCTGTTGTGGTCTTGTAATGTGGCCCCTTCTCAACTCCATCCAAACTCATGGGGTTTCATAAAGATTTTTCAACTGTTGTGTCAGGAATTGGGTGTCCGACCTATCCAAACTCTCTTTTTACACCTTTTCGTGTTGACCAAGCCTGGGGTAGCTAAGAAGAAAGCCTCTTGGGTTTCTTTTCGAGCTACTCAAGGAAAGAATGTTTTGTCGATGTATGACGAGTCCTTTCGCGACCTCAAGAACTATTACTTCAAGGTCTGAGCTGTTGAGGGAGCTTGGCCCTTCTTTTTAGATGAAAATAATGAACTCACCTTTCCTTTATCGTAGCAAGAGAATGTAGTAGTAGTCAAGTATCCCTGGGAGAGTCTGAGTGAAGTAGAACAAGCCTTGGTGGGTGTGTTAGAGGAGAACTGGGGGGAGCCACCTCACTTGGACATGAAAACGTTTCTGGGAGATCCTTCCCTTCTCCGTGCTGAACTAGGTAGTAGCCGACTTATTTTTAGCTTTCCTTTTTGTTTATTTGCCGATTTTATACCTTTCTTATTTGTAGCTTGATTTTGTTGGTTTCTTTTTCAGAAATGGTGGCTGAAGGGTCTTCCCAACTGCCTCCAAAGAAGCCGACCTCGGGTGCTTCTGGGCCGAGGAAGGTTATTCCGACCCCTCAGGTCCGAATGGTTCCTTCTGACCCAGTTCAACCGACTTCCGGTGCTACCTCTTCTCCTACAGCTGGTCCTCCTCCGAAAAAGCAAAAGACTGTTGGTCTTTATAATTTGGATGCCCAGGATTTTGACGCCATGGAGTTTGTTGATGAACAGATTGCTCCTTATGGCCGACTTCCAATGGATGACGTGTCCATCTTTCGTCACTTGGATTTCATTACTAGCAGTAGTGTTCGGATGGCCCATATGGGTGCGGCTTTGTTCTGTACGGTCCAGGGTTCTCCGGTCCATGCAACTAAAGCCTTTATGATGGATGCCAAGTCCAAATTCAATAGAATCAAGGGTTTGAAGGATGAGCTTGACGCTAAGGTGACAAAGTTGGAACTGGATGTGGAGAGGGAGAAGTCCCGGGCTACTGCTGCTGAGGCTGATGTAAATCTGGCTGGAGAGACAGCAAAAAACTATAAGGATAGCTATACCCACACTTATGCCGAGCTGTTGGAGTTTAAGGAGAGGCTTAATTCTGCCCAAGCTAATTATGCCGAGCTCCAGGGTCATCTGGTATATAGTGTGATGGATGCCTATGAAAATTTAAAGGTCCAGGTCTGAGTTCTTGCCCCTGAGCTCGACCTGACTCTCTTCATCTTGGATAATGTGGTGGACGACGGCAAGATAGTGCCTGCCCCTGATGATAAGGACGAAAGCCCTCCCCTTGTGCCACAAAGTAAAGCTACAGCTACTTTAGCCTCTACCGCCCCCTCTGAGGTTGACCAGCCAGAGTCCGATCCCGACGTGCAGATCTTAAATCATCCCGATGGAACGGTTGATGCTGTTCCGCTCGCAACTGCTCCTCTTCCTTCAGCCAAGGATGCCACTACTGGGGATAATTTAGATCCTTTGTAATTTTCTCTGCTTGTGTGATAGTCCGGTCTGTGGACTTTTGAACTTTTATTTTTTGTAACTCTTCGTGTGGGTGACTTTCCGGATACTTTGGTTGCTTCTATGCAACTCTATTTTTGAAAAAACAAAACACTTTTAAACTTTAGGTGGCCTTTTGAGTTTTTAATGTTTTATCTTAGATGCTTTTTGCTGGTATGTTAGTCACATGTTTGCAACTTTTATGAGTTTTTCCAGAGGTTTGGTACTTCTGCCTGTCCGACCTCTTTTGCTATGGGGGTTTTGCCCTCTTTTTTTATTAAGCCTTGCTTTCTGCTTAAGTGGGGCCATCCTTTGGTGTTCGGGATATTTTGTCTAATAACTTTTTAGTGTTCTTATAGAACCTTTTTAGTTATCGACTTCCTCGTAGCCCTGCCTCGAGATTGTCCCTTTGCTTGAGCGAAGCGGCTCTCTTTTTGCTAAGCATGCTTTGCGTCTTGATTCGTGAGCTCTTTAGTCATGTTCCAGCAACTTTTTAGGTAGTGTTTCAAGAGGAACCTTTTCTTTTTAGTTTTCTTGGATGACTTTTTAGCTTTTCTCCTGGCTTGTGTCTTCACTTTTTAAGTAATGTCTGTTTTCTCAAGACTTATACCTTTTAGCGAAGCATCTTGTAGCCCTGTTCCCTTGTTCGAGCGGAGCTGTTTTCCTTTTGCCAAGCACTTTAAGCCTTTTTTTATCAATCTTCCGGCTTATTCTTTTGAGATTGTGCTTGTGCCTTTGGCCGATGTCGACCTGTAGGACTTCGTTACCTGGGCTTTTTAGTCACATTCTAACAACTTTTTAGATAATGTTCCGCTAAGGAACCTTTTCTTTATAGTTTTTTTGGATCACTTTTTAGCGTCGTCTTGACTTGTGCTTTTTGCTTTTTAGGTAGTGTCTTTTTTGCAAGACTGTTCCCTTAATAGCTCAAGCAGCTCGGACCTTTTGGAGGTGTCTTGTCCCTTTTTAGTGATCCTTTCATTAGTCTGACTTCTCTGTCGGGCCTTATTAAGTTATTTTTAGTAATCCATTTTTAGACAGACCTCGTCAGGCTACTTTTTATGGGTTACTTTTTATAGCTTCTTGCATTAATCTTTTTCTATCGCTTTCACCTTGCCGACTTTCTGTGATTGGTCGGTGAATTGGTTTCACCTTGCCGACCTCTTCGTAATCGGACAATGAATTTGGTTTTCACCTTGCCGACCTCTTCATAATCGGACGATGAATTTTTGTGTTTTAGATTAATGCGTCTTGGTAGGAAACTTTTTAGGGAATTTGAAAATTTTATTCAAATAATAAAAGATAGAAATATGAACAAGAGTATATACATTTGAGTGCTTACCCTCCTAGATCTCGGCCTTGGTGCCTCATTAAAAAAACCTTTTCAGGAAAAGAGTGCACCTTGACCTAAGATCTTTTATTGTTTTCTAACTATAGTACCTTCTTAGGTTACATGCATGCCATGACCTGGGTAGCTCTCGTCCTTCGAGATCGGACACCTTGTAGTAATCTTTTTCCAGTACTTCTGTTACTCGGTATGGTCCTTTCCAGTTAGCTGCTAGCTTCCCTTCTCCTGACTAACCTTAGAGCCATTCGATGCTTTAGAGCCTCCTCTCTAATCCGGACTCTTTCTCGAACTTCTAGAAGTTGGTCGAGCTCTTCCCTTTGGGCCTGGAAGTTAATATCTTCTTTATAGAGGATCCTTCTAGGGAATCCTTCTTCTATTTCTATGGGAATGATTGCCTCCATTTCGTAAGCCAGTCGGAATGGTGATTCTCCAGTAGTTGAGTGTGGTGTCATCCGATATGCCCATAGGACTTGCAGAAGCTCTTCTGCCCAAGTTCCCTTGGCGTCCTGTAACCTCCGTTTTAATCCGGCCAGTATGACTTTGTTGGTGGCTTTCGCCTGTCCATTGGTTTGTGGGTGCTCTATAGAGGTGAACTGGTGATTGATTTTTAGATCCGCTACCGAATTTCTAAAGCCTGTGTTGGTAAATTGAGTATTATTATCTGTGGTGATGGAGCATGGGACCCCAAATCTTGTGATAATGTTTCTGTATAGAAATTTTTGACTTCTTTGGGCTGTGGCATTAGCTAATGGCTATGCTTCAATCCACTTTGTGAAGTAGTCTATGCCTACAATGAGAAACTTTACTTGTCCGGACCCTTGGGGGAAGGGTCCAAGGAGGTCGAGCCCCCACCTTTCAAATGGCCAGGATGAAGTGACGCTGATGAGCTCCTCAGGCGGAGCTATATAGAAGTTGGCGTGCTTCTGGCATGGTGGGCATGTTTTGACAAACTCTGTAGCTTCCTTTTGCAAGGTCGGCCAGTAGAAACCAGCTCGGAGTACCTTTTTAGCGAGGGTTCGTGCCCCGAGGTGATTGCCGCACATGCCACTGTGAACTTCGTCGAGAACTTCCTTTGTAGCGGGGGTTGGGACGCATTTTAGAAGAGGTGTAGATATTCCTCTCTTATATAGGACGTCTTGTATCATGGTGTAGTACTGAACTTCTCGTACTAGCCTCTTTGCCTCTTTTTTATCTGCTGGGAGTGTTTCTGATTTGAGATAGTTGATTATGGGAGTCATCCATCCTTGATCCTGTCCTTATATGGCTAGGATCTTTTCTTCCTCCAAGGCATCAGCTCGGGCATTCTGTTCTCGGGGTATGTGTCTGACCTCATATCCCTTAAATTGTCCGAGCTTTTCTTTGGTTTTGTCAAGGTACTTTTTCATAGTGGGGTCCTTAACTTGATAGTTCCCCTCTATTCGCTAAGTGACTACTTGGGAGTCGCTAAAGATGGTGAGTCTTTGAGCTCCCATTTCCTTAGCCAGCCTCAAGCCAGCTAGTAATGCTTCATATTCAGCTCTCTAAAATGACGCCTGCTGATGAGGGAAAAATGATTCCACACAAACTCACCGGCAAGTGTACCGGGTCGCATCAAGTAGTAATAACTCACAAGAGTGAGGTCGATCCCACAGGGATTGATGGATTGAGCAACTTTAGTTAGGTGATGAATTTAGTTAAGCGAATATTTGATGATTTGAGTGAAACTTGATTAAGAGAAGTAAAATTGCAAGTAAACTAAAGTGTAGAATGAAAATTGGCTGAATCTTAAAGTGCAGAAGAAGTAAATTGCAGAAACTTAAAGAGCAAGAAAGTAAATAAGCTGAAACTTAAATTGCAAGAAAGGTAAATGACTGAAACTTAAAGTGCAATAAACTTAAATTGCTGAATCTAAATTGCTAGAAAACTTAAATTGCATAAAGAATAAAGGGGATTTGGGTATTGGGATTCAAATTGAACTAGAAAATAGAAGTGCAGTGGATTAAAGAAATATGAGATGAAGAGAAATCGCAGAAGAACCAAAACGGAAATGAAAAAATTTGCAGAAGAATCAAAACAGCAAGAAAGCTCAGCTCAATTATGAAATCTTTAAAGAGAAATTGACAATTGCAGAAGAGTAACAAGAACAGAAAGTAGATCTAGATCTCAATTACTCTCTTGACCAAACAAAAAAGAAGAAATTGAAGAAGAAGTAAAACGAAAAAAGAAAAGAAAGTTAAGATCCAATTTCCAATTCTCAGAACTATAAAAAGGAAAAGTAAAAGATGATTCTCAGATGAAAAATTTCAGTAGAGTTCTTCAATCTCAATCCAAAACCCAAAACAGAAAATAGAAGTTGCAGCAGAAAGTAAAATGAGCACAAAAAGCAAACTTAGATCTTATCCCAATTCCCCAAATTCTCAAAAGGAAAATTAAAAGAGAGAAAGCTAAAAAATAAGAAAAAAAAGGTCCCTAAACTTGCTCCTATTTATACACTTTCTATTTCCATCATTTAACACTTGAAGTGGGCTTTTTGGTTTGGCCTTGAATGAGAGTGGGTCAGGGGTGTTTGGTGAAGCTCCTAGTGGAGCGCTCAGTTGACAAAGTGAGTGCTTTGTTCACTCCTTCAGCGTGTCCTTTTGGTGCGCATGTTGCCTCTAGCGCTCCCTTACTGAGCGCTACGCTCACTCATTGAGCGCTGGCTGCTTTGTTGAGCACTCCTTTGGTACGCTATTTCCTTCCCTTGGCGCTTCCTTACTGAGCGTTACGCTGCTTTATTGAGCGCTAGCCTTTGGTGCTCTTCTCCCCTTCATTAGCGCTGCCTTAGTGAGCACTACACTCTAATTTTGAGCGCTGCCTGGTGCGTACGGAAGGCCAAAACCTTGCTTCCAAACTTGAAATTCATGAAAACATTAAAAAAGTGAACGTGGCGCTCACTTCCAAAGTGAACGCTAGCTGTTTGTGTTCCTAAGCTTGGCATTCTCTATTTGAAAGTAACGCTTCCCTGATTGCTTCCCCCTTTTCTTCATTTCTTAACCTACAAGCAACCAAAAAACCAATCCAAGTCTCACCAAAATTCACAAAGTCTTTGCATCATTCATGAAATCAATTAATTCTAACATTAAACCTATAATTTTGTGTAAAATAAATAATGTTTGATTCATTCAAAATAATCATGAAAATCCACTCCAATCACTTACTTATTGTGCAAGAAAGTGCATAAAACCTAATGAAACATATGAAAAATGCTTGTAAAACAAGCATAAGATGACTTGTCATAACAACATCAAACTTAAATCTTGCTTGTCCCAAAACAAGCACTAAACATGAGAAGAAATGCAATAAAACAGAGAAGCATATATGTCCTTATTTAGCAGGTAATAAAATTTGGTTCATGGGATTTTATGCAGACAAAATGCAGCTCAATTATTCTTAGTTGTCAGCTATGAAATGTCTCTTTGAGGATTCACTAGAGTTGCTGCTATAATCCCTTGTTCTTTTATTGATCCCTATTAGATTTTTCCTTCTTTCTTTTTCTTAGAAACTTATTTCTTAATGGTAGCTCAGTGTCAAGTGTTGCAGCAGCCTTTTGGATCAATTTTTCTCAACATCTCTTCACTATAACAGACACTTGGCTCATAATTCTTATTAGGAACATTGATGCCCAGCACCTCTTTGGGTTACTAAATGCTTTGTAGCTACGTTGCTCTTGATAATGGACTTTCAGTTGGTAATCCCGGATTAGTTAGTCCAAGTTACCTAGTTTTAAAAGACTCATCAGAACCTATTTGTCCAAGCAGATCTTAGTACAAGAAGCATCACAAGCATATGTCCTAAGTTCCAAGCTATTGGTGTCTAGCATTATTATTTGTTTCTTTCATTTTTGTTGCCAATCCTTGGCTTTTCTTTTATTTTTTCCTTCTTGCTTTTCCTAATTTTCTAGGGATGTTCATTAATTGAAGGTTTTATAACAGCAACTAAGTTCACACTACAAGAGATATTCTATTCTGCAGCTTTTATTATTGAGCTTATCATCTAATCAAGCAATTATCACCAATGAACTTTATTCTAATTCCTACTACATTGGGCAATCACTTTCTATTTCAAATATTTTCTCTTATTGATGCAAAAGGGAAACAAGACATGAATTTAATGCAGATGAGTGATAACAAGCATAATGCAGATCCTAATAAGAAATCTACTCAAGATATGAAAGTGCAGAATATAAAATATTTGGAGGCATATCATGTTTCAGATATGCATCATCCTTAATTAAAACTATAAAAGGGACTCCACCACCTCTAGTTGTTGTGCTCTTTTTCTTTGCTGGATTCCCCTTTCTTCTTTGACTCCTTCTTCTGCTTCTTGTTTGTTTCTTGGGGCTCTTCAACAGGGCATCTACGATCCCAAATGTGGTCTACCTGATCCCAGAGCCCAGTATCCTTCAATCCTTGTTGCATGTGTGCTGCATTTTTCTTGGCTTTTGCTCTCTGATGGTCTACCAATTCTTGGCATTGAACATATGGCTTGATCTCTCGGTTCAATATTGGCATGCCACAGACTACATAGTCTAACTTTGCTTGAGTTTCTATATCATACTCCATTCTGTCAAAGTTCCAATGCTCTCCAATTGTATGATATATATTCTTCCATTGGTAAAGATTTTGGATGTACTTTCCTTGCTTGGCTTCTTGTAGGGACAATTTATTAAATGATTCTTGAGAGTATGCCACTTGTTCCATTTTCCAATCAAGAGTTCTTGCTTGAAATTCTCTTTGTTGATCCAAAATCTTGAGCTGGAAGTTTTCTTGCTTCTCCATCATTTGCTGCTGCCAATGCTCTTGTTGCTCTTGGACTATCAAGTACTGCTCTTGTTGCTTCAAATATTGCTCCTGTTGTTGCTCCTGTGCTCTCATATATTGTTGAGACATTTCTTCAATGGCTCTTTGTATTTGGCTTAAGTCCATTGCACCAGAAGCTTGTTCACCCTCCATTTGTGGTCTCTTCCTTCTTTCTTGAGCTCTTATCTCCTCCTGGGTTTCAGTTATACCATCCATTTTTTTCTTGGTGATTCCTCTACTTTCCTTTACCCGATCTGTATCTGCATCCTCAAAGAGTACCCTTGCTCTATTGCACAGCCTCAAAATGGTACTTGGGTGACCAAGTCTGCTTGATTTGCCAGTATTCTCAGCCATCCCTTGAATTCTATCTGCTATGAGCTGTGGGATATTGATTTCTCCTCCCCTAAGTATGCAATATGTCAGAATTGCTCTCTTTATTGTGACTTCAGATGTATTTCCGATTGGGAGTATAGACCTTCTCACTATCTCATACCACCGTTTGGCATCAGGTATGAGATCAATTCTCTTCAAGCAGCTTAGAGCCCCCTCTGAGTCCCTTTCCCAGTCTTTGCCTTCAAAGCATAAACCATGTAGTATCTCATCGGGGTCATTCTCACCCGTCATTCTTTTATCAAAGCTGGGTTCTCCATAGGGTATCACTCTTATCTGTAAGACTCTCATGATGGATGATGGGCTAAAATCTACCTCAACCCCCTTAACATAGCTCTTGTAGGGAGGGCTGGTCTTGCTTGACCTCACAGCATTTGCATAGAACTCCCTTATCATGGTTGCATTTATGTTTGTGAGAGGTTCACATAGAAGTTCCCATCTCCTCTCTGCGGTTATTCTTCTCATGATAGGGTATTCTCCATCTTTCTATCTGAAGCCCATCTCTGGAATTACTTCTTTTGATGCCATTAACCTGTGATATCGTGATTCATGAAATTGAGACTTAAATCTCTTGGTATCATAGGTTGGTGGTTCGGCTTCAGCTGGTTCCTTTCCTTTCCTTCTTTTGGAACTTGATGAAGCCATGAATTAGGAAAGAATGGAGAAGAAAGGCTAAATCTTGGTTAAGGCACGGTTTAGGATGGAGGGGAGAATAAGTTGGGTACTGGTGCACGAAATCATGATCGTTCATTCCTTGGTAACGGCGCTGAAAACTTAATACGCACATTCATAACCTTAGTTCTTCTTCACAACTTTGCACAACTAACCAGCAAGTGCACTGGGTCGTCCAAGTAATAAACCTTACGTGAGTAAGGGTTGATCCCACGGAGATTGTCGGCTTGAAGCAAGCTATGGTCACCTTGTAAATCATAGTCAGGTGGATTCAAATGGTTATGGTGAGAATTTTAGATAAGCGTATAGAGATGCTTTTGTTCCTCCTGAACCTCTGCTTTCTTGCTATCATCATCCAATCATTCATGCTCCTTTCCATGGCAAGCTGTATGTTGGGCATCACCGTTGTCAATGGCTACATCCCGTCCTCTCAGTGAAAATGGTCCAAAATGCACTGTCACCGCACGGCTAATCATCTGTCAGTTCTCGATCCTGCTGGAATAGGATTAAGTAATCATTTTGCGTTTGTCACTACGCCCAGCACTCGCGTGTTTGAAGCTCGTCACAACCATCCCTTCCCAGATCCTACTCAGAATACCACAGACAAGGTTTAGACTTTCTAGACCTCAAGAATGGCCGCCAATAATTCTAGCCTATACCACGAAGACTCTGATCGTAAATCAGGAGGCTAAGAGATATGCATTCAAAGCTTGCTTTCATGTAGAACGGAAGTGTTTGTCAGGCACGCGTTCATAAGTGAGAATGGTGATGAGCGTCACATAATCATCACATTCATCATGTTCTTGTGTGCGAATGAATATCTTAGAGAAGAAATAGGCTTGAGTTGAATAGAAAAACAGTAGTACTTTACATTAATTCAAGAGGAACAGCAAAGCTCCACACCTTAATCTATGGTGTGTAGAAACTCTACCGTTTAAAATACATAAGAACAAGGTCCAGGCATGGCCGAACGGCCAGCCCCCTAAACGTCTAAGGAAAAACGTTTCAAATATCTAAAAATGATCCAAAGATGTAAAAACAATAGTAAAAAGTTCTATTTATACTAAACTAGTTACTAGGGTTTACAGAGATAAGTAAATGATGCAGAAATCTACTTCCAGGCCCACTTGGTGTGTGCTTAGGCTGAGCATTGAAGCTTTCATGTGTAGAGGTCTTCCTTGGAGTTAAACGCCAGTTTGTAAGCTATTTCTGGCGTTTAACTTCAGAATAGGGCAGAAAGCTGGCGTTGAACACCAGTTTGCATCGTCTAAACTCGAGCAAAGTATGGATTATTATATATTGCTGGAAAGCCCTGGATGTCTACTTTCCAACGCAATTGAGAGCGCACCATTTGGACTCATGTAGCTCCAGAAAATCTACTTTGAGTGCAGGGAGGTCAGAATCCAACAGCATCTGCAGTCCTTCTTCAGCCTCTGAATCAGATTTTTGCTCAAGTCCCTCAATTTCAGCCAGAAATTATCTAAAATCACAGAAAAACACAAAAACTCCTAGTAAAGTCCAGAAATGTGATTTTTATTTAAAAACTAATAAAAATATACTAAAAACTATATAAAAATAATGCCAAAAAGCGTATAAATTATCCGCTCACCAGGTACTATGTGATATCGTTGGGTAAGAAAGAGCTGCTGTAATGTATTTAGGAAAAGTGTATGAATGAAACAAAGGCAAATAGATTAGGAGGTGCTACTAGCTGATTTGTAGCACGGTTTGGTTGAAATGAATGGTGAGGATTAAGCATGTCTTTATTGAAAACTCATGGAATGGACGGTGTGCATGTAGAGGTGGATGAAGACAAGGATCACTCCTTTATTGGGCATATGGTTTGGCCTCCTAGGTGTTGAACCATGTGGATTTTGTTTCCATGAGAACACCATTCCCTAAGCACACGTGACTCACTTTTTCCCCTTGTGACAACTGTACATGCATGCATTCTTTTGTCTTCTCCTAAATATTCTTCACACCTGTCCATTTAAATCAAGGCAGCAGTAAGCTCAAAATTTGTGTTTGGTATGGTAATGTTTATCAAGTAAGAAGTATATATGAAAGAAAAAAATTTGCTATATGTTCCTTATTTATGAATAACCAACTATGCCCTTTTAAAATTAAACAAAATGTTGGTGAACATCAAACTTATTTTTTGCTATGGTTGGTATATTCATTACAAGGGACACTTTATTTTCTACCTTAGCAAAATAAATTCACAAGAATAATACAGATATGGTTTAACTTTTCATGAACTTGACTCTTTGAGCAAAGGTGACTTTCTTGAAATTCATAGCATATGTAGAATACTAAACTTAGTGTTTGGCTATATACTCCAGTAAAATGAATGAGTATATATTCTAAGATGGGTATATGATCAGCATGCTTGAAAAGCTGTTTTAAAGTGCCCTTAGGCACACCAAACTTAGGAATCAAACATATGCTTCAAAATGATGTGTGCAGTTATCAAATCTGCTCATGAGAGCTCAAATTTATGCTAGAAGAACCATTAATTATTGAAATTAAAACAAAAGCAAGAATATTAAATCATGGGCTGCCTCCCATGCAGTGCTCTTTTGTTGTCACTAGCTTGACATTGGGTCCTTGTTAGGGTGGCTGATGATTATAGAGCCTCAGCTTGTCCCCTCTCACTGTGAGCCTTCTTCCTGTTCATTGATGATCAATCTCCATATGCTCCAGTGAGAGTATCTTATTGACGATGTAATAATCATCAGTTTGTGGATCTGTCTCCAACTGTTGGTAGATCAATCTTACTCTGTCCCCTTTTGAGAATCCTTCAGTTGGTACTCTTTTGTTCTTCCATCCTTTTGGAACCTTTTTCTTGCTCTTTTTTTCTTTCTTCAATGGCCCTTCTTTCTCGGCAGCAAGCTTTATGTCAGGGAATTTCTTCCCAATGATCAAATCTTCAATCTCTTCCTGTCTTCTCTTCTTAGGCTTCAAATGTTCGTTACCCTCTTTTTCTTCTCCACTGTCCTCTCTTGCTTCTCAGGTGAGCTGATGAGTGCCTCCTTGGCTTTTTCCTTCCAGTTCGAGTTTTCTTTTTCAACTCTCATGCAGCTGTTCTCTTCAGCAGTATACTACATTTCCTTGAAGACATTCAGAATGATTTTCTCATCATGTGCTCTCAAAGTCATTTCCCCCTTTTCTACATCAATGATGGCTCTTGTTGTGGCTAGGAAAGGCCTTCCTAGTATGATAGAGTCACTTTCCTCTTCATCCAAATCTAAAATAACAAAGTCAGCTGGAAAAATAAACTTATCCACCTTGACAAGAGATTTTCGACCACTCCATTAGGAGTTACCATGGATCTGTCAGCAAGTTGCAAGGTCATTCTTATAGGTTTCACCTCTTCTATGGACAACTTTCTCATCATAGATAAGGACATTAGATTGATATTGGATCCTAAATCACACAACGCCTTAGCAATGAATATGTTGCCAATGGTGCTAGGCAAGAAGAAGCTTCCAGGGTCTTTAAGTTTTGGTGGAAGACCTCTTTGAATGACAGCATTGCATTCTTGGGTCAAGATTACTATCTCTTTTTCAATTTGGCTCCTCTTCTTATTATTAAGTTCCTTGAAAAACTTTGCATATGGAGGCATTTGCTCCAATGCTTCAGCAAGTGGGATGTTGATCTCCAGCTTCTTAAACACTTCTAAGAACTTGGGAAATTGTTGATCCTTTAGCTCGTTTTGCAATCTCTAAGGATATGGTAGAGGAGAAGTGTAAGGCTTCACTTCTTTCCTCTGTGCTTGTGAATGTTCCTTAATAATCTACTTCCCCTTCTTTGAAGCTTGAGGTTCCTCTTTCTCCTTGAGATTCTCTTGGTCTTGCTTGTCTTTTTCTCCTACTTACTTCTTGCTGCCAATATCATTCTCCACAGGCTTCTTGTTAGCTTCTTTGCCATTCTCCAAGGTTCTTCCACTCCTGAATTGGATTGCTTTGCATTCTTCTTTGGGATTGGGAATGGTGTCACTTGGTAATGCATTTGGTGCTCTTTCAGCCACAGTTTGCTTAGACAATTGGCCAATTTGCCTCTCTAGATTCTACAGTGAAGCTTCATGGTTCATATGGGCCAATTCTTGATGCTTGAACATCTTTTCCATTATTATCTCCGAGTTGGAGAACCTTTGAGATTCTTGGGGTAGTTGTGGTTGATTATGGGATGTTGAGGGTGGATGATAGTTATTTTGGTTAGTGGATGGGTTGTTGGGTAGATAGTAGTTGGGTTGGGGTTGATTGTTTTGTGGTTTTTCTGTATTGGTTTTGGTTAGTGTTTTGATGGTTTTGATGGTTTGTGTTTCTGGAATTGTTCTAGGTTGAGTTTCTCTACCATGAGTTTTGATTCTGATTGTCTCCCCACCTCAGATTGGGGTGGTTCTTTGATGATTGGTGGTGCACGGAATCGTGATCATCAATGGCGCCAACAACTTGGTACGCACAATCGTAATCTCAACTCTTTGTCACAATTCCGCTCAACTAAACAACAAGTGCACTGGGTCGTCCAAGTAATAAACCTTACGTGAGTAAGGGTCGATCCCACGGAGACTGTCGACTTCAAGCAAGCTATGGTCATCTTGTAAATATCAGTCAGGCAGATTCAAATGGTTATGGAGAATTGATAATTAAAAGATGAATAAAATATAAAATAAAGATAGAGATACTTAGGCAATTCATTGGTAGGAATTTCAAATAAGCGTATGGAGATGCTTTGTTCCTTCTGAAACTCTGCTTTCCTATTGCCTTCTTCCAATCATTCATCCTCCTTTCCATGGCAAGCTGTATGTTGGGTTTCACCGTTGTCAATGGCTACCTCCCGTCCTCTCAGTTAAAATGTTCCAAATGCACTATCACCGCACGACTAATCAGCTGTTGGTTCTCGATCATGTTGGAATAGGATCCATTGATTCTTTTGCGTCTGTCACTACGCCCAACAGTCGCGAGTTTGAAGCTCGTCACAGTCATCCCTTCCCTAATCCTACTCGGAATACCACAGACAAGGTTTAGACTTTCCGAATCTCAGGAATGGCCGCCAATGATTCTAGCCTATACCACGAAGGTTCTAATCTTAGATTAGAAATCCAAGAGATACACATTCAAGTTTGTTTGCATGTAGAACAGAAGTGGTTGTCAGGCACGCGTTCATAGGTGAGAATGGTGATGAGTGTCACGGATCATCGCATTCGTCATGTTGAAGAACGAATGGATATCTTAGAATAGAAATAGGCTTGAGTTGAATAGAAAAACAATAGTACTTTGCATTAATTCATGAGGAACAGCAGAGCTCCACACCTTAATCTATGGTATGTAGAAACTCCACCGTTGAAAATACAAAAGTAATAATGGTGATCATTGGCTTCAGCCCCAGAGAGGGAACCAGAAGAACCAAGATCAAAAGTATGATCAAGTGTGTAAAATACAATAGCAAAAGGTCCTATTTGTAGAAAACTAGTAACCTAGGGTTTACAGAAATGAGTAAATGATGCAGAATCCACTTCAGGGCCCACTTGGTGTGTGCTTGGGCTGAGCGTTGAAGCTTTCATGTGTAGAGGCTTTTCTTGGAGTTAAACGCCAGCTTTTGTGCAAGTTTTGGCGTTTAACTCCAGCTTTTATGCCAGTTCTGGCGTTTTGACGCCAGAATTTCTATGCTGACTTGGAACACCGGTTTGGGCCATTAAATCTCGAGCAAAGTATGAACTATTATAAATTGCTGGAAAGCCCAGGATGTATACTTTCCAACGCAATTGAGAGTGCGCCAATTGGGTATCTGTAGCTCCAGAAAATCCACTTCGAGTGCAGAAAGGTCAGAATCCAACAGCGTCTGCAGTCCTTTTTCAGCCTCTGAATCAGATTTTTGCTCAGGTCCCTCAATTTCAGCCAGAAAATACCTGAAATCACAGAAAAACACACAAACTCATAGTAAAGTCCAGAAATGTGATTTTTATTTAAAAAACTAATAAAAACATAATAAAAACTAACTAAAATATACTAAAAACATACTAAAAACAATGCCAAAAAGCGTATAAATTATCCACTCATCAATTGGACTATTGTGTGGTCTAGAATTCACAATTGAAAGCTCGTTGTAATATAGTTCCTAAACCAAGCAATATTCCTTTCATACAAAAGATTGTTTTTCACTAGTACAAACCCCTAAATTTATAAACCGAATTATTGAACCTCGGGTCGTTCTCCCTTGGAATCGCAATAAAGTGTCTTGTTATTGGTTATGAGTTATATTTGGGGTTTTTGAGATTTTAGACAAGAAAAATAAATGGCGAAGAAAATGAACTAACAACTAACAAAGCTCTTGGCTAGATATGAGAACTAGAAGTCCTATCCTAGTTATCCTCCTCAATTGTGACCACAAATTATCCATTGCTACCACTTAGTTAACCTCTAACCATGGAAGAAAGTCAAGTGGATGAATCAACTTGATTCCATAAGTCCTAGCCAACTCCCAAGGGAAAGACTAGCTTTAGTGGTATCCAAATCAATTAGCAACTTCTAATTATCAATCAACAAAGGAATTAGATAACTCAAGCGTCACTAATTACTCCACCTAGGCAAAGGGGAACAAAATCTATACTAAAGTCCAACCAAGCATTTCATCAAACTCTTGGAAGGCATAGAAGGGAAGCAAAGTAAATTGGTAACAACAATGAAATCTAACAACTACTTATTGCAAGGAATTAATAACAACAATCAAAAGAAACACAATTATTATGAATTACTTCAAATTGCATTAAAAGAAAATAGAATGTACAAGAGTAGATCTACAAACAAAATAGAAGGAAGTAATATCAACAATAGAAAGGTAATGAATGTAACAACGTAGAATTGAAAGGTAGAAGAAGAAGAAAGCATGAATTAAAACCTAGATCTAAACTATTGAGCTAAACCTAATCCTAATTCTAATCCTAATGTGTGTTATGATTCAAGATGATCATCCCCCTTCAATCCTTGGTCCTTTTGAGTGTTTTGGCACCAAAGTTGGCTTGGATTGGGCCCTACAGGCTTTGAGAATTCGCTGGCCACATTTTCATTAAAAAAATCATAAATCAGCACCGACGCGTACGCGCACAGCACGCGTACGCGTCCATGGGTAAGTTCGCAATGTGCGCGTAAGCGCCTGGTGCGTGCGCGCGTCCATGGCCGAGTTCAACTCTTTGGCTTTTCATGATCTTCTCCACTTGCATGCTTCCTTCCTTGCTCCTTTGATTCATTCCTAGCCTTTTTCAACCTGAGATTGCTAACAAACATATCAAGGCATCTTATGGAATCAAGGAGAAGTTAAAGTTATCTAATCAGATACCAAAAAGCATGCTTTTTACACTTACGCACAAATAAGAGAGAGATCACACAATCATGCTAAATCATTGGCTAAATGTGAGAAAAGGTTAGCAAAATACTCTAAATCCAACACAAGATAAACCCTGAAAACGGGGTTTATCAACCTCCCCACACTTAAACCTTAGCATTTCCTCATGCTAAATTAAAAGGGAAACAAGGGGTATGATATTTATTTAATGCAACTAAACTACATGAATCCTATCTAAATGCAACTACCTAGGGTGAATGCAAATGCTTGGTCAAAATGATTCAACTTCCAAGAGAATATATATGAGCATAATAGCTAGAGTAATAGGGTCAAGCCCAAACCACAATCGTATTGAATTATCAAAAGAAATTCAAACTTGTAAGAATATAGATAATAGGGGTGAATACATGTAATTGATCTATTGAACCCTCACCGGATGTGTATCCGCTCTATTCACTCAAGTGTTTAGGGGTTATTCACTCAATTCTCTCCTAATCACATTTTTCAAAATTTGTTCTTCATCTAACAATCAACAATCATTCAATGTATGCATTCATTCATCATGAGGCAAGGTGGGATCATATATGGTCAAGTGGACTAGGGATTTGAATCTTTGATTAACCTAGACTTTCCCACCTAACCTATACAATGACCTATACAAATTCTAATCTATCCTAACCAACCACCCTTCACTTTTTACATATTCATGCATTTCTTTTGATTTTCCCAACACTTATGCATTGATCCTTATTGAGCTTTGCTTTGGGGCATTTTGTCCCCTTTTTATTCCTTTCTTTTTCTTTGTTTCTTTCTTTTCCTATTTATTTTCTTTTTTTTCTCTTCTTTTTGTTTCTTTTTCTATTTCCCCTTTTTTTTCAATGCATAAGGTCTACACATTTAATCAATACATGAGTATACACCCAATTTCCTAAATACAAATGAAAAACACTCTTTTATCCCAACTAATATTCCTAATCTCCCCAAACATGAATATAAGACACTCCCATTAGCCTAAGCCAATCAAAGATCTAAACAAGGGACTTTATTATTTTCCGTTTTAGGCTTGTAATGTGCTAAAATAAGAACAATTGGGTTAAACGTAGGCTCAAAATTAGTTAACAATGGAGGATAGAAGGTAGGCTATTTGGGTAAGTGAGCTAATTGAAATAATGGCCTCAATCATATAAATGCATGAATACAAAGAATAAATGGATATATAGAATCAAGCAAACCAAGGATCACAATCATAGGAAGAGACAATCACACACAAGAATGGAAAATGGGTGGTTATAAAATGTAACCACATCAACAGGCTCAAATCTCACATGCTTGTGTTCTTGGCTCAATACATATTTCACAAAATATGAATTCAAGCAAGTTTCAAGAGTTTTCAATCAATTGGGTTATGCTCTCTAGATGGATTCCATGAAAAAATTTCATCATGTTGACTAAGTATTGTTGTGATTGGAAAGGTTCAAAGATTCCATAGTTTACCCTTTCCTTTTCTAATCAAAACAAGTTTACATGCAAAAGGGTTTAACTAAGTCTTAAGAAATCCAAAATAATTTCTAATCACAACCACAAGCTAGAAGATAACTATATAAGAAAAATCCAACTAAAGTATGAAATCTAGCATCTAAAATACCTAACATCCAAAATGACAAAGTATGCAACAACTAAGGTAAAAGTATCCAAAGTAATCCAAAACAACCAATATATACAACAGTGTGCAAAACAAGATAACTAGGAGAATATAACTAGAAAATATGCCAAAATGTTCACCGATCCACCAATGGTGCCAATGGAAACCTCCCCACACTTAAGATCAAGCATTGTCCCCGATGCTAATCCTCAGGCTCAGGGAGAGGTACGCCGGTCGACTCTGGCTCTGACTGGGGCTGTGGCTGTGGCTGGGGTGTCTCCTGGGTAGCCTGGGTCTGTGGTGCAGTCTCCACATGAACCTGCTCCGCCACATGAGTATCCTTATCATGTAAATCTGCACGCTCCTCCCCATGGGTCTCCTCATCTGAACCGGAGGACTCTGGAAGGGGTCGCAACTCAAGGCCCTGGGCCACAAACATCTGATCAATCCAATCTAGGCAACGCATGATCTGACGGTTGCTGCGCTCCATAAACTGGAAAAGATGCTGAACCAGTAAGTAAGTCGGCTGAGGTGCTGGTGGTGGTGGTGGTAAAGAAAGTGCTACTGCAGCTGCTGATGTAGAGGGTCCTGTTGGGGTAGATAATGAAGAAGGTCCAGCTCCATCCTCTGCTGCTCTAGCCCGAGATCTGCGCCCGGAAGGAGGCTTTTTGTCACCCAGGAGCCCCATGGAATGGTCTCTGACTCCTTTTCAGGGAGCGGTGGGGGTGGTGATACGTCCTCCGGTAGCCACTGGACACTGGCCCGCTGAATCATCTGTGTGACAAGGACGGGGAATGGAAAGATACCTCTGATGTGGGCCCGCCACATGAACTGCCTGATCAGTCGAGGGAAGTAGACTACCTTCCCCTCTAGCACACAGCTGATTAGGATCAACATAGCCACAGGGATCTCTGAGAAGTGAGTAGTCAGCATGAGGTAATGGGCGAAAATCTGTTGCCATATCTTGGCTTCCTTGCTCAGATAGATAAAGCGCATCCCCTTGGGTGCCTTGTTCTCCGTATCCATGACCCAGGGATCCTCCGGGGTAGCTACCACTGCCCTCAAGGCATCAAAATCGAAGGTCATGCAGTGGAGCTCCACCTCGGCCTGCTCAAAGGCATCAGTATCACTCGCCTTGGGCCTATAAGTAAGATCGTCCTCAATGGCCTGCTCAGTGATGGGCACCTGAATACCTCTAACCAGAACCGAGTCAAGGGTGTGACGGAAGAAGTTGCAATAGAATTCCTGCACCCAAGACCGGTTCACCCGGCTGAGCTCTCGATCCACAAAGTCCAAACCCATCCTTTCAATGCGGTTATTAATTGTTTGCCGCAGGTCGGATGGAAGGGCCAACCTCTTTTTAATGTTCAAGTTCTTTGAGTTGTAGCTTGGGAACTGAAGTTCACAGTAGAGATTTGGGAACTTGAGTGAATCCTGGGCAGGCAGGGATTGGTTTGCTCTCTCCACCTCATCAATAGGATTTTTCGAATAATCCACATAAGGAGAGAAAGTGGAATCTGGGGCCCTTTTCCTCTTTCTGGAGGGGGCCTTGCCTTTCCCTTTAGCCAACATCCTGAAAATTAGAATAGAACAGAGTATAAGCAAATAAACAAGTAGCAGGAAGCAAGGAAGAGCAAGTTCAGGATGTAAGATGAAAGACAAGTAATCATGATGTGAACCAAAATTTAAAACTTGGAATGTAAGTAAGCACAGAAAACATAGCCATAGACCAAGAATTCAACAATTCAACCAATGTAATATAAAACTCATGCATTAGGCATATTCATCATCACACCTCAAAAGAATAGTTAGAGAGTTAGGTGAACTGAAAAGTGAAGTTAGAAGGTTAGACAAGTTAGTGAGTTAGAAAAATTTGAAAAACGAAATTGAAAGTTAGTGGTATGATGGGGAATAGCCTAATTAACAGAGAAATGCAGAATGGTTACAACAAGCATGTTCACATACATAAGGAAAGTGCAGCCATTGATGATGAAATATAAAATTACAAGAAAAGCAATTAATTGAAACAAGTCATCAGTCAATTCTTTGGCCATTGGGTTTGCAATAATTGATGTTGTAAGCAATAGAGTGCATTGGTGTAATTGTGAAGGGGTGAAAACCAAATAGAGTGAAATTATGTTGAAAGAATGTACATTGGAAAAGGAAAGTGCAAACCATGGTTCAATGAAACATTTAAGCGCTTTCCTGAAGTTCATGTAGGCACTACTAGTAGGGAAACCAAAATGAAAATAGAAAAACTGACCCAAGTGTCCCGGGGGCTGAACTTGGTGTGGGTTCGGCAAAAAGCAATTTGAAAATGCCAAGTTCAATCCAGAGTGGGAATATGAAGTTAAAATAGTTTTTGAAAAATCGGGCAGCATTCCGGCATAATATTGGACGTTCCTAGATAGGCAGAAAACAACAGGAAGGGCATATGTATCCACAAGACAATAGCCAAGTAATAGATACATAACCAGGCAGCAGCAACACAATCACAAAATGAGAATGCAGCAGACAACATCAAACAGGGCAAACTATGATCATACCACTCAGCAGTTAACCAGAAGTGGATTTCTGCATCATTTACACAATTCTGCAAACCCTAGTAACTAGTTTAGTATAAATAGGACTTTTTACTATTATGTTTATATCTTTGGAATATCTTTGGATCATCTTTGATTAGTTTTATGCTATCTTAGACTTTTGTGAGGGCTGGCCATTCGGCCATGCCTGAAAATTTATCACTTGTGTATTTTCAACGGTAGAGTTTCTACACACTATAGATTAAGGTGTGGAGCTCTGCTGTTCCTCAAAGATTAATGCAAAGTACTATTGTTTTTCTATTCAATTCAACTTATTCTGCTTCTAAGATATGCATTCGCACTTCAATATGATGGATGTGATGATTGTGACAGTCATCATCATTCTCAACTTATGAACGCGTGCCTGACAACCACTTCCGTTCTACCTTACATTGAATGGATATCTCTTGGGTATCTAATACAGGGGACCGAGTCCGAGTTATTAGTGTCTTCGTGGTATAAGTTAGAACCCATGGACGGCCATTCTTGAGAATCCGGAAAGTCTAAACATTGTCTGTGGTATTCCGAGTAGGATTCAGAGATTGAATGATTGTGACGAGCTTCAAACTCGCGATTGCTGGGCGTAGTGACAGAGGCAAAAGGATAGTAAATCCTATTCCAGCATGATCGAGAACCGACAGA
>NC_029790.2:68898622-68915368 GCF_000816755.2 Arachis ipaensis
CGACCCTTACTCACGTAAGGTTTATTACTTGGACGACCCAGTGCACTTGCTGGTTAGTTGTACGAAGTTGTGAAACAGAATCAAGAACATGAATGTGCGTATTGAGCTTTTAGCACCGTTACCAAAGGAAGGAATGATCACGATTTCGCATACCAAGTTTTTGGCGCCGTTGCTGGGGATTGTTCGAGTTTGGACAACTGACGGTTCATCCTATCTCTCAGATTAGGTAATTTTATGTTAATTTTATGCTTTTTATTTCTTATTTTCGAAAAATACAAAAAACATTTTCTTTATTTTTCGTTTTTCCAATTAAATTTCGAAAAAAAATAAAAAAAAAGTTTAATAAAATAATAAAACCAAAAATATTTTGTGTTTCTTGTTTGAGTCTAGAGTCAAGTTTTAAGTTTGGTGTCAATTGCATTTTTTTAATTTTCTAAAAATTATTTTCGAAAATTTCATGCATTGCATTCTTCATGATCTTCAAGTTGTTATTGGCCAGTCTTCTTGTATGATCCTCTTATTTTCTTGTTTTGTGTCTTTACGTGTTTTTCATATGCATTTTCAATTTGTTAGTGTCTAAAGTTTGAAAATTTCTAAGTTTGGTGTCTTGCATGTTTTTCTTTTCTTGAAAATTTTCAAAAATAAGTCTTGATGTTCATCTTGATCTTCAAAGTATTCTTGGTGTTCATCTTAACATTCATAGTGTTCTTGCATGCATTAGTTATTTTGATTCATAATTTTTATGTTTTGTGTCAATTTTATGTTTTTCTCTCTCTCATCATTAAAAATTCAAAAATAAAAATATCTTTCCCTTTTTCTCTCTAAAAATTTCGAAAATTTGGATTGACTCTTTCAAAAATTTTTAAAATTCAATTGTTTCTTATGAGTCAACTCAAATTTTCAATTTGAAAATCTTATCTTTTTCAAAATCTTTTTCAAAAATCAAATCCTTTTCATTTTTCTTCCATAATTTTCGAAAATTTCAAATTGATTTTCAAAATTTTTTTCTTATTTTCATTTCATATTTTTGAAATTAATACCAACATTTAATATGATTGATTCAAAAATATTAAGTTGTTACTTGCCTATTAAGAAAAGTTCAATCCTTAAATTTTAAAATCATATCTTTTTGTTTCTTGTTAGTCAAGTAATCAACTTTAGTTTTCAAAATTAAATCTTTTCAATTCCTTATCATATCTTTTTCAATTTCAATCATATCTTTTTCAAAATCAATTTCAAAATTCTTTCTAACTTCTCCCCTAACCTCTTATCTTTTTAAAATTGATTTTCAAATCCTTTTCAATCAATCTTATCTTTTTTTGTTTTAATTTTAATTTAATTTAATTTCAATTTTAATTTTCGAATTTTAAATTTAAATTTAAAATATTTTTATTTTATTTTGTTAAATTTTCGAATTCTTCTCTCATCTCTAATCTCCTTCTATTTATTTATTCATCCATTAATACTTCTATCCTCACCCTTGTGTTTGGATTCTCATCTTTTCCTTCTTCTATTCTTACTTTCTTCTACTCACATAAAAGAATCTCTATACTGTGACATAGAGGATTCCATATTTTCTTTTCTGCTTTCTTCTTCTTTTTCATATGAGCAGGAACAAGGATAAGAACATTCTTGTTGAAGCTGATCCTGAATCTAAAAGGACTCTGAAGAGGAAGCTAAGGAAAGCTAAAGCACAACTCTCTGGAGAAAATCTGACAGAAATTTTCGAAAAAGAAGAAGATATGGCCAAAAATAATAACAATGCAAGGAGGATGCTTGGTGACTTCACTGCACCTAATTCCAATTTACATGGAAGAAGCATCTCAATCCCTGCCATTGGAGCAAACAATTTTGAGCTTAAACCTCAAATAGTTTCTCTGATGCAACAGAACTGCAAGTTTCATGGACTTCAATCAGAAGATTCTTTTCAGTTCTTGACTAAATTCTTGCAGATCTGTGATACTGTTAAGACCAATGGGGTTGACCCCGAGGTCTACAGGCTTATGCTTTTCCCGTTGCTGTAAGAGACAGAGCTAGAGTATGGTTGGACTTTCAACCTAAAGATAGCCTGAACTCTTGGGATAAGCTGGTCACGACTTTCTTAGCCAAGTTCTTTCCTCCTTAAAATCTTAGTAAGCTTAGAGTGGATGTTCAAACCTTCAGAAAGAAAGAAGGTGAATCCCTCTATGAAGCTTGGGAGAGATATAAGTAACTGACCAAAAAGTGTCCTTCTGACATACTTTTTAATTATATCTATTTATTTTCTATTGTTATTTTATGTTTTTTTTTTAGGTTGATGATCATGTGAAGTCACAAAAACTACTGAAAAATCAAAAACAGAATGAAAAATAGAATGAAAAACAGCACAGCATGGAGAAGAAGAGTCTGGCGTTTAAATGCCAGAAACAAGCATCTGTCTGGCGTTTAACACCAGAAACAGGCACCAAGCTGGCGTTTAACGCCAGAAACAAGCATCTACCTGGCGTTAAACGCCAGAACAGAGTATGAAAGTGGCGTTTAACACCAGAAATAGGCAGTAGTCTGGCGTTAAACGCCAGGATTGCATGTATAGGGCATTTTACACGTCTAATTGGAGCAGGGATGTTAAGTCCTTGACCCCACTTGATCTGTAGACCCCACAGGATCCCTACCACTTCTTCTCTCATCTTCATACCTTTTCATAACATTCTTCCCCAAAATAACCTACACCAATCACCTCCATTACTCCTCTAAAACCATCATACAACCCACCTACACCCACCCACTCAAATTCAAACCATCACTTCTTCTTTTTTCACACATCATAACCACCTGAAACCCCCTTGGCCAAACCACTCACACCTGTCCATCTCATCTATTTTCTTCTTCTTCTACTCCCTCTTCTCTTCTTTTGCTCCAGGACGAGCAAACCTTCTAAGTTTGGTGTGGTAAAAGCGTTGCTTTTTGGTTTTCCATAACCATTTATGACACCTAAGGCCAGAGAAACCTCTAGAAAGAGGAAAGGGAAGGCAAAAACTTCCACCTCTGAGTCATGGGAGATGGAGAGATCCATCTCAAAAGCTCATTACTAAGAAAAGGATGGAGAAAACAAGAGATCATGGACCTCAACATGAGCATGAGGAAACTCCTCACCATGAAATCCCTGAGATGCCTCAGGGGATGCATTTTCCTCCACAAAACTACTGGAAACAAATCAACACTTCCCTAGGAGAATTCATCCTTAAAACTAGTTTAATTATTTTGATGTGGTGACAATAGTTTTTATTTTCTGAATGTATGCTTGAACAGTGCATATGTCTTTTGCAGTTGATGTTTATGAATGTTAAATATGTTGGCTCTTGAAGAATAAGGAAAAAAGAGACATGTTATTTGATAATCTGAAAAATCATAAAAATGAATCTTGAAGCAAGAAAAAGCAGTGAATACAAAAGCTTGCAGAAAAAATTATGCGAAAAAAAAATGGCAAAAAAAAGAGAAAAAGAAAAAGAAAAAGCAAGCAGAAAAAGCCAAAAGCTCTTTAAACCAAAAGGCAAGAGCAAAAAGCCAATAGCCCTTAAAACCAAAAGGCAATGGTAATAAAAAGGATCCAAGGCTTTGAGCATCAGTGGAATTCAACTTATTCCGCTTCTAAGATATTCATTCGTACTTCAATATGATGGATGTGATGATCATGACAGTCATCATCATTCTCAACTTATGAACGCGTACCTGACAACCACTTCCGTTCTACCTTAGATTGAATGGATATCTCTTGGATATCTAATACAGGGGACCGAGTCCGAGTTATTAGTGTCTTCGTGGTATAAGTTAGAACCCATGGACGGCCATTCTTGAGAATCCAAAAAGTCTAAACCTTGTATGTGGTATTACGAGTAGGATTCAGGGATTGAATGACTGTGACGAGCTTCAAACTCGCGAGTGCTGGGCGTAGTGACAGACACAAAAGGATCAATGGATCCTATTCCAGTATGATCGAGAACCGAAAGATGATTAGCCATGCAGTGACAGCGCATTGGACCATTTTCACTGAGAGGACAGGTGGCCATTGACAACGGTGATGCCTAATGTACAGCTTGCCATGGAAAGGAGTAGGAAGGATTGGATAAAGAAAGCAGGAAAGCAGAGGTTCAGAGGGACGAAAGCATCTCTATACGCTTATCTAAAATTCTCACCAATGAATTACATAAGTACCACTATCCTATTTTATATTTTATTTATCTTTTACTTATCAATTCATAAAATCAGTTGAATCCGCCTGACAGAGATTTACAAGGTGACCATAGCTTGCTTCAAGCCGACAATCTCCGTGGGATCGACCCTTACTCACGTAAGGTTTATTACTTGGACGACCCAGTGCACTTGCTGGTTAGTTGTACGAAGTTGTGAAACAGAATTAAGAACATGAATGTGCGTATTGAGTTTTTAGCGCCGTTACCAAGGAAGGAATGATCACGATTTCGCACACTAGAGCAGAGGTTGGTAACCTGGGATGCAGGGTAGAGATGGGAAATGGGAAGGCAGTAGGGATGAGGCGGGGCAGAAATGCAGTGGCCGCCTCAGATGGTGGCGGCAGTGACCCACAGCGGCGCAGCAGGGGCCGGTGCGGTGGCGGTTGAGGGAGGACAGAGAGGGTGAGGAAGTGAGAGAAGAAGGAATGAGAGAGAGAGAGAGAGAGATTGAGAGAGAGAGAGAGAGAAAAGGGTGAGGGAAGAGAAGAGAGCGGCGACGGCGGCGGCGTGGCCGGAGCGGCGGTTGGAGGTGACTGGGGAGAAGAGGGAGTTGAGGAGAGGCGTTGGAGAAGAAGAAGGGTGGAAGGGAGCGTCTGCGCGAGTGTTCATCGCGCCTTAGGGTTATCCTAATTTTAGAACCGACGCGGGTGCGCATAGCGCGCGTCCGCGTGAATTGAAGATTTTTGGGATGGACGCAGGAGCGTCATGTATGCGTACGCGTGCTACGAGTTGGGCTGAAGTCCTACTGCTGGCCCAACGCCAGCATAACTCTCTGGACAAATGTATGGGCTGGTGCCAGCCACTTAGGGACGCGTACGCGTAATTGGTGCATCTGCGTTCATGGCCATCCGGTCTAGTGGCGCGCAAGCGCGATGCGCGCTCTCGCGTGTGTCCCCTCAACGTTGCATGGATGCGCACACGAACCGTGCGCGTCCGCGTGGGATGAGTTGGGCCAAAAGCCTAACATTCGCATAAGAGAGGCCCAACTCTCTGGAAAATCTATGGGGGTACATCCGCTCATAGACCCATGCGCGTACAGCGTGCGCGCGCGTCCTTCACCCTCTTTTTTTTTTTTGAGGAATACTACAAAGAGCCAAAAATCTTCCTAACACCACTCTGTTTTCTGATTCACGCACGCACGTCCTCCTATGGCAAGCTGTGTGTTGGTGGATCACCGTTGTCAATGGCTACCATCCATCCTTCCAGTGAAAAAGGTCCAGATGCGCTGTCACCGCACGGCTAATCATCTACAGGATCTCAATCGTACCGGAATAGGATTTACTATCCTTTTGCGTCTGTCACTACGCCCAGCACTCGCGAGTTTGAAGCTCGTCACAGTCATTCAATCCCTGAATCCTACTCGGAATACCACAGACAAGGTTTAGACTTTCCGGATTCTCTTGAATGCTACCATCAATCTAGCTTATACCATGAAGATTCTGATTAAGAGATCTAAGAGATATTCATTCATTCTATGGTGGAACGTAAGTGGTTTTCACCCACGCGTTCGTGGAGGAATGATGATGATTGTCACGTTCATCACATTCATATTGAAGTGCGAATGGATATCTTAGATAGGAACATGCATGTTTGAATGGAAAACAGAAATACTTGCATTAATTCATCGAGACACAGCAGAGCTCCTCACCCCCAACAATGGAGTTTAGAGACTCATGCCGTCAAAAGGTACAAAGTTCAGATCTAAAATGTCATGAGGTCCGAAATAAACCTCTAAAAGTTTTTTAAATACTAAACTAGTAACCTAGGTTTACAGAAAATGAACAAACTATGATAGATAGTGCAGAAATCCACTTTTGGGGCCCATTTGGTGTGTGCTGGGGCTGAGACTTAAGCTAATCACGTGCATAGGGCTGTTTTGGGCGTTCAACACCAGCTTTGGATCCTTTTCTGGCGTTGAACTCCAACTTGTAACTTGTTTCTGGCGCTGGACGCCAGACAACAACATGGAACTGGCGTTGAACGCCAGTTTACATCGTCTATCCTTTAGCAAAGTATGGACTATTATATATTGCTGGAAATCCCTAGATGTCTACTTTCCAACGCAATTGGAAGCGTGCCATTTGGAGTTCTGTAGCTCCAGAAATTCCACTTTGAGTGCAGGGAGGTCAGAATCCAACAACATCAGCTGTCCTTTTTCAGCCTGAATCAGATTTTTGCTCAACTCCCTCAATATCAGCCAGAAAATACCTGAAATCACAGAAAAATTCATCCTGTGCTTGTTGTTTTTCCATTGATGCTTTGGTGATTGGCCGCTCAACTGATATATACTCAGTTATTCCCATCCTTACTCCAGCGTCCTTGCAGAGCATAGAAATCAAGCTTGGATAAGCCAACCTGGCATCTTTGGAATTTTTGTTTGTAATTTTGTAGAATTTAGTTGAAACCAGTTGATGAACTTCCACTTCTTTTTCCATCATGATGCAATGGATCATCACTGCTCTTCTAATAGTGACTTCAAAATGGTTGCTAGTGGGCAGCAGAGAATGCCCAATGAAGTCTAGCCATCCTTTGGCGACTGGTTTGAGATCTTCTCTTTTGAGTTGATTTGGGACACCCTTCGTGCTGGTGGTCCACCTGGCTCCAGGGATGCATATATCCTCTAGAATCTTATCCAGGCCCTTGTCTGTTCTCATCATTCTCCTATTGAAGGAGTCTGGATCATCTTTCAGTTGACTAAATTCTTGCAGATCTGTGATACTGTTAAGACCAATGGGGTTGACCCCGAGGTCTACAGGCTTATGCTTTTCCCGTTGCTGTAAGAGACAGAGCTAGAGTATGGTTGGACTCTCAACCTAAAGATAGCATGAACTCTTGGGATAAGCTGGTCACGACTTTCTTAGCCAAGTTCTTTCCTCTTTAAAATCTTAGTAAGCTTAGAGTGGATGTTCAAACCTTCAGAAAGAAAGAAGGTGAATCCCTCTATGAAGCTTGGGAGAGATATAAGCAACTGACCAAAAAGTGTCCTTCTGACATACTTTCAGAATGGACCATTCTACATATATTCTATGATGGTCTATCTGAACTATCAAAGATGTCATTGGACCATTCTGCAGGTGGATCCATTCACCTAAAGAAAATGCCTGCAGAAGCTCAAGAACTCATTGACATGAAGCTATTGACATTAAAGAAGCGCTTGTTGGGAGGCAACCCAATGTTATCTAATTATATTTATTTTTTTTCCATTGTTATTTTATGTTTTCTTTAGGTTGATGATCATGTGAAGTCACAAAAACTACTGAAAAATCAAAAACAGAATGAAAAATAGAATGAAAAATAGCACACCCTGGAGAAGAAGAGTCTGGTGTTTAAATGCCAGAAACAAGCATCTGTCTGGCGTTTAACACCAGAAACAGGCACCAAGCTGGCGTTTAACGCCAGAAACAAGCATCTACCTGGCGTTAAACGCCAGAACAGAGTATGAAAGTGGCGTTTAACACCAGAAACAGGCAGCAGTCTGGCGTTAAACGCCAGGATTGCATGTATAGGGCATTTTACACGTCTAATTGGAGCAGGGATGTTAAGTCCTTGACCCCACTTGATCTGTAGACCCCACAGGATCCCCTCAGGATCTGTGGACCCCACAGGATCCCTACCTCTTCTTCTCTCATCTTCACACCTTTTCATAACATTCTTCCCCAAAATAACCTCCACCAATCACCTCCATTACTCCTCCAAAACCATCATACAACCCACCTACACCCACCCACTCAAATTCAAACCATCACTCCTTCCTTTTCACACATCATAACCACCTGAAACCCCCTTGGCCAAACCACTCACACCTGTCCATCTCATCTATTTTCTTCTTCTTCTACTCCCTCTTCTCTTCTTTCGCTCCAGGACGAGCGGAGTTTGTGTGTTTTTCTATGATTTCAGGTAATTTCTGGCTGAAATTGAGGGACTTGAGCAAAAATCTGATTCAGGTTGAAAAAGGACTGCTGATGCTGTTGGATTCTGACCTCTCTGCACTCGGAATGAATTTTCTGGAGCTACAAAACTCCAAATGGCGCGCTCTTAATTGCGTTGGAAAGTATACATCCAGAGATTTCCAGCAATATATAATAGTTTATACTTTGAATAAGGATAGATGACGTAAACTGGCGTTCAACGCCAGTTCCATGCTGCATTCTGGAGTCAAACGCCAGAAACAGGTTGCAAAGTGGAGTTCAACGCCAGAAACAGGCTACAAACTGGCGTTCAACTCCAAGAGAAGCCTCTACACGTGTAAAGCTCAATGCTCAGCCCAAGCACACACCAAGTGGGCCCCAGAAGTGGATTTCTGCATCATTTACTCAATTCTGCAAACCTAGTAACTAGTTTAGTATAAATAGGACTTTTTACTATTATGTTTATATCTTTGGAATATATTTGGATTATCTTTGATTAGTTTTATGCTATCTTAGAATTTTGTGAGGGCTGGCCATTCGACCAAGCCTGAACATTTATCACTTGTATATTTTCAACGGTAGAGTTTCTACACACCATAGATTAAGGTGTGGAGCTCTGCTGTTCCTCAAAGATTAATGCAAAGTACTACTATTTTTCTATTCAATTCAACTTATTCCGCTTCTAAGATATTGATTCGTACTTCAATATGATGGATGTGATGATCGTGACAGTCATCATCATTCTCAACTTATGAACGCGTACCTGACAACCACTTCCGTTCTACCTTAGATTGAATGGATATCTCTTGGATATCTAATACAGGGGACCGAGTCCGAGTTATTAGTATCTTCGTGGTATAAGTTAGAACCCATGGACGGCCATTCTTGAGAATCCAAAAAGTCTAAACCTTGTATGTGGTATTACGAGTAGGATTCAGGGATTGAATGACTGTGACGAGCTTCAAACTCGCGAGTGGAAAGGAGTAGGAAGGATTGGATAAAGAAAGCAGGAAAGCAGAGGTTCAGAGGGACGAAAGCATCTCTATACGCTTATCTGAAATTCTCACCAATGAATTACATAAGTACCACTATCCTATTTTATATTTTATTTATCTTTTACTTATCAATTCATAAAATCAGTTGAATCCGCCTGACAAAGATTTACAAGGTGACCATAGCTTGCTTCAAGCCGACAATCTCCGTGGGATCGACCCTTACTCACGTAAGGTTTATTACTTGGACGACCCAGTGCACTTGCTGGTTAGTTGTACGAAGTTGTGAAACAGAATTAAGAACATGAACGTGCGTATTGAGTTTTTAGCGCCGTTACCAAGGAAGGAATGATCACGATTTTGCACACTAGAGCAGAGGTTGGTAACCTGGGATGCAGGGCAGAGATGGGCAAAGTAGCATGCTTCCAATTATAACTCCCACATTTTGAAGCTTTGACCTCAATGAGCTTGATTCCAAACTTCCAACCACTACACAACTCCTTTCTACTCTTAATTTCACAAAGAGTTCTAAGTTGTCCATCATTTTCAAGCAAGCCATAGTCAAGTGAGATAGTGAGACACAAGGGTAAAGGTGTTACCCACTTGAATGGAGTGTTGGAGGGTGATTTAAGGAGGTAAGCCTCCCCAGACTTAGACGATGCAAGGTCAACTTCCTCATGCTTCTCTTTGGATATTTCCACCTCTTCGCAAGCTTCTTCAATTTCAACCTTTTTTCCTTTATCACTTGGATTGGTGTTGTCTTCAAGAACTTCGATTTCTTGCCTAATGGGAGGTTGGTGCACGAATTGTAAATCACACTTTTTACAACTCGTACCACTAACCAGCAAGTGCACTGGGTCGTCCAAGTAATACCTTACGTGAGTAAGGGTCGATCCCACGGAGATTGTTGGCTTGAAGAAATCTATGGTTATCTTGTAACTCTTAGTCAGGAAAACAATAAAATAATTCACTTATCAAATTTGATTGCAAGGAATAAAAGGGCAGAACACAAATTATACTTGTATGCAATGATGGAGAATATGTTGGAGTTTTGGAGATGCTTTGTCTTCTGAAATTCTGCTTTCCTCTGTTTTCTGATTCACGCACGCACGTCCTCCTATGGCAAGCTGTGTGTTGGTGGATCACCGTTGTCAATGGCTACCATCCATCCTTCCAGTGAAAAGGGTCCAGATGCGCTGTCACCGCACGGCTAATCATCTGCAGGTTCTCAATCATACCAGAATAGGATTTACTATCCTTTTGCTTAGCAAATATAGCCTCTGATCTATCTAAGGCCACTTTAAGTTTCATGAATGAAACAAGGTCCTGCATTAGAAATTTGGAGGCACAAGTGGGCCAGCTGAGTAAAAGAGTCACTGAAACTCCTCCTAGTACTCTCCCAAGCAATACAGAAGAGAATCCAAAAGGAGAGTGCAAGGCCATTGGTTTAACCATCATGGCCGAACCTACAAGGGAGGGAGAGGACGTGAATCCCAGTGAGGAAGACCTCCTGGGACATCCAGTGATCAATAAGGAGATTTCCTCTGAGGAACCAAAGGAATCTGAGGCTCATCTAGAGACCATAGAGATTCCATTGAACCTCCTTATGCCATTCATGAGCTGTGATGAGTATTCTTCTTCTGAAGAGAATGAAGATGTTACTGAAGAGCAAGTTGCCAAGTACCTTGGTGCAATCATGAAGCTGAATGCCAAATTATTTGGTAATGAGACTTGGGAAGATGAACCTCCCTTGCTCATCAATGAACTAAGTGATCTGGATCAACTGAGATTGTCTCAGAAGAAACAGGATCCTAGAAAGTTCTTAATACCTTGTACCATAAGCACCATGACCTTTGAGAAGGCTCTATGTGAACTTAGGTCAGGGATAAACCTCATGCCACTCTCTGTAATGGAGAAACTGGGAATCTTTGAGGTGCAAGTTGCCAGAATCTCACTGGAAATGGCAGACAACTCAAGAAAACAGGCTTATGGACAATTAGAGGACGTGTTAGTAAAGGTTGAAGGCCTTTACATCCCTGCTGATTTCATAATCCTAGACACTGGGAAGGATGAGGATGAACAGTATGATCGAGAACCGACAGATGATTAGCCATGCAGTGACAGCGCATTGGACCATTTTCACTGAGAGGACAGGTGGCCATTGACAACGGTGATGCCTAATGTACAACTTGCCATGGAAAGGAGTAGGAAGGATTGGATAAAGAAAGCAGGAAAGCAGAGGTTCAGAGGGACGAAAGCATCTCTATACGCTTATCTGAAATTCTCACCAATGAATTACATAAGTACCACTATCCTATTTTATATTTTATTTATCTTTTACTTATCAATTCATAAAATCAGTTGAATCCGCCTGACAGAGATTTACAAGGTGACCATAGCTTGCTTCAAGCCGACAATCTCCGTGGGATCGACCCTTACTCACGTAAGGTTTATTACTTGGACGACCCAGTGCACTTGCTGGTTAGTTGTACGAAGTTGTGAAACAGAATTAAGAACATGAACGTGCGTATTGAGTTTTTAGCGCCGTTACCAAGGAAGGAATGATCACGATTTTGCACACTAGAGCAGAGGTTGGTAACCTGGGATGCAGGGCAGAGATGGGAAATGGGAAGGCAGTAGGGATGAGGCGGGGCAGAAATGCAGTGGCCGCCTCAGATGGTGGCGGCAGTGACCCACAGCGGCGCAGCAGGGGCCGGTGCGGTGGCGGTTGAGGGAGGACAGAGAGGGTGAGGAAGTGAGAGAAGAAGGAATGAGAGAGAGAGAGAGAGAGATTGAGAGAGAGAGAGAGAGAAAAGGGTGAGGGAAGAGAAGAGAGCGGCGACGGCGGCGGCGTGGCCGGAGCGGCGGTTGGAGGTGACTGGGGAGAAGAGGGAGTTGAGGAGAGGCGTTGGAGAAGAAGAAGGGTGGAAGGGAGCGTCTGCGCGAGTGTTCATCGCGCCTTAGGGTTATCCTAATTTTAGAACCGACGCGGGTGCGCATAGCGCGCGTCCGCGTGAATTGAAGATTTTTGGGATGGACGCGGGAGCGTCATGTATGCGTACGCGTGCTACGAGTTGGGCTGAAGTCCTACTGCTGGCCCAACGCCAGCATAACTCTCTGGACAAATGTATGGGCTGGTGCCAGCCACTTAGGGACGCGTACGCGTAATTCGTGCGTCTGCGTTCATGGCCATCCGGTCTAGTGGCGCGCAAGGGCGTTGCGCGCGCTCGCGTGTGTCCCCTCAACGTTGCATGGATGCGCACGCGAACCGTGCGCGTCCGCGTGGGATGAGTTGGGCCAAAAGCCTAACATTCGCATAAGAGAAGCCCAACTCTCTGGAAAATCTATGGGGGTACATCCGCTCATGGACCCATGCGCGTACAGCGTGCGCGCGCGTCCTTCACCCTCTTTTTTTTTTTTGAGGAATACTACAAAGAGCCAAAAATCTTCCTAACACCAACTATAACTCAAGATCAACTAAGATGCAAATTTAACAAAAAAATCAAGTGCAAACAAACATAACTTGCACTTAAGCAACTAACAACCAAAATATTAAGATAAAACTGTATGAAGAGGAAAAACTACCTACAATGGCAACTCAAATCACTTATTAATCAAATCTACAAGAGAGTGGAAAGAGTTTACCATGGTGGGTGTCTCCCACCTAGCACTTTTAGTTTAAGTCCTTAAGTTGGACATTTAGGAAGCTCTTGTCATGGTGGCTTATGCTTGTACTCATCCTTGAATCTCTAAGTATCATTGTTCTTCAAATGGTTGACAAAAATTCCAACCTTCTTCACCAAGTTTGGATGAAGTTCCACCCAAAATATGAGCTTCTTTAATTGGTCTTCATGTTTCGATCCGGGATCCCATATCTTATTTTCACACCCATCTTCTAGTTGATTGTCATGATTCTTCCATCCGGGTGGTTGAGTTTTCACTTGACACCTTCACACCACAAGCACATGGTTAGGGACAGCTTGGTTTAGCCGCTTAGGCCGGGATTTTATTCCTTTAGGCCCTCCTATCCACTGATGCTCAAAGCCTTGGGGTCCTTTTTATTACCCTTGTCTTTTGGTTTTAAGGGCTATTGGCTTTTTGCTCTTGCCTTTTGGTTTTAAGAGCTTTGACTTTTTCTGCTTGCTTTTTTTTTTCTTTCTCTATTTTTTTTTCTGCAAGCTTTCGTATTCACTGCTTTTTCTTGCTTCAAGAATCATTTTTATGATTTTTCAGATTATCAATAACATGTCTCATGTTCACCATTCTTTTTGATATATACTCAGTTATTCCCATCCTTACTCCAGCGTCCTTGCAGAGCATAGAAATCAAGCTTGGATAAGCCAACCTGGCATCTTTGGAATTTTTGTTTGTAATTTTGTAGAATTCAGTTGAAACCAGTTGATGAACTTCCACTTCTTTTTCCATCATGATGCAATGGATCATCACTGCTCTTCTAATAGTGACTTCAGAATGGTTGCTAGTGGGCAGCAGAGAATGCCCAATGAAGTCTAGCCATCCTTTGGCGACTGGTTTGAGATATTCTCTTTTGAGTTGATTTGGGACACCCTTCGTGCTGGTGGTCCACCTGGCTCCAGGGATGCATATATCCTCTAGAATCTTATCCAGGCCCTTGTCTGTTCTCATCATTCTCCTATTGAAGGAGTCTGGATCATCTTTCAGTTGAGGTAGCTTTAAGATCTCCCTGATCTTGTCAGGGTGGGTATGAACAATCTTTCCTCTGACCAAGGTCCGATAGTCATAGATAGCAGATCCAGATAGTCTTTGCCTGTCTGTATGCCACATATTAGCATAGAACTTCTGGACCATATTCCTTCCCACTTTCGTTTCAGGATTGGCTAGGATCTCCCAGTTCCTGATTCAGATTTGCTCCTGGATCTCTGGATATTCGTCTTCTTTCAGATCGAATCTAACTTCCGGGATCACTGATCTTAGACCCATTATTTTGTAATAATGGTCTGAATGTTCTTTAGTTAAGAACTTCACTTGATTCCAAAGTGGTATTGGAACACTCTCTTTCTTGCCTCTTGGAGTGGGTTGTTTTCCTTTAGGAGCCATGATCTTAGTGGGTATAGTTTAGTAATCACGGATAAACACACCAAACTTAGAGGTTTGCTTGTCCTCAAGCAAAAGAAAAGAAAGGAGAGGGATAGAAGGAGAGCTAGTGTAGGATGGTGGATGAGAGGAAGGAAGTCGAATAGGTTTTTAAAAGGGAGGGGGGTTTTCGAAAATAGTGAGAAAGATAAGATAGAAGATATGATTTTAAAAAAATAAGTATGATAAGAAAAGATATAATTTAAAATTGAAAAGATATGAAAGATATTTGAAAAAGATAAAATTGGATTTTTGAAAAAGATATTGATTAGTTGAAAAGATTTTGAATGAAAAGAGATAGATTTATTTTGAAAATTTTGAAAAAGAATTGAATTGGATTGAAAAAAAGGATTTGTGCTTATGGATTAAGATACATTTGATATTTTTAAAATAGGGTTTTTAGAAATTAGGGATTTTAGAAATCAGGGTTCTTAACATGTTTATGCAAGAAATCATGAATTGAAACATGAAAATTAAATTTAGAATGAGAAATGTGAAGTAAAAACGAATTCACCTCCTCCCCACCATCCTGGCGTTTGAACGCCCAAACGCTGCATGTTTTGGGCGTTCAACGCCCAAATGCTGCCTCTCCTGGGCGTTCAATGCCCAACTGTTGCTTCTTTCTGGCGTTGAACGCCAGGAACTCCTTTGTCACTGGACATTTTTCTGAACGCCCAGGACGCTGTAAATCTGGAGTTAAACGCCCAGAAGGAGCTTCTTTCTGGCGTTCAACGCCCAGAAGATGCTTCTGTCTGGCGTTTAACGCCCAGATGGCTATCCTTACTGGCGTTCAACGCCCAGTGGATGTTTCTTTTGGGCGTTGAACGCCCAAAACAGACTCTTACTGGCGTTTTCTTGCCAGGGAGCTCTTTTTCTCTATTTTGTGTGCAGAATCCTTCTGTAACCCTGTGAACTTATACAATTGACTCTTTACCTTAGTATCAGTGAACTTTATATAAACAAATAAAATCAAGAAAAGGGCAAAATGCTTAGAGGAAGTGATGCCCCATGGCTGGGTTGCCTCCCAGCAAGCACTTCTTTATTGTCTTTAGCTGGACCTTGCTGAGCTTTTAATCTAGCTTCAGCCTTGAGCACTCTTGCTCAACATTGTCTTCAAGATAGTGCTTGATTCTCTGTCCATTAACAATGAACTTCTTGTTAGAATCAATATCTTGAAGCTCCACATAACCATATGGTGATACACTTGTAATCACATATGGTCCCTTCCATCGGGACTTCAGTTTCCCGGGGAATAGCCTGAGCCTAGAGTTAAACAACAGAACCTTTTGTCCTGGTTCAAAGATTCTAGATGACAGCTTTCTGTCATGCCACTTTTTTTATTTTTCTTTATAAAGCTTGGCATTTTCGAAAGCAGTGAATCTGAATTCCTCTAGCTCATTTAGCTTGAGCAATATTTTTTCTCCAGCTAATTTGGCATCAAAGTTTAGGAATCTGGTTGCCCAATAGGCTTTATGTTCCAGTTCCACGGGCAGGTGGCATGCCTTACCATACACAAGTTGGTATGGAGAGGTCCCTATAGGAGTCTTGAATGCTATTCTGTAAGTCCACAGAGCATCATCCAAGCTTCGTGCCCAATCCTTTTTACGGGTACTTACAGTCCGTTCCAGGATTCTTTTTAGTTCTCTGTTAGAGACTTCAGCTTGCCCATTTGTCCATGGATGATATGGAGTCGCCACCTTGTGGCGAATCCCATACCGGACCATGGCAGAGTCAAGCTGTTTGTTGCTGAAGTGAGTGCCCCCATTACTAATTAGTACCCTGGGAACACCAAACCTGCTGAATATATGTTTCTGGAGGAACTTCAGCAATGTTTTAGTATCATTGGTGGGTGTGGCAATGGCCTCAACCCATTTTGATACATAGTCAACTGCCACCAGAATATAAGTGTTTGAGTATGATGGTGGGAAAGGCCCCATGAAAGCAATACCCCATACATCAAACAACTCAATCTCCAAGATTCCTTGTTGAGGCATGGCGTAACTGTGAGGCAAATTACCAGCTCTCTGGCAACTGTCACAGTTACGTACAAACTCTAGGGAATCTCTGTAGAGTGTAGGCCAGTAGAAGCCATATTGGAGGACCTTGGTGGCTGTTCGCTCACCTCCGAAATGACCTCCATATTGTGACCCATGGCAATGCCATAAGATCCTTTGTGCTTCTTCTTTAGGCACACACCTACGGATTATGCCATCTGCACATCTCTTAAAGAGATAGGGTTCATCCCACAAGTAGTACTTTGTATCAGTAATTAATTTTTCTTTTGTTGCCTGCTGTATTCCTTGGGAATGAACCTTGAAGCTTTGTAGTTTGCAATGTCTACAAACCATGGTGTTTCTTGAATGGCAAACAAATGCTCATCAGGAAAGGTCTCAGAGATTTCAAGAGAGGGGAATGACGTCCCTTCTATTGGCTCTATCCGGGACAGATGATCAGCCACTTGGTTCTCTGTCCCTTTTCTGTCTCTTATTTCTATATCAAACTCTT
>NC_029790.2:68915390-68931384 GCF_000816755.2 Arachis ipaensis
ATGCAGAAGCTTGTCATGCCTCTGCCCCAGTACTGCACCAATGGCGTGATCACTGGCATCACACATTAGCTCAAATGGTAACGTCCAGTCTGGTGCAGAAATAACTGGTGCTGTGACCAGATTGGCTTTCAGCATTTCAAACGCCTGCAGACACTCTGTGTCAAACACAAATGGCGTGTCAGCAGCTAGCAGATTGCTTAGAGGTTTTGCGATTTTTGAAAAATCCTTTATAAACCTCCTATAGAATCCTGCATGCCCCAGAAAGCTTCTGATTGCCTTAACATTGGCAGGTGGTGGTAATTTTTCAATTACCTCTATTTTTGCTTGATCCACCTCTATTCCCTTGTTTGAAATTTTATGCCCAAGGACAATCCCTTCAGTCACCATAAAGTGACATTTTTTCCAGTTTAAAACCAAGTTGGTTTCTTGGCATCTTTTCAGAACTAGTTTCAGGTGATCAAGACAGGAGCTGAATGAGTCTCCATATACTGAGAAGTCATCCATGAAGACTTCCAGAAATTTTTCCACCATATCAGAGAAAATAAAGAGCATGCATCTCTGGAAGGTTGCTGGCGCATTACACAGCCCAAATGGCATCCTTCTATAAGCAAACACTCCAGATGGACATGTGAATGTTGTTTTCTCTTAATCCTGGGGATCTACTGCAATCTGGTTATAGTTTGAGTAGCCATCCAAAAAGCAGTAATAATCATGACCTGCCAATCTTTCTAGTATCTGGTCTATGAATGGTAAAGGAAAATGATCCTTTCTGGTGGCTGTATTGGGCCTTCTGTACTCAATACACATGCACCACCCTGTAACTGTTCTTGTAGGAACCAGGTAACTCTTTCAGTTTCTCTCCAATCCTTCTTATGACTCAAGATCTCTTTCATGAACTTGGCATAAGAAGGTATTTGCTCAAGTGCCTCTGCAAATGGAATCTTTATTTCAAGAGTCCTGAGATAATCTGCAAAGCGAGCAAATTGTTTATCCTGCTCCTCTTGGCAAATTTTTTGAGGATAAGGTATCTTGGCTTTATATTCTTTAACCTTAGTTGCTGTAGGTTTATTTCCTACAAAAGTGGTTGAAGAGGTCTTTTTAGATGGGTTGTCATCAGCACTTGTGTGTGTCTGATCCCTCACTGGCAATTGAGTGCCAGAGTTAGAAGCTGGAGTGACGTTAGACGCCAGCTCCTCATCTGTTCCTGGCGTCTGAACGCCAGAACTATGCTTCTTTTGGGCGTTCAATGCCAGATCCTTGCTTGTTTCTGGCGTTGAACGCCAGTCCTGAGCATGGTCTGGGCATTCAACGCCAGCCTTCCACCCAATTTCTGGCGTTTTAGCGCCAGAATTATTTTTCCCTGGGCTCTTACTGTCATCAGGTGGATTTTGGGTGGTTTGCTCATTTCATGGCTTCTTGCTGCCTTGAGGTGGGGTATTTAATGTCTTCCCACTTCTTAATTGAACTGCTTGGCATTCTTCTATTATTTGTTTTGACAGCGGCTGCTTTGTTTGCTTTAATTGTACTTCCATGTTTATATTAGCCATCCTTGTCTCTTGTAGTTTATCCTTGAATTCAGCTAACTGCTTTGTTAGAAAATCCAATTGCTGATTGAATTCAGCAGCTTGCTCTGCAGGACTGAGTTCAGCAGTTACTGTTTTAGCCTCTTCTTTCATGGAAGAGTCACTGCTTAGGTACAGATGTTGATTTCTAGCAACTGTATCAATGAGCTCTTGAGCTTCTTCAATTGTCTTTCTCATGTGGATAGATCCACCAGCTGAGCAATCTAAAGAGATCTGAGCTCTTTCTGTAAGCCCATAATAGAAGATGTCTAACTGAACCCACTCTGAAAACATTTCAGAGGGGCATTTTTGTATCATCTCTCTGTATCTCTCCCAAGCATCATAAAGAGATTCATTATCTCCTTGTTTAAAGCCTTGGATGTCTAGCCTTAGCTGTGTCATCCATTTTGGAGGAAAGTATTGATTCAGGAATTTTTTTTGTCAGCTGTTTCCATATCCTTATGGTAGCCTTAGGTTGGTTATTTAACCACCTCTTGGCTTGGTCTTTTACAGCAAACGGAAACAGTAATAATCTGTAGACATCCTGATCTACTTCCTTATCATGTATTGTGTCAACAATTTGTAAAAACTGTGCCAGAAACTCTGTAGGTTCTTCCTGTGGAAGACCGGAATACTGGCAGCTTTGCTGCACCATGATAATGAACTGAGGATTCAACTCAAAGCTACTGACTCCAATGGAGGGTATGCAGATACTACTCCCATATGAAGCAGTAGAGGGGTTAGCATATGACCCCAGAGTCCTCCTGGACTATTCATTTTCACTTAGATCCATGATGGAGAAACGGAGATGATGTAAAATAAAAAAAAATTATTTTTATTTATTTATTTATTTATTTAATTATTTCAAAGATAAAATAAATTAAAATAAAATAAATAAAAATAGGTGAAGATTTTCGAGAAAAATTAGGAGAGAGAAAGTGGTCAGGAAGTTTTGAAAAATATATGAACTGAAAAAGATTTTAAATTTTGAAAAAAAATCTGAATTTTAAAAATAATTTTCGAAAATTTGTTTTAAAAATAGAGAGAAAACATATTTTTAAATTTAAATAGGAAAGTGAGAAAAAATAAGATAGCCCAAGATTTAAAATTTTTTAGATCCAATGCTCCTTGTTTTCGAAAATTCTGGAGGGAAAACACCAAGGAACACCAAACTTAAAAATTTTAAGATCAAGACGCAAGGAAAACTCAAGAACACTTTGAAGATTCACAAGAACACAAGAACATGAAGAAAGAACACCAAACTTAAAATTTTTAGAAAACCAAAATAAATTTTTTGAAAAACAAAGGACAACCAACAAGAAAACACCAAACTTAAAGTTTGGCACGAGATTTAATAGAAAAATTATTTTTGAAAAATTTTTGAAAAGAAAATAAAAGACTCTAACCCAAAAGACAAAAATTTCCTAATCTAAGCAACAAGATTCACCGTCAGTTGTGCAAACTCGAACAATCCCCGGCAAAGGCGCCAAAAACTTGGTGCACGAAATTGTGATCTCAGGCAACGGCACCAAAAACTTGGTGCACGAATTGTAAATCACACTTTTTACAACTCGTACCACTAACCAGCAAGTGCACTAGGTCGTCCAAGTAATACCTTACGTGAGTAAGGGTCGATCCCACGGAGATTGTTGGCTTGAAGCAATCTATGGTTATCTTGTAACTCTTAGTCAGGAAAACAATAAAATAATTCACTTATCAAATTTGATTTCAAGGAATAAAAGGGCAGAACACAAATTATACTTGTATGCAATGATGGAGAATATGTTGGAGTTTTGGAGATGCTTTGTCTTCTGAAATTCTGCTTTCCTCTATTTTCTGATTCACGCACGCACGTCCTCCTATGGCAAGCTGTGTGTTGGTGGATCACCATTATCAATGGCTACCATCCATCCTTCCAGTGAAAAAGGTCCAGATGCGCTGTCACCGCACGGCTAATCATCTAACGCCAGACAGCAACATGGAACTGGCATTGAACGCCAGTTTACGTCATCTATCCTTGAGCAAAGTATGGACTATTATATATTGCTGGAAAGCCCTGGATGTCGACTTTCCAACGCAATTGGAAGCGCGACATTTGGAGTTCTGTAGCTCCAGAAAATCCACTTGGAGTGCAGGGAGGTCAGAATCCAATAGCATCAGCAGTCTTTTTTCAGCCTAAATCAGATTTTTGCTCAGCTCCCTCAATTTCAGCCAGAGAATACCTGAAATCACAGAAAAACACACAAACTCATAGTAAAGTCCAGAAATATGAATTTTGCCTAGAAACTACTGAAAATAAACTTAAAACTAACTAAAACACACTAAAAACTATATGAAATTAACCCCAAAAAACGTATAAAATATCCGCTCATCAGAGGTGATTCAATTTTGGATAGGAATTCATTGATGAAGGAATCCGTTTCTTGATCAACCTCTTCATATTCTTCAATTTCAATATACACCAATTCAACTTTGTCCCCTTGGTAGTTTTTTTTCGATTCACTCTCTTTCCCATTGCTCACCAAGGGTATGGGAGGTTGTGCACATTTTTCTATAGTTTCAACTCCATGTCCAATGGAAGAAGACTCAATGTTTGATAGGAAATCATTGATGATTGAATCCATCTCTTGATCACCCTTTTTATATGCTCCGATGGTTGTTGAGTTATCCATGGTTGTTCCACATCTCCTAGATCTTCAACCACTTCTCCCCTTTCTTCAATAACCATAGGCTTCTCCAATTGTTCTAACACAAAATTCTACTCTCCCTTCTTCTCCACCGGATTTTTCAATCTCTCTCTCATGCTTTGGTCTTCTTTTGGTTTTCCACATGTGGTCACAGAGACACCTTGAGTATTCAAACATTGGTAGGCTAAAGTGTGCACTACCTTGGTCAAATTGGTTACGAACTCTAGAGTGTTCCTTTGCATGTTCGCTTGGCCTTGAAGTAGCAATGTGAGAGAGTCATCTATTGGGGCTTGGGGTGGATAAGAGGGTTCATCATTTTGGAGAGAGGGTTTATAGTAGCAAGGTGGTTCTCCTTGGTAAGGGTATGGAGATGGTGTGCATTGAGGTGGTACTTCATAGTGGTCTTGATAAGGTTGTGGTGGTTCCAAAGGTTCTCGCTCATAATGGTTATAAAGTATAGTATGGGTGATTGGTCATACAATGGATGTGGGTCACAAGAAGGTGTTTGGTAATGAGAGGCTTGTGAGAATGGTTGAGGTTCATGTTGAGGATAAGAGTTATAGGCATATGATGGTGGTAGTTGATTATCACAAAAAGAGTCACCCTAGCCATTGAATTGACATGAATTAGGATGGTGATTATACCTATAAGCATCCAGAGGTTGTTGCCAATAGGAGTGATCAATTTCCGGAGGCTCCTCCCATCTTGAAGTGTTCCATCCTTGGTACATGTTGTCATTAAAGCCCACATTTCCTACAATACAATTAGGACCAAACTCATAGCCAAAGTGAGAGTTCATAGTGGAAAAACAAAATAAATCTAATAAAAACTAGAAACAAGCAAAATGCAAACCTATTCACACTATTCACATATATACAATAACCAATAACATAACACCATTGCAATTCTCCGGTAACGGCGCCATTTTGATGATTGGACTTTTGTGTGGCCTAGAATTCACAATTGAAAGCTCGTTGTAATATAGTTCCTAAACCAAGCAAAAGTCCTTTCATACAAAAGATTGTTTGTCACTAGTACAAACCCCTAAATTTATAAACCAAAGTATTGAACCTCGGGTCGTTCTCCCTTGAAATCGCAATAAAGTGTCTTGTTATTGGTTATGAGTTATATTTGGGGTTTTTGAGATTTTAGACAAGAAAAATAAATGGCGAAGAAAATGAACTAACAACTAACAAAGCTCTTGGCTAGATATGAGAACTAGAAGTCCTATCCTAGTTATCCTCCTCAATTGTGACCAAAAATTATCCATTGCTACCACTTAGTTAACCTCTAACCATGGAGGAAAGTCAAGTGAATGAATCAACTTGATTCCACAAGTCCTACCCAACTCCCAAGGGAAAGACTAGCTTTAGTGGTATCCAAATCAATTAGCAACTTCTAATTATCAATCAACAAAGGAATTAGATAACTCAAGCATCACTAATTACTCCACCTAGGCAAAGAGGAACAAAATCTACACTAAAGTCCAACCAAGAATTTCATTGGTGCACGAAATTGTGATCCCTGATAATGGCTCCAAAAACGTGGTGCTCTAATCTTAATTCATAATTTGTCACAACTTCGATACAACTAACTAGCAAGTGCACTGGGTCGTCCAAGTAATAAAACCTTACGTGAGTAAGGGTTGATCCCACGGAGATTGTTGGTATGAAGCAAGCTATGGTCTTCTTGTAAATCTCAGTCAGACAGATATTAAATGGTTATGGAGTTTTCGAATAATAATAATAAATAAACAGAAAATAAAGATAGAAATACTTATGTAATTCATTGGTGAGAATTTCAGATAAGCGTATAGAGATGCTTTCATTCCTCTGAACCTCTGCTTTCCTGCTGTCTTCATCCAATCAGTCCTACTCCTTTCTATGGCAAGCTGTATGTTAGGCATCACCGTTGTCAATGGCTACATCCTGTCCTCTGAGTGAAAATGGTCCAATGTGCTGTCACTGTATGGCTAATGATCTGTCGGTTCTCGATCATACTGGAATAGGATCCATTGATCCTTTTGCGTCTGTCACTACGCCCAACACTCGCAAGTTTGAAGCTCGTCACAGCCATCCCTTCCCAGATCCTACTTGGAATACCACAGACAAAGTTTAGACTTTCCGGATCTTAGGAATGGCCATCCATGGGTTCTAACTTATACCACGAAGATTCTGATTAAGGAATCCAAGAGATACTCATTCAATCTAAGGTAGAACGGAAGTGGTTGACAGGCACGTGTTCATAGGGAATGATGATGACTGTCACGATCATCACATTCATGTTGAAGTGCGAATGGATATCTTAGAAGCGGAATAAGTTGAATTGAATAGAAAAATAGTAGTACGTTGTATTAATTCATGAGGAACAGCAGAGCTCCACACCTTAATCTATGGTGTGTAGAAACTCTACCGTTGAAAATACATAAGTGATAAAGTTCAGGCATGGCCGAATGGCCAGCCCTCAAAACATGATCAAAGGATCAAAAGATAATCCAAAGATGTTCCAAAAGATGTAAATACAATAGTAAAAAGTCCTATTTATACTAAACTAGCTACTAGGGTTTACAGAAGTAAGTAATTGATGCATAAATCCACTTCCGGAGCCCACTTGGTGTGTGCTTGGGCTGAGCTTGAAGTTTACACGTGCAGAGGCTTCTTTTGGAGTTGAACGCCAAGTTGTAACGTGTTTTTGGCGTTCAACTCTGGTTCATGACGTGTTTCTGGCGTTTAACTCCAGACTACAGCGTAGAACTGGCGTTCAACGCCCTTTTGCGTCGTCTAAACTCGGGCAAAGTATGGACTATTATATATTGCTGGAAAGCCCTGGATGTCTACTTTCCAACGCCGTTGAGAGCGCGCATTTGGAGTTCTGTAGCTCCAGAAAATCCACTTTGAGTGCAGGGAGGTCAGAATCCAACAGGATCAACAGTCCTTCTTCAACCTCTGAATCTGATTTTTGCTCAAGTCCCTCAATTTTAGCCAGAAAATACCTGAAATCACAGGAAAACACACAAACTCATAGTAAAGTCCAGAAATGTGAATTTAACATAAAAACTAATAAAAACATCCCTAAAAGTAACTAGATCCTACTAAAAACATGCTAAAAACATTGCCAAAAAGCGTATAAATTATCCGCTCATTATTCATCAAACACATGGAAGGCATAGAAGGGAAGCAAAGTAAATCGGTAACAACAATGAAATCTAACAACTACTTATTGCAAGGAATTAATAACAACAATCAAAAGAAACACAATTATTATGAATTACTTCAAATTGCATTAAAAAGAAAATAGAATGAACAAGAGTAGATCTACAAACAAAATAGAAGGAAGTAATAACAACAATAGAAAAGTAATGAATGTAACAACATAGAATTGAGAGGTAGAAGAAGAAGAAAGCATGAATTGAAACCTAGATCTAAATTATTGAGCTAAACCTAATCCTAATTCTAATCCTAGAGAGAAGCGAGAGCTTCTCTCTCTAAAACTAAGACTAAAACTAATCCTAATGTGTGTTATGATTCAAGATGATCATCCCCCTTCAATCCTTGGTCCTTTTGAGTGTCTTGGCGCCAAAGTTGGCTTGGATTGGGCCCCACAGGCTTTGAGAATTTGCTGGCCACGTTTTCATTAAAAAATCATAAATCAGCACCGACGCGTACGCGCACAGCACGCGTACGCGTCCATGGGTAAGTTCGCAATGTGCGCGTAAGCGCCTGGTGCGCGCGCGCGTCCATGGCGGAGTTCAACTCTTTGGCTTTTCATGATCTTCTCCACTTGCATGCTTCCTTCCTTGCTCATTTGATTCATTCCTAGCCTTTTTCAACCTGAGATTGCTAACAAACACATCAAGGCATCTTATGGAATCAAGGAGAAGTTAAAGTTATCTAATCAGAGACCAAAAAGCATGCTTTTTACACTTAGGCAATGGTGCACGAATTGTAAATCACACTTTTCACAACTCGTACCACTAACCAGCAAGTGCACTGGGTCGTCCAAGTAATACCTTACGTGAGTAAGTGCCGAATCCCACGGAGATTGTTGGCTTGAAGCAATCTATGGTTATTTTGTAATTCTTAGTCAGGATATCAATTATGATTATCAGTTTGAATTGCAAAAAATAAAAGAGCATGAAATAAATACTTGTTATGCAGTAATGGAGAATATGTTGGAGTTTTGGAGATGCTTTGTCTTTTGAATCTCTGCTTTCCCCCTGTCTTCTTCTTCACGCACACAAGGTTCCTCCTATGGCAAGCTGTGTGTTGGTGGATCACCGTTGTTAATGGCTACCATCCGTCCTCTCAGTGAAAATGGTCCAGGTGCGCTGTCACCGCACGGCTAATCATCTGTCGGTTCTCACTCATGCTGGAATAGGATCCATTGATCCTTTTGCGTCTGTCACTACACCCAACCCTTGTGAGTTTGAAGCTCGTCACAGTCATTCAATCCATGAATCCTACTCGGAATACCACAGACAAGGTTTAGACTTTCCAGATTCTCAAGAATGCTGCCAATGGATTCTAGCTTATACCACGAAGATTCTGATTAAGGAATCCAAGAGATACTCATTCAATTGAAGGTAGAACGGGAGTGGTTATCAGGCACGCGTTCATAGATTAAGAATGGTGATGAGTGTCAGTGTCACGGATCATCACATTCATCATATTGAAGTGCGAATGAACATCTTAGATAGAAACAAGCGTGTTTGAATAGAAAACGGAAATAATTGCATTAATTCATCGAGACACAGCAGAGCTCCTCACCCCGAACAATGGAGTTTAGAGACTCATGCCATTAAAGAGTACAAAGTTCAGATCTAAAAATTTCATGAGGTGCAAAATAAATCTCTAAAAGTTGTTTAAATACTAAACTAGTAACCTAGGTTTACAGAAAATGAGTAAACTAAGATAGATAGTACAGAAATCCACTTCTGGGGCCCACTTGGTGTGTACTGGGGCTGAGACTTGAGCTTTACACGTGCCTAGGCTGTTTCTAGAGTTAAACGCCAGGTTGTAACCTGTTTCTGGCGTTTAACTCCAACTTATAACCTGTTTCTGGCGTTTAACGCCAGAATGCAACATGGAACTGGCGTTGAACACCAGTTTACATCGTCTATCCTTGAGCAAAGTATGGTTTATTATATATTTTTGGAAAGCCCTGGATGTCTACTTTCCAACGCAATTGAGAGCGCGCCAATTGGAATCCTATTGCTCCAAAAAATCCATTCCGAGTGCAGGGAGGTCAGAATCCAACAGCATTAGCAGTCCTTTTTCAGCCTGAATCAGATTTTTGCTCAGCTCCCTCAATTTCAGCCAGAAATTACCTGAAATCATACAAAAACACAAAAACTCATAGTAAAGTCCAGAAATGTGATTTTTATTTAAAAAATAATAAAAATATAATAAAAAGTGACTAAAACATATTAAAAACTACCTAAAAACAATGCCAAAAAGCGTATAAATTATCCGCTCATCACAACACCAAACTTAAATTGTTGCTTGTCCCCAAGAAACTAAAAACAAAGTAGGATAAAAAGAAGAGAATATACAATGAATTCCAAAAACATCTATGAAGATCAGTCTTAATTAGATGAGCGGGACTATTAGCTTTTTGCTTCTGAACAGTTTTGGCATCTCACTTTATCATTTAAAGTTCAGAATGATTGGTATCTATAGGAACTCAGAATTCAGATAGTGTTATTGATTCTCCTAGTTCAGTATGTTGATTCTTGAACACAGCTACTTTATGAGTCTTGGCCGTGGCCTTAAGCACTCTATTTTCCAGTATTACCACCGGATACATACATGCCACAAACACATAACTGGGTCAACCTTTTCAGATTGTGACTCAGCTTTGCTAAAGTCCCCAATTAGAGGTGTCCAGGGTTCTTAAGCACACTCTGTTTTTGCTTTGGACTTCGACTTTAATCGTTCAGTCTCAAGTTTTCACTTGACACCTTCACGCCACAAGCACATGGTTAGGGACAGCTTGGTTTAGCTGCTTAGGCCAGGATTTTATTCCTTTAGACCCTCCTATCCATTGATGCTCGAAGCCTTGGATCTTTTTTATTACCCTTGCCTTTTGGTTTTAAGGGCTATTGGCTTTTTGCTCTTGCCTTTTGGTTTAAAGAGCTTTTGGCTTTTTCTGCTTGCCTTTTCTTTTTCTTGCTCTCTTTTTTTTCGCATTTTTTTTTACAAGCTTTGTTCTTCACTGCTTTTTCTTGCTTCAAGAATCATTTTTATGATTTTTCAGATTATCAAATAACATTTCTCCTTTTTCATCATTATTTCAAGAGCCAACAATTTTAACATTCATAAACAACAAATTCGAAAGACATATGCATTGTTCAAGCATTCATTCAGAAAACACAAAGTATTGGCACCACATCAAAATAATTAAACTATTTTAAAATTCGAAATTCATGTACTTCTTTTTCTTTTTCAGAAAACATTTTTCATTTAAGAAAGGTGATGGATTCATAGGACATTCATATCTTTAAGACATAGACAATTAGATACTAGTGATCATGTAATAAGACCCAAACATAAATAAACACAAAGCATAGTAAACGAAAAACAGAGAAATAAGAACAAGGAGATTAAGGAACGGGTCCACCTTAGTGAGGGTGGTGTCTTCCTCTTCTTGAAGAACCAATGGTGCTCTTGAGCTTCTCTATGTCTCTTCCTTGTCTATGTTGCTCCTTCCTCATAGCTCTTTGAAATGCAGTCAAATGCTCTACCACTGAACTATGGACCCTTGAGATGAACCTCTCAATCTCTCATGACTCGGGGGTGGAAGCAACTGCCTTTCTTTTCCTCTTTCTAGAGGTTTCTCTGGCCTTAAGTGCCAAAAATGATAGAAGGGAGTAGAAGGAGAAGTTGGGGAGAAGGAGGTGTGTGAATGGGTGGGTGTGGGAGGGGAATGGTGAGGTAGGTGGGGATCCTGTGGGGTCCACAGATCCAGAGGGGTCAAGGACTTAGCATCCCTGCTCCATTTAGACATGCAAAACGCCCTTAGAATGCATGTCTGGCGTTAAACCCCAGCTTGCTACTTGTTTCTGGCGCTTGTTTCTGGCGTTTAACGCCAGCTTGATGCTTCTTTCTAGCGTTAAACGCCAGCTTGTTGCTTCTTACTGGCGTTTAAACGCCAGTAAGCTCTTCCTCCAGAGTGAGCTATTTTTAATGCTGTTTTTCATTTTATTTTTGATTTTTCAGTAGTTTTTGTGACTTCACATGATCATCAACCTACAGAAAACATAAAATAGCAATGGAAACTAAATAGATATGGTTAAATAACATTGGGTTGCCTCCCAACAAGCGCTTCTTTATTGTCTTTAGCTGGACCTTGCTGAGCTTTTAGTAATGCTGTTTTTCATTTTATTTTTGATTTTTCAGTAGTTTTTGTGACTTCACATGATCATCATCCTACAGTAACAATGAACTTCTTATCAGAATCAATGTCTTGAAGCTCCACATAGCCATATGGTGACACACTTGTAATCACATATGGTCCCCTCCACCGGGATTTCAGTTTCCCGGGAAATAGCCTGAGCCTAGAGTTAAACAACAGAACTTTCTGTCCTGGTTCAAAGACTCTAGATGATAGCTTTCTGTCATGCCATCTTTTTTCTTTCTCTTTGTAAAGCTTGGCATTTTCGAAAGCAGTGAGTCTGAATTCCTCTAGCTCATTTAGCTGGAGCAATCTTTTTTCTCCAGCTAATTTGGCATCAAAGTTTAGGAATCTGGTTGCCCAGTAGGCCTTATGCTCCAGTTTCAAGGGCAGATGACAGGCCTTACCATACACAAGCTGGTATGGAAAGGTCCCTATAGGAGTCTTGAATACTGTTCTGTAAGCCCACAGAGCATCATCCAAGCTTCTCGCCCAATCCTTTCGACGGGTACTTACAGTCCATTCCAGGATTCTTTTTATTTCTCTATTAGAGACTTCAACTTTCCCATTTGTCTGTGGATGATACGGAGTTGCCACCTTGTGACTAATTCCATACCGGACCATAGCAGAGTAAAGCTGTTTGTTGCAGAAGTGAGTGCCCCCATCACTAATTAGTGCTCTAGGGACACCAAACCTGCTGAAGATATATTTCTGGAGGAATTTCAGCACTGTTTTAGTATCATTAGTGGGTGTGGCAATGGCCTCCACCCATTTGGATACATAGTCGACTGCCACCATAATATAAGTGTTTGAGTATGATGGTGAAAAAGGCCCCATGAAGTCAATACCCCATACGTCAAACAACTCAATCTCTAAGATTCCTTGCTGAGGCATGGCATAACTGTGAGGCAGATTACCAGCTCTCTAGCAGCTGTCACAGAGTGGGCCAGTAGAAGCCACATTGGAGGACTTTTGTGGCTGTTCGCTCACCTCCGAAATGTCCTCCATATTGTGATCCATGACAATGCCATAGGATCTTCTGTGCTTTTTCTCTAGGCACACACCTACGGATTATTCCGTCTGCACATCTCTTAAAGAGATATGGTTCATCCCACAAGTAATACTTTGCATCAGTAATTAATCTTTTCTTTTGTTGCCTGCTGTACTCCTTGGGTATGAACCTTGCAGCTTTATAATTTGCAAATTCTGCAAATCATGGTGTTTCCTGAATGACAAACAAATGCTCATCCGGAAAGGTTTCAGAGATTTCAATAGAGGGAAAGGATGCCCCTTCTACTGGCTCTATCTGGGACAGATGATCAGCCACTTGGTTTTCTGTCCCTTTTCTGTCTCTTATTTCTATATCAAACTCTTGCAGAAGCAACACCCATTTTATGAGCCTGGGTTTTGAATCCTGCTTTGTAAGTAGATATTTAAGAGCAGCATGGTCAGTGTACACAATCACTTTTGATCCTACTAAGTATGATCTAAACTTGTCAATGGCATAAACCACTGTAAGCAATTCCTTTTCTGTGGTTGTGTATTTTTTCTGGGCATCATTTAAAACACGGCTAGCATAATAAACATGCGCCACCCTGTAACTGTTCTTGTAGGAACCAGTTCATTTTTTTCATTATGAACCACTGTCATGCCTCCCTTTTTTGGGACAACTTGAACAGGGCTCACCCAGGGGCTATCAGAAATATGATAAATAATCCCAGCCTCCAGTAACTTGGTGACCTCTTTCTGCACAACTTCCTTTATGGCTGGATTTAACCGCTTCTGTGGTTGAACCACTGGCTTAGCATCATCCTCCAATAGGATCTTGTGCATGCATCTAGCTGGGCTTATGCCCTTAAGGTCACTTATGGACCACCCAAGAGCTGTCTTGTGTGTCCTTAGCACTTGAAATAGTGCTTCCTCTTCCTGTGAATTCAGAGCAGAGCTTATGATCACTGGGAAAGTGTCACCTTCTCCCAGAAATGCATATTTCAGGGATGGTGGTAATGGTTTGAGCTCGGGTTTAGGAGGTTTTTCCTCTTCCTGAGGAATTTCCAGAGGCTCTTTCAATTCCTCTGAATCCTCCAGATCAGGCTGAACATCTTTAAAGATGTCTTCCAGCTCTGATTCGAGACTCGTAGCCATGTTGATCTCTTCTACTAAAGAGTCAATAAGATCAACTTTCATGCAGTCTTTTGGTGTGTTTGGATGCTGTATAGCTTTGACAGCATTCAACTTAAACTCATCCTCATTGACTCTCAGGGTTACTTCCCCCTTTTGGACATCAATGAGAGTTCGTCCAGTTGCTAGGAAAGGTCTTCCTAGAATAAGAGTAGCACTCTTGTGCTCCTCCATTTCCAGCACTACAAAGTCAGTGGGGAAGGCGAATGGCCCAACCCTGACAATCATGTCATCAATCATGCCTGATGGGTATTTAATGGAGCCATCAGCAAGTTGGAGACATATCTGGGTTGGTTTGACTTCTTCAGTTAAACCAAGCTTTCTGATAGTGGATGTAGGTATTAGAATGATACTTGCCCCAAGATCACATAAAGCTGTCTTGGTGCAATTACCTTCTAATGTGCATGGTATCATGAAGCTCCCAGGATCTTTAAGCTTTTCTGGGAAGCTTTTCAGAATGACTACACTGCATTCTTCAGTGAGGATAACTCTTTTAGTTTCTCTCCAATCCTTCTTATGACTCAAGATCTCTTTCATGAACTTGGCATAAGAAGGTATTTGCTCGAGTGCCTCTGCAAACGGAATCTTTATTTCAAGAGTCCTGAGATAGTCTGCAAAGTGAGCAAATTGCCTATCCTGCTCCTCTTGGTGGAGTTTTTGAGGATAAGGCATTTTGGCTTTGTATTCTTCTACCTTGGTTGCTGTAGGTTTATTTCCTACAGAGGTGGTTAGAGAAGCCTTTTTAGAGGGGTTGTTATCAGCACTTGTGTGTGTCTGATCCCTCACTGGCATTTGAATGCCAAGGGTGGAAGGTGGATTGGCGTTGGACGCCAACTCCTTGCCTATTCCTGGTGTTTGAACGCCAGAACTGAGCTTCCTTTGGGCGTTTAACGCCAACTCCTTGCTTGTTTGTGGCGTTTGAGCGCCATAATCATTTCTCTCTGGGCTCTTACTGTCCTCAAAGGAATTTTGGATGATATTTTGCTCATCCTCTGTCAGTTGTTGTTTCCTTGGCTTTCTGCTGCTCTGAAGTGAGGTATTTAATGTTTTTCCACTTCTTAATTGAACTGTCTGGCACTCTTTTGTTATCTGCTTTGATAACTATTGTTTTGTCTGATTCAATTGTGCCTCCATATTTTTATTAGCATTTTTAGTGTCTTGTAGCATCTCCTTGAATTCTGCTAGCAGTTTTGTTAGGAAGCACAATTCTTGATTGAGTTCAGCAACTTGTTCTGGAGGACCAAGTTCAGCAGATACTGCTTTGGCTTCTTCTTTTATGGAGGACTGATAAACCCATATTTCATGAGTTCTTTTGTGCTTAATTAGAGTGATTTATTCAACTCTTCACCTACTTATTCACATTAATTACATGGTTTTACTTTCCCTTCCTTATTATGTCATATTTTGAAAAACATGTTTCCTAAGCTTTAAAATCAATTAATTTAATTACCTTTATTTCCATTCGATGCCGTGATTAGTGTGTTGAGTAGTTTCAGATTTTCTAAGGCATAACGACTTAAAGGATGAAAAAGGAAACATACTAAAATGGAAGGAGGAAGCAAAACGGAGTTTTAAGGAAACTGGTATCCACGCGATTGCATGGATGACGCGATCGCGTGCCAAGCACGAATCAGCAGCGACGCGGCCGTATGACTGACGCGACCGCGCGCCTTAAGCAGAACGCACATGACGCGGTTGCATGACTGACGCAACCGCGTGGCAAGGAAAAGCTCCAAATGACGCGACCGCATGACCCACGCGGACGCGTGACAGAGGCCACGTATCAGAATTTACAGAAAACGCCCCCAGCGAATTCTGAAGCCCTTTTTGGCCCAGATCCAAGTACAGACAGCATAGACCAGAGGTTATAACGTGTGGGAATGCACCCATTCAAAGAGAGCTCGCCAATTTCTAGTTTTCATGATTTAGATTTAGTTTAAAGAGAGATTCTCTCTCTCTCTTAGGATTTAGGACTTCTTCTTGTTTTGGGAGTAACTCTGGATCCAGGTTTTAATGTTCTTTTATTTTAGTTCTACATTTATTTATTCCAACATTTGAATTGATTATTATAATTTGATTCATGAATTATTCCATGTTACAGACAGTTATTTGAATTAATGATATTTGAGGTATTTTCAGTTTATGATTGTTCTCTTTGATTTAAGTTATCAT